>NC_036844.1:20806147-20921883 GCF_002910315.2 Salvelinus sp. IW2-2015
AGCGGAGTCAATCACCACCTTCCGGAGACACCTGAAACCCCACCTCTTTAAGGAATACCTAGGATAGGATAAAGTAATCCTTCTCACCCCCCCCCCTTAAAAGATTTAGATGCACTATTGTAAAGTGGCTGTTCCACTGGATGTCATAAGGTGAATGCACCAATTTGTAAGTCGCTCTGGATAAGAGCGTCTGCTAAATGACTTAAATGTAAATGTAGATATGATTTTCGTGAGTAGAAATATTTCCATATTTAGACTCTGATGTTAACAACTCCCAGAAACAAACTGTCCTTTGAATAGTCTGATTCATGGCATGGCTGAATTTTACTAGAATAACATTACACCACAGTCACAGCAACGTTTTATCTAGAAGTTTACAGTATTTTGTAATTGGGTGAGCAACCATCCTGGGTTTTTGTGTGAAATTGATTGGAAACTTTTCTTTTGGACTCAGTTGACTTTCTCTGCCAAAATCGCTTAAAATGTCATGTCCCTCTCATGTTGTGTGAATGTTTATTTACATACCATTTTCCCAGGGTGAAACATTTCTTGAGGTAATAAAAATGAGTTTTCTCACCGCTCGTTTTAATTGGATTTACTTAATTTCACAGGACCAATTTACAATTCATTATCTTCCAATTTTCCAACCATGAGGAAGGTGCATTCTGGGTTAATTGTTGTTTAATGGAGAATCACGGCAAAATAAAAAAACATTTATTCAAATGTCATTTGTACAAATGTACAACGTTGAAAGCTGATAACACACCTGCTGGCACTCTCACTGAGAGGAACAATGAGGACTCACGTAGATGATGGATGAACAATTACGATATCAAAGTTCAGTAGAATGTTTTATCTAATAACTAGCCTTTCATTGTCCTACGATTTGTTAATTCATTTCATTGATAAGTTTGCTGAAACTCTGGTCCATCTTTAGCTTATTTTGGGATAGAAGCAGATGAAAGGAATCTGGAAATATATAGGAATCGTCTGTACTTTTGTTTGATGCATGATGCAGCTTTGTAGTAAAAGGGCATCATACATATCTTGGTATGGATGCCCTCAGAATATCTTGGATCAGAGTAAAACAAAACTCATTTGCCAAATCATAAGGAATTTTTCATGGACATGTACACTGACTCCATACTGCTCAACAGTGCTTATTACAGTAGATATCACATGGAATATGGACAAACATCCATACATAACTTAGTACTATCATACTTAACTTTTCTTTTAACTTCACAGAATTTTTGGGGGTTCGAAGATGCCCTAAAAATGAAACACACCAGACAATATTTGATTCTTATTCTCAGTATTTTTTTTATGGGGGTTGGCTTTTGGATATGAATCACAAAAGTATAAGGGAATAAGGTATAGCTGCAATTGGCACCAGCTAGTGTCAGACAAATGCAGTTGCTCAGCCGGAGAACAGGAGGTGAGGGCATGATTTGAATAGGAAACTTCTGTAAGTCACAATGACAACCAAACAGATCCCTGCTGTGAGACACAGGATTGATTCATCGTCTTACTGACGGCACACCTTGAATAACTTAAACCATAGTTACACATCCTGGTACATATTGAACATTTAAGGGACATAAAGAAAAGCATGGACATGTGACTGTCCTAATATGGACAGTGTGTAGGTACAGTATATACAGATATCAAGGAGATTTGGAGTCTTGGATTTACCTTGTTTATGTATTTACGTTTCATATATCTACTTCCCCAACCTGCGAGTGAAGCTGTATTGTAGATCATGTGCTATTTACAGAACAGATGGTGGATTTACTTGGAATGCATGGAATCCGCCCGACGACAGCCTCCAATTTGTCAAAGACCAGTGAATTGGAGTTTGAAACCCCTTGATTCATGAGATTACTGTCAGGGGAATAACTGTGTTTCAAGCCTGTCAGTCGTCCTATTCTCCCGCTGGGCCCGGATTCACCGATACAAAGAGTGAATAGATAAATACCCTCTCACTTGTAAGATATGCCTCTTCTTTGTCTGTAGGTTCAAAGCCTGGTCAGCCTGTGATGTCTCACCTGTCATCTCTCTCTCTAGGCCCCTCCTACAGTGCATGACAGTTAATCCACAGGGATGCCCCACAGAGGCAGAAGTATAAACTAGCCTTAGCATTGGCATTCACTTGGGCCGAGAGGAAAACCTTGTTCTTTGTATCACAGTCAGTTCTCGGGCAATTTACTTCCTGAAACATCCTCAAGCTAGCAGTTTCTTTCAAGAAAGGAAAAGAAAGCATTGAGAGGTCTGAGAGGTGGCTCATAAATTGTACTTAACCATCATTGACTGGGTATTCCTTTCAATAGGAGTGCTTCTACAATCCTAAGGCGTTAACCTGCCCTTGACTGGAAATTCATATTTATTGCGGCTGCTCAGGCAGTGATTTATGTTGTTTTTCTTGCAACAGCCAAAAATAATGCGGCAGCTCCGCCATAGGCAGGTCCCTCCTCCCCTTGTCTGCTCTCTAACAGCCATGAAAAGCTTCAGAACTGGGTGCCACAGAGTGGTGATTTGAATACATGAACACACACAAACACTCAGTCTCTCTCACACAAACACTCACACACACACACATGCACAGGCACTTACATGCATAGAGAAAAACAACATGTCTACACAGAAAAGCAAATCATGTAGACAGAAACAGCACATGGACAGCAACAGCAGAAGAGATTACTGTAATCTGGTGAAGGAGGGAGGGTTAATGAGTTGCTTGTTATCTGATATATTTTCAGAGGCTCGGAGGACGAGCCATAACAAAGTGTGAGTCAAGCAAAATAAAGTTAATAGGCACTTTGTCACCGAGCAGTCCGCAGAGTCAGGCCCAGCCTCTGTGGCCTATTTAACAAATAAGAGCAAGGAGAAAAGCATTCGCTTCAGCATAATCAGTGGTTATGCAGCATCGAGTCAGGCTGATTTGGCAAGGGGAAGGTAGCAAGAGAGCACAGATAAATGGGAGCACAGTTAGGGGACAAGGAGTGATGGATTTTCACCTACTGTACCAGAATAAATGTCAATGAAATTAATAAATGTGACTACCTACCACATTAGGGACAAGGCATTAGGAGACCAACACATTTTGGCAACATATCTGGACATATAATAATTTCTTTAACAGAAAACGTCAAAGAGAAATCCATACACCAGGATAAATGAGCAAACAAATATTCAAACCCTAAGCCAATCAGTAAGATACACTTCTGTCTCCCACCAGTACTTATTGTATGTGGCTACATAGTGGCTCATTCCCCAAGCATGTTGCATTGGCGTCCCACTCTACAGTCGAAAAACTGTCACAGTAAGTGAGCTCCGATCTGAATTAGGACACAAAGTTATCAGGGTGCCATCATCCAGTGCGATCATTTCCAAAGTACGGATAAGCCTGTCTTTCCCCTTCTCTCTTTTCCACCCTTGTTCTCTTCTCCTCCACAAGACAAGAGACATGTTGAAGTGAGACAACATGGATTATAGATAACATATGGGAGGATTGCTGCTGCCCCAGGCTTTCTTTGAGTGGCTGGCTGGCTGCTCTTTGCAATACTAGCTATAATTTACTGCTGGTGGCAACTGTGTGGAGTAATGAAATTGTCTGTCTGCTTCAGAAAATAATGCAGTGCTGTGAAGGAAATTCAAATTACCAAGCGAAGGGCAGACACCATTTAATTTGCAAATGAGAAGATAAGTGTATTGTAGTGCTGTCCACCCAGTTATGTATGCTCAAGTGTTGTCATTTGCATAAGGTAGCTAGCTATACACACTTCTTATTGGCTAGAGTGCAGGGCTGTTCACTATATTGTTATGTTCCCACAGTTGCCCATTGTTAGTTGATTGATATCTCACTGCATGGATGCTGGATCTCCTCTTTCTGTGCCCAAGATAGCTAGCCCTACTAGCCTACACCCTGTATAAGACAGTTCTAGTGCTCTGTATTATTTACCTTGGAAGCTGATCATTAGTTAACCACCTAAACGAATATAATGGTCGTGGACTCAGTTTGTGCCCACGCACAACATCAGAACAGTATTTATCAAGCACATTTTCTCAAACTGACGGTTGTCTTTTCCCCATCGCAGGGTGAAAGTCCAAAGAGGATTTCACAAAAAAAATGGGGTATGATATGAGTTAGAAATCGTGTTAGAAGTTAGCGGCCCTAACATATCTTTCTGGTGGAGAAAATGGCTATGAAATTCCTCCCCTTCTGATTTACTGTAGAAGGGGAAGCAACTCGGTTGCAAGCCCATTTCAAGGCAATCACACATAACACAATAAAAATTCAGTGTGGATCCCTCCACTGTTCTTCAGTATACTTTTTTTTCATTTGCTCTGAGACAAAGACATCTCACAGGAAGAGATAAAGACTGAATACTGCTACTGTAACTTTCATACAGAAAGAGATGAAACACAGAGAATGAAACAATAATTGTGAGACAATGGCACTGAGGGTTGGCATTGATGTTGGGTAAGGATTTAGGGCTGAAACCCTGATCTGTGACTGGTGTACTGTCAAATGATTTCTTTGCCCTCGTGGATTTACAGTCATTCCATTTTCTTGAGTTTCTTTTCTTTGTTGAACACCTTTTAAATGTTTCAGGCTGTGATTCAGGCAATGAAGATATATTTATGTTGTTATGTTGTTTTGTTAGCACTCTTTCCCATCATAATCACCTAACTGAAACAGTTGTTTTAAAACGTCAGAGCAGCACAGTAGACAGGCCTTGAGTATATTCAGACACAAAGTAGATGTTTCTATTGCACAGAGTGAGGCATAAAGTCTGCCTCATCCAAACCCAATTACTATTTTTAATTAGCTCTATGAATCTGTGTCTGTGTGTTGGTTTGTGTGTGTGTGTCTGTGTGTTGGTTTGTGTGTCTGTGTGTTGGTTTGTGTGTGTGTGCGTTGGTTTGTGTGTGTCTATTTTGTTGCCTCTCCGACACGCTTGGATCGTTCTGCTGCTTATTTCCCTGTGCACAGCTGAAGTTATCCTACGTCGGAAATGTTCCCTATGCTAATAAGTCCCCAATTAGTCCTTGTTGTTTTGACTGGAGACTAGTTTTCATATTTCATATTAGGTCATGCATTTCAACACTTCCCCCCGACCAGCAGGAGTTCTCCATCCCTGGCCATTTGATCTGCAGCTCTGAGAGAGTTAGGTTCCCAGTGGTCATGCTGGCTGGAGTTGAGGGGAAGACTTAAGTAGAGCACTGACCACAGCTACACGAAATGGGAATCTGAGAAATGTCAATTTTCTCTAGTGGTTAGGAGTGTGAGAGTGTTGGATACTGATATTCAATAGGATCATACATACAGTAATTCCCATGTTGTGAGCGATTCAAACCCAAAATGCATATATAATGACATATTGTACTGTCGCTTCAATAACATAATCCTCTGAGCTTTAAGAATGCTTAATCTCACCAAGGCTAGTACTCATAGAACCTGCCTTCGGAGTGGGACATGCTCTGCTATGAGCTGGCAGTCAATTTCCCACATGGGTTTGTGCCTCGTCTTTTTCAGTACCTCATGCTCACTTCTCAGCTTGCCACAGTACTATGCAAAGGGCCAAGGAGCATTCCAAAAACGATTTTTTTCCAGCTGAATTTAATTTATTAAAGGATATTATGAAAGTATGGCAATTAATGTAATGAATTGGTGGATACCATTTTTATGTTTCTGGGTGCAGTATGAAGGAAGTTAGATGTAGTTTTGCGATCCAATGAAAACTAACGTCTGAAAGTCTACAAGTACGCTAGCATATGCTAACGTACCTGTAGACTTATGAATATACATATATACTGTACATACACTGAGTGTACAAAGCATAAAGAACACCTTCCTAACATTGAGTTGCAACCCCCATTTTGTCCTAAGAACAACCTCAATGTGTCAGGGCATGGACTGTACAAGTTGTCGAAAGCATTCCACAGGGATGCTGACCCATGTTGACCCCAATGCTTCCCACAGTTAAGTCATGTTGGCTGGATGTCCTTTGTGTGGTGGACCATTCTTGATACACACGGGAAGCATGAAAAACCCAGCAGCGTTGCAGTTATTGACACAAACCTGGGTCAGTCTATGTCATGGAAAGAGCATACATAAAGGTAACTGCCGCTCCAGAATCTCCCATAAGTGTTCTATTGAATTGAAATCTGGTGACTGAGACGGTCATGGCATATGGTTTACATCGTTTTCATGCTTATCAAACCATCCAGTGACCACTCACCACCCATCCTATGGGGGCATAACCATGCTAACCAAAATAATGGCCTGCCCAGCAATTTTACACATGACCCTAAGCATGATGGGATGTTAATTACTTTAATAATTTCAGGAACCACACCTCTGTGGAAGCACCTGCTTTCAATATACTTTGTATCCCTCATTTAATCAAGTGTTTCCATTATTTTGGCGGTTAACTGTAAACACCAACATAAAGGGTGTCAACAGGGTGTTGGGCCAACACAAGCCCAAAACAGCTTCAATGCTAGAAACCATTTTCAGGTCTTGCCATAGAAGTAGATTTAAGTCAAAACTGTAACTCAGACACTCAGGAATATTCACTGTCTTCTTGGTAAGCAACTCCAGTGTACACTTGGCCTTGTGTTTTAGGTTATTGTCCTGCTGAAAGGTGTCACGTTCGATGAGTAGCGTAGCGATGAGACCAAAGCGCAGCGTGATTAGAATGCATCTTCTTTAATAACCTCTTGACGCTAGGGGTCAGATTTATTTATATTTTTTAAATAACGTTCCCAAGGTAAACTGACTATTTCTCAGGTCCAGATCGTAGAATATGCATATAATTTACAGATTAGGATAGAAAACACTCCAAAGTTTCCAAAACTGTCAAAATATTGTCTGTGAGTATAACAAAACTGATTCTGCAGGCGAAAACCTGAGAAAATCTAACCCGGACAGGCGGCCTGAGCCGCCCGTCTGTCCTGAGCCGCCTGAGCCGCCCGTCAGTCAGTTGCCGCCTGAGCCGCCCGTCAGTCAGCAGCCGCCTGAGCCGCCCGTCATTCCGGATCTGCCAGAGTCTCCCTTCAGTCCAGATCTGCCAGAGTCTCCCTCCAGTTCAGAGGTGCCACTCACTCTAGACTCAACCATCAGTCCAGTGGCGTCCTCTAGTCTGGGGTTGGTGGTGAGGGTTCCCGCTCCAGAGACATTACGTAACTGGGCCGAGTCAGAAGTGGAGCGGGGTCCACGTCCCTCACCACGTCCCTCCCTCATAGGCTTAGGTGTGCGGCCGGGAGTCCGCACCTTTGGGGGGGGGGGCTACTGTCACGCCCTGACCTTAGTATTCTTTGTTTTCTTTATTATTTTGGTTAGGTCAGGGTGTGACATGGGTGATATATGTTTTTTGTCCTGTCTAGGGTTTTTTGTATGTTTATGGGGGTTGTCACCATTCTAGGTGTTTTGTATGTCTATGGTTGCCTAGATTGCTCAGGACAGACGGGCGGCTCAGGCGGCTCAGGACAGACGGGCGTTTCAGGCGGGCAAATGACTGACGGGCGGCTCAGGCGGCTCAGGCGGGCTCAGGACAGACGGGCGGCTAAGGACAGACGGGCGGCTCAGGCGGCTCAGGACAGACGGGCGGCTCAGGTGGCTCAGGACAGACGGGCGGCTCAGGCGGTTCAGGACAGACGGGTGGCTCAGGCGGCTCAGGACAGACGGGCGCTCAGGCGGCTCAGGACAGACGGGCGGCTAAGGACAGACGGGCGGCTCAGGCGGCTCAGGACAGGCGGGCGGCTCAGGCGACTCAGGACAGACGGGCGGCTCTGGAGGCTCCGGACTGGATGGAGGCTCTGGAGCGTCCGGACTGAGGGGACACACAGGAGACTTGGTTCTTAGAACAGGCACAGTACTCACCGGGCTGGAAGATCTACTGGAGGCCTGGTCCTTGGAGGAGCACAGGAAGACCGAGGACAGCGCCACTGGAGGTCTCGAACTAAGAGCCTGAACAACCCGTCCTGGCTGGATTTTGATTTTAGCCTGGCACTTGCGGGGCGCATGCACAGGATGCACTGGGCTGTGCAGACCCACGGGAGACACAGTGCGTAGGGCTGGTGCCATATAACACGGACCGAGGAGACGCACTGGAGACCAGATGCGCTGAGCTTCATTACTCCTGGCTCGATGCCCACTCTAGCCCGGCCAATACGAGGAGCTGCAATGTAGCTCACCGGGCTACGTATGCACACTGGGGACACCGTGCGCTTCACCGCGTAACACGGTGCCTGCCCGGCCACTCTCTCTCCACTGTAAGCATGGGGAGTTGGCTCAGGTCTCCTACCTGACTTAGCCACACTCTCCGTGTGCCCCCCCCAGAAATGTTTGGGGCTGTCTCTCGTCCCAGCCGCGCTGCCGTGCTGCCTCCTCATACCAACGCCGCTCAGCTTTCGCTGCCTCCAGCTCTGCCTTGGGGCGGCGATATTCCCCAGCCTGTGCCCAGGGTCCCTTTCCTTCCAGAATCTCCTCCCATGTCCATGAGTCCCGACAGGACAAAAAACATATATCACCCATGTCACACCCTGACCTAACCAAAATAATAAAGAAAACAAAGAATACTAAGGTCAGCGCGTGACAAAAGGTGAATTAATCTCCCAGTGTCTGGTTAAAAGCTGAGTGAACCAGGTTTTCCTCTAGGATTTAGCCTGCGCTTAGCTCCATTTTGTTTTTATTTCTATCTTGAAAAGCTCCCCAGTCCTTAACAATTACAAGCATACCCATAACATGATGCAGCCACCACTTTGTTTGAAAATATGGAGAGTGGTACTTAGTAATGAGTTGTATTGGATTTGCACCAAACATAACACTTTGTATTCAGGACAAAAATTGAATTGCTTCAGCACATTTTTTGCAGTATTATTTTAGTGCCTTGTTGCAAACAGGATGCATGTATTGGAATATTTTTGTTCTGTAGAGGCTTCCTTCTTTTCAATCTGTCAATTAGGTTAGTATTGTGGAGTAACTACAACGTTGTTGATCCATCCTCAATATTCTCCTATCACAGCCATTAAACTCTGTAACTGGCCTCATGGTGAAATCACTGAATGATTTCCTTCTTCATCGGCAACTGATTTAGGAAGGACGCCTGTATCTTTGTAGTGACTGGGTGTATTGATACACCATCCAAAGTGTAATTAATACCCATCTACCAATAGGTGCCCTTCTTCGCGAGGCATTGTAAAACCTCCCTGGTCTTTGTGGTTTATTCTGTTTGAAATTCACTGCTCGACTGACGGACCTTACAGATAATTGTATGTGTGGGGTACAGAGGTGAGGTAGTCATTCAAAAATCATGTTAAACATAATTGCACACAGTCTATGTAACTAATTATGTGACTTGTTAAGCAAATCTTTACTCCTGAGATGATTTAAGACATTTCAACTTTACACTTTTTATTAATTTTTTTAAATGTAACATTATGGGGTCAGTGACAAAACATCTCAATTTAATCCATTCAGGCTTTAACTCAACAAAATGTGGAAAAGGCCAAGGGGTGTGAATACTTTCTGAAAGCATACATGATTAAATAAATCAATCAAAGAAGACATAAGCTGTGGTGAAAAGTACTCAGATTCTTAAAATGTGATTTGAGTGTTCCCAAATAAACAGTTCTGGCAACAGGTTGGACTAAATTTGTATTTTAATTCCACTCAAGGCGACACATAGCTCATGACAAATGCCTCCCTTTTTCTATTATCTCTGGTATAAATAAGATACATTGAAAATACATAGAAACAAACACTGAAGAGAAAACAGCTAGAACTCTGAAACTTATATTCCTTTTGCTGATCAGCTTCAGAGTTCACAATACCCTTTGCAAGTGATGTCATCCCAAGTCATACTTCCGGGTCATGTCCCGGAAGTATGGCTTCAAGATTACATAATAAATTCATGAAAACATGGATATATATATATAAAGATATATATAAACATTTTCATTTTCATGTATTGAGTTAGTCATACACGATGCCTTCTATTCAAATATTTGATGTTCAAGAAATAAGACACATCGCCGAAAGTTAGAAAGGGTCTCATATGGATAACATCTCCTGCTGCTTTGATAGCATGCCAGAGTGTGCCTGCTTGTGCTGAGGATTTACAGGATGGTGAGAACCGTTAGTTACAGGCCATTTGTTGTGTTTGATATTAGATTACGTTGTTTTTTTTGCCAGCCAGTACTTTTTTTTAATGAAAAAAATGAACAGCTTGTTTGTAGACCGGCGAGCTGTCGATAGATGTGTAGTTCATTTGTGTAGTTTTAATGAAACGGATTAACTTTTCGGCTTCGTGCTTCTTCTTGGCTGTCAAATACGTTAACAACCGGTATATGTTAAGTTAATTCACTCAGAAACACGTTTACAATATATACTATCTTAAATGGTCGTGTTTTCATACATATCCTAAAAAAAACAAGGAATAAGGAAGTAAAAATGACACCTCACTCTCACATTGGATATGTGTTCATTGGCTGTATGACCACTATTAAATATGACGTCAAACAACCACTGAAGCGCAAATAGTCAATACCTCCAAGCTCACTCTCTGATAGATTGATCTGATGAAGGTAATGGACACGATGCAAAACATTGTATTGAAAATGCTTCTGGTGTCAAGAAAACATAGACACATTCTTACAATAACACAATGTGTGGTAGTACTGTATGTGTACTAATTTAATCCATGAACTTAGAGTCTGTAATACAAACATGTAATGTAATAGGTACACTAACATATTGTAGTATATACATAAAGCCTTACCATACTTTACTTTCACAGACCTATACTGTACATGCACTCATACAAATGACTGTATGTATGCACTGACATAGTAGACTCAATATAAAGTGTGCCTACCAATCAATACAGTAGTATTGAAGAGGCCAAGACTCACATTTCTGACTGTACACCTACTCAGAAAACAGCCCCTGAAAACATTCAAAACATTTATATTTGAAAAATAATATGTAAAACATTTTAGATGAATGACCAACAACATTTGAGGAATCCAGGGGTGTTATACTCACAGAGACACAAAGCAATTATTCTCCAAGTGTTCCTCAGGGAAAGGCGAGAATTGTTTCAGATGAAAGGGAAAAGTGGACAGTCTCATTAAAACAGCAGAGAGCATCGCTGGCAACCATTACTACCCCACATACATCTAAAATGATTGCTTACATGGGTTATTGCTGGGATGAGGTCGAAATGTCATTTGTTAAACGTTGACTCATTTGTTAAATGCATCTCAAAAGGCAGCTTGAGAGATGTATAGCCTGCAACAAGGCATAGTGCAAGCCATTGTGCAGCCTTAATAATGACCCTGAGATTCTCTCTTTTCATATCATTATGTTGGGTGGAATTGCTTATGCCTTTATTTTAGAGAAGTCCCCACAGGGCTCTGAACAAAAGCACAAGAGCAAAGGCAGGAGCATATTTTCATTATGAGAGGAATTAGAATCTGAAATGGATGAAGCCTCCCTCTTGCTCCTGGCTCACTTGAATGAGATTGCAAAAGGATGCCGTGAGGAGAAGACACAACATGGCTGCTAACTGCTACTGTGCTTTCTAGGCTCTCTGAAAACAGCCTAACAACAACACAAAAAATAAGTACACACATACATTTCACTGGTCCAACTTTAACAAAAATAAGTTACATTGGTAGGCATGGTCTATGTATAGTGTAAGTTGCCTAAACATAGTTACACACTACCCAAAACGAATATATCTATCGGTATCACTATGGTTAATATCCTTATCAATAAAATATCATGTTTGTTTTCATCATCACCATCTCCTTCCTCTCTAGTGCATTCATTGAAGTTATTTGGACTGTTCTGTTGCCTGCTCCTATTTGTCACTCATGTCTATTGGATAAAATATTACTCAAGTTAAAGAAACATTTTTCATTCATTCTGCTTCACTGATCAAATCAACTCGAATCAAAATGTATTTGTCACTGGCGCCGAATACCATGTGTAGACCGTACTGTGAAATGCTTACTTACAAGCCCTTAACCATGAATGGAGTTCAAGAAATACAGTTATGAAAATATTTACTAAATAAACTAGAGTAAAAAATGAAATAAAAAGTAACACAATAAAATAACAATAACGAGGCTATATAAAGGGGGTACCGGTACCGAGTCAATGTGCGGGGATACAGGTTAGTCGAGGTAATTTGTATATGTAGGTAGGGGTAAAGTGACTGTACATAGTTAATGGGGGGGTCATTGTGAATTGTTCAACAGTCTTATGGCTTGGGGGTAGAAGCTATTAAGGAGCCTTTTGGACCTAGACTTGGCGCTCCGGTACTGCTTGCCGTGCAGTAGCAGAGAGAACAGTGTATGACTTGGGTGACAGGAATCTTTGACCATTTTTTGGGCCTTCCTCTGACACCACCCAGTACATAGGTCCTGGATGGCAGGATGATTGGCCCCAGTGATGTACTGGGCCGTACGCACTGCCCTCTGTAGTGCCTTACGGTCGGATGCCGAGTAGTTGCCTTACCAGGCGGTGATGCAACCAGTCAGGATGCTCTTGATGGTGCAGTTGTAGAACTTTTTGAGGATCTGAGGACAATTGCCAAATCTCCTGAGGGGGAAAAGGCGTTGTCGTGCCCTCTTCACGGCTTTCTTTATGTGTTTGGACCATGATAGTTTGTTGGTGATGTGGACACCAAGGAACTTGAAACTCTCGACCCGCTCCACTACAGCCCCCGTCGATGTGAATTGGGGCGTGTTCTGCCCTCCTTTTCCTTTAGCACACAATCATCTCCTATGTTTTGCTCACATTGAGGGAGAGGTTGTTGTCCTGGCACCACACTGCCAGGTCTCTGACCTCCTCCCTACAGGCTCATCGTCAGGCCTACGACTGTTGTGTCGTCAGCAAATTTAATTATGGATATTTTAATATGGTGTTGGAGTTGTGCTTTGCCATGCAGCCGTGGGTTAACAGGGAGTAGAGGAGGGGACTAAGCACACACTCCTAAGGGGCCCCCATGTTGAGGGTCAGCGTGGCAGATGTGTTGATGCCTACCCTTACCACCTGGGGGCGGGCCGTCAGGACGTCCAAGATCCAGTTGCAGAGGAAGGTGTTTAGTCCCAGGGTCCTTAGCTTAGTGATGAGCTTTTTGAAAAAGAAAAGGGAAAGGGGGATAGCTAGTCAGTTGTACAACTAAATGCATTCAACTGAAATGTGTCTTACGCATTTAACCCAACCCCTCTGAATCAGCGAGGTGCGGGGTGCTGGCTTAATCGACGTCCACGGCGCTCTGGGAACAGTGGGTTAACTGCCTTGCTCAGATTTATTGATGAAGCCGGTGACTGAGGTGAAATACAGCTCAATGCCATTGAATGAATCCCGGAACATATTCCAGTCTGTGGAGGCAAAACAGTCCTGTAGCGTAGCATCCGCGTCATCTGACCACTTCCGTATTGAGCAAGTCACTGGTACTTCCTGCTTTAGTTTTTGCTTGTAAGCAGGAATCAGTAGGACGGTCAGATTTGCCAAATGGAGATTGAGGGAGAGCTTTGTATGCGTCTCTGTGGGTGGAGTAAAGGTGGTCTAGAGTTGTTTTACTCTGCTTGCACATGTGACATGCTGGTAGAAATAAGTTCAAACGGATTTAAGTTTGCCTGCGTTACTGCACCTGTACATAGACCATCTATAATTTAGCCCAAACAACTACCTCTTCCCTACTGTATTTATTTATTTATTTTGCTCCTTTGCACCCCATTATTTCTATTTCTACTTTGCACATTCTTCCACTGCAAATCTACCATTCCAGTGTTTTACTTGCTATATTGTATTTACTTTGCCACCATGGCTTTTTTTTGCCTTTACCTCACCTAATTTGCTCACATTGTATATAGACTTATTTTTCTACTGTATTATTGACTGTATGTTTGTTTTACTCCATGTGTAACTCTGTGTTGTTGTATGTGTCGAACTGCTTTGCTTTATCTTGGCCAGGTCGCAATTGTAAATGAGAACTTTTTATCAACTTGCCTACCTGGTTAAATAAAGGTGAAATACATTTTTAAAAAGAATTAAAGTCCCCGGCCAATAGGAACGCAACCGCTGGGTGAGCATTTTCTTGTTTGCTAATGGCCTTATACAGCACGTTGAGTGCGGTCTTAGTGCCAGCATAGGTTTGTGGTGGTAAATAGACGGCTATGAAAAATATAGATGAAAAATATCTTGTAGATAGTGTGGTCTACAGCTTATCATATTGTACTCTACCTCAGGCGAGCAATAACTCGAGACTTCCTTAAAATTAGACATCACGCAACAGCTGTTATTGATAAATAGACACACACTACCACCCCTCGTCTTTCCGGACGTAGCAGTTCTGATGCACAAAAAACCCAGCCAACTGTATATTATCCGTGTTGTCGTTCAGCCACGACTCAGTGAAACATAACATATTACAGTATGTTGGTAGGATAGTCTTGAACGGAGCTCATCCAGTTTATTGTCCAGTGATTGCACATTGGCCAATAGAACGAATGGTAGAGGCGGGTTACCCACTTGCCAATGAATTCCCACAAGGCACCCCGATCTCCACCCACCGTACCTCCGTCTTTTCTTCACGTGAATGACAGGGATTTGGGACTGTTCTTGAAGAAACAGTATATCCTTTGCGTCAGACTCATTAGAGAAAAAATCTTTGTCCAGTTTGAGGTGAGTAATCAGTGTTCTGATATCCGGATGCTCTTTTCGGTCATGAGAGACGGTAGCAGAAACATTACGTACAAAATCATTTACAAACAATGCAAAAAAACACACACAAAATAGCACAGTTGGTTAGGAGCCTGTAAAACGGCAGCCATCCTCCGGCGCCATTATAAAAACCTACAATGCATATTTCATTAACAGCCAAGTCAATACAGGTCAATAGTAAACCTGCTTCTGTTAACTATCTCATCTTTTAAAATGAGCTTCCAATCGCTCAAGTTCATGGGAGCAGAAGACAACAATTCAAAAACGATATGCTTATATGACTCTTTGTTGCAGATTAATGGACAACATGAATCTCTATTTAAACTAAAGAAACTCCAGCGAGAAGTGAGCATTCGTATGTGTTACACTATAAGTTTCCATTTATTTATTCACTTTTTGGGGACAATTACATAATATGGCCTTACTTCACATATTAAGTTCATTTTATAGACAGACATATTCAGAGAAGTTGACATAACTCTAACAAATGACACACAGTCAGGAAGACAGACATTTATGTATCTCACTGTTAATATCCTTCTCAAATTAATGATGCAAAACTTTTCTCACTGGAGTTGCTAGGAAGGGACACCTGGCTGTTTGTCTGGGGGGATGCCTTAGAATAGATACATTAAAGTTACAGGCTCATGGACTATGACTCATAGCCTCATAGTGGTGTCATCCTCAAGAGGGAAGACACTGTGTCAAACTAAATAGATAAATAAACATCAAAGCAGCCATTATGATTCGGGGCACGTGTTGGGCCTCGGTTCTGGCTTTTTTAATTAGAGGTAATTGATGAAAGGCAGATAAGCAGACGTCTGGCCGGCGAGCATCACACCTCTTTATCCGTTCTGCAGTCTGTTGCGGCGTACAGAAGGGGAGGAGAGAAAGGAGGCTGGAGGACACAGTCATCAGGGATAGCTACTGGAAGGATGATTGGAGTGTACCGTATTGTACTGTCGAAACCTCAAAGAGAGGGGCCCAATCAAGGCTTCAAGTGAGCATCCGTGTAGGAGGATAATGATAGTATCTGTATATGCCCGCAGCACTGACTATTCTAGGTTTTATTCAGGTTGGGGATGCTTTCAGATCTACTGCCTGGAATAAGATTTCAATGTTCGTCCAACTTCACAGCATTCAGTTCTAGAGTTAATGTCTGTGAAATGATCATAGTTGACATATGTGTGGAATGAAATCTGGTTTTAAATGAACAATGGTGGCATGAACTCCCACGCTGTCTCATCACTAACATGACTTTGTTATTACAATTACTCAAACCCTGCTGAGCAAGGGATATAATCCATACTTCCAACTGTACTGACAGTTTGAAAGGGAGGAAGTAGAACTTAGTCTTTATTCATTGCATTTGTTCTATCTTCCATTGTGGTTGCAGTGAACGAGTCATGGAATACCTTTCTCTCCAAACTAAAAAAACGTTAAAGTAAGACCCCCTGTTATAAACACCAGGACCAAGGGCAAATACATAGAACACAGCACCCTCTTACTCTGGCCCATGTAACAACAAAGAGCCAAACCACATCCCCTGCCGCTGGAGGAATAGAGAATTTTCAGCCCTGCAAGAAGACTGGAAACCAGTACTTAATAGGCTTTCATAATGTTCTGTCACTGCTCCTGTGTGCAGATATTTTCATCCCGTCTGAAAATAATAATTAAAAAAAATTCTAACATAGTTTGTCATATTTTCTCCCATTGGGGTCTGAAATTACTGACACCGTTGATAAAGAAGAGCAAATATAACCATATAAAACAAATAATTCCAATACTGAGCTAGATTGCTTGCAAGAAAATGGGGAAATTATATTATACTTATACAATTGCTCAGAGAAAGAGATTCTGTTTAACAAGTAATGCTTTTTTCTCAAAAAGGTAGTGGTCACAATTATTGACAGCCCTGTTTTCAATACCTTTCAATACCTTACCTTGCAAGGTTGACTGCATGGAGCCCTTTTCTAAAACGTTTTATGAGTTGGAATACTTTGGGAGGGATCTTAAACCATTCCTCCATACAGATACTTCCAGATCCTTGATATCCTTCATCTGCGCTTATGACATGTCTTCTTCAATTTAAACCACAGATTTTCAATGGATTTCAAGTCCAGAGACTGAGATGGCCATTGCAACATTTAGATTAGAACGTTTATTTTCTCTATTGTCAATTGTCTATTTTCTTGTTCGTACTTTTAAAACATTCACATCAAGTGCACACTTTAAATTACACAACATAAATGCACTTTACCTACAGTGATTCCTCCTTTAAAAGTTGGGAGCTTGCATCGCGGGACTTAGAAGTACCCAGCGTCACGGCTTCATTGCTCCAGACCACCACAAGGGGGAGTTAGAGCACTCATTATGCATTTGGGTCCCAAGGTTTTTATATGACCAATCATATCGAATGGTTCCAATAACGAATTTGACGCGAGCCACCCGTCCCTGGGTGAAGATGGCTGACAAAATATTACGGTGGAACCAAATGTAAGCAGTTACAATGTCATAATGAGTCATGAAAAACATGTACAATTGAGAGGAATATGTTAGTTAATGTAGAGACAAAAGTTTGTGCATATTTTCTTGTCATAAAGTTTATTTACAAAAATGTATATTTTGCAAGTGAGCTAACTAGCTAACATTAGCCAGCTAGCTAGCTAGTGTTATGACAGGAAAATGAATTTATAATTCATGTTGTTAAATGTTTTAGGGGCTCCTGAGAAAACCAGCAAACCAGGCTGTCATCTTGTGAAACAGTGGATGTAAGAATCTAGTTAGCTAAAGCATTTACTGCAAATTGAATGTACAATTGTGTAAGCTTGCCTTGCAATGCAGCTGAAGTAACATATATTCACTAACTACTTAATGTAAATTCACCCCATTCCGTACAAATGTGCGCAACCGCAACATTCAAACGAGGCTACAAAGAAAACTAATGGGACTGTAGCGACTGTGTTGACTTCAAAATCGGTGCTTAATGCTTATTGTGTAGTGGAGGATAAAAATAACTGTATACCTATGGATGTGTAGCTAGCTACAGTATGTAGCCGATCTGTGTATGGGACCCTAAAACGTTAGGTTCTGAACTAATATTCATACCAATCTATGAACCTCAGCTATCATAGTTGTTGTATCAACTTCAAGTCTGAATGGCATTAATGAAGCCTATGGATAGTGTAGAATATAATAATTGTATTGTGCCAAGGATGCAATTCCTATATACATGTACTGTAGTTATTACCACGCATGAGATTCCCACATTGTAGCCTGTACATTTAATCACTGATCATGTACTCTTCCTTGGAAAATAAAGGTGCGGTTCAGGTATGAATCTCTGAGACATTATTTTTCAGTCATATCAAAATCCATTATTTGAATGATGCTGTGTGTGCATGTATGTATTACAATTATACACTTCAACAGTGTTACCACTCCTGCTCCTGGGACATCAATGATCACACATTGTAACTTTGCAATAGACTAGAAAAATGATTTAAGTAAAGGCTGATTTGTAATTCATATATACAGAAAAAAAAATATGCATATCTAACTCCCATCATCTGCATTAATCTGAGGACACAGGATAGTATTTCAATGAGATACTTAATTTCAACCAGTGGAGAATGTGAAACACTTTATTGAAAGAAGTTCATTATCCAGGTGTTATAAATACATAATACATGCATTATAATTATGATATTTGTAATATTATATTATGAATACAAGTTCAATCTGTACTTCAATGCACATATGATGTGCATTATAAAACAAGGAAGAAAGACGAGGTGGAGAGAGGTGTAGAAGACAGAAAGGGAAAGAGGTAAGAACAGCGGCAGACAGCATACGATTAATGAATTACAGTGCTACCCTAATATTCTCTCAGTTCGTCACAATTGCGGTGTCTCCTAACCAGCCTTGGGCCCCCAGTTGGCCCAAAGGTTATCTTAAGAACGGGTGAGGTGGCGATGACGGGACTGGCTTCCTCTCTCACATCAAAACATACCTGCAGACGGGAGACAGATGGATAGAGAGAGAGCATGATTAAGTCTTGTTTTTTAAATTCAGTCAGTCATCATAATCATCAGGAGGTGAAATGCAAAACTGACCTTGGATCATTAACTCTAGGACTACTACATCTCTATCTGTATTTCAATGTGAAGCATCTCTTTAATAATACTTCTTGTTGACCCGACCAAGTGACCTCTCACCGATGATCATGCTGTGCCCTATGTTTCAGCCATTTCAGATGCGGGAGGGGTTCACCAAAACAGCTGATATAACCTAGAGGATTTAGGGAGAAGGGGGAGAGGGGTGAAGTGAAGAAGAGAGACTGTTATTGTGTGTGTGTGGTCTCACCTGGTGTCCACACTAAGTGGCCACAGCGTACTTCATGCTGAAAAACAGACACATGAGGACAAACAATAGAAGATACTGTATGACGCAGACACCTATCGGAGTGTACCTGAAACATTTAAATATAGAGGGCTATGTGTCTCACCACTTCGTTATTGCAAGGCTAACCCCCAGGGAAATCATGACTTGTCAGCAACAGATAGCAACAGATAGTCCAGTGAAAATTGCTGTATTTATGTGTGGTAAATCTGAAAATTAGCAGCTGACATCTTAAGGTTCTTTAATTAATGTATATGAGACAGGTTCCATGTACAACAAGACAGGCAGAGATGGAGAGAGAAAAAGAACACAGAACAGTTTAATTACTTCTGGTTATGGACACTTTTGCCAGCAATAACGCTTCCATGCCTGTTCCTCTGACAGTGAACATCTGGCAAAATCTACATTTTCGACCCCTTGATCAGCTCACTCTGAAAGTAAAGAAAATTGCTTATTTTTTGTAGATGACCGTTCAATCTAAAGCAGCAGATGTCATTTTCAGGATACGTCAATACAGCACAGAAAGCTTAACACCAGACTGGTATTGTGGTTGTTCATTAGGTGATGGGAAATATGCAATGATATCTGCATGATCTACACGCTGCAAAGACTCCCTAACTCTTCGTGAATGAAAATATTGTGTTTTTTCATCTTTCTGTAAAAAAAAGCTAACCGTTACATTGTCATGAAATATGATTATATATCAACTATGAAACATATGACATGGCCTGTTTATGAGTTGCCTATAAAGACAGTTAGATTAATTTAACTGAAAATGGCGAGTACAGGCGTTCGTAGCTAAATGCTTTTAGTTAGCTTGAGAATAATAATTGCATGATTTATCATTCTACGGTATGTATGTATGTAATATAGTAGAATGTTATGAACCGACACTTAATCGTAGGAGCTAACTATTAGCTATGTAAAAGATATGGAAGAACGGCCAGTGCTGCTTACCTGAGATGCCATCATCACACAGTCCTTCTTCGTAGGTGTCCACTATGACTTTCTTTGTGTCGGAAAAACAATTCAGAACAATTATTTTTGATTGGAAATATGATTTTTTTTTGCTCTCGACAAAAATACACAAATGTACCTCCATAGCATATAAATATTTTCCTGTGAATAACCACACCTTCATGCAAACGTGCAGAATTCTTAGTGCACAACTGAAGATGCTGCCATATCCTGCCAGCACGCCCACAAGCGAGCCACTCAGGCCCAGAATGATGACATGTGGAAGAGGGAAAGGAACGAGATTGGAACAACAACAATTTGTTTCAAGTTGGGGAGGGGGGCTAAAGCTGAACAATAGACTATTCAACCTTTACTAAAGAATAGTCTAATAGCCGAGCTAGGTGTGAACCCCCCCCATCACAGACCAGATTTGCCCTCACGACCAAGGGGTGGCTTGCTACTCAATGTAATAAAGTAATGACTTTTCAAAAAAGTTACCTTACATGTTATTTTGGCTGACAATTTGTTAACTACGCTGTCCTTACGAACCACATAGCATATCATTACAGCAGTATGTACCGGTGTGTTAGCTAGCTACCTAACGTTAGTAGTTATACATCAAACTTGCCAGTATATTAACTATAGGCTACCCAACATTTATTGACTTGATTATTCCCGTCATTCTTAGCTTAGCTAAATGGTATAGTCGTTGTGTGTTCTCAATGGACATTCGTGTGCTTTCATGAATTCGCTCTGGCTATCTACACCAATTTCAGAGCACTCTAGTCTGAGTTTACCAGAGTGCAGAATAATGAATTTACCAGCGCTCAACATCGGTTGAATACGACCGGTTTCAGTAAACTTCGGCAAGAAAACGTAATTAAGTTGTTTCCAGCAGCACAGTCACCAACGCTCTGGTTAACATGAAAACTGCCTAACCATCTCTGCTAGAGCGAGTAAAATGGTCAGAGTGGTCTCATTTGTGTCTGGAAGCAGCTAGCAAGCTAGCCAAAGTTATCTTGGGTGCTTGACTGCCGTTGTAAGACCAGAACGCTCAAATCAACCCTACTCCTCGGCCCGAGCGTCCAGTGTGCGCTCCGAGAGTGAAACGGTCTGAATTTACAAACTGACAATCTGACAACGCTCTGAATATATGAGCGTCACATTGTGGACGCTGCACCTTGGTCCTCCTCTCCTTCTCCCGACGACGAACGTTACACCTGTAGCCTTCTCCCTACCGTCACATTGTACAGCGCCATATTTTCCAATCCATCCTAACGGAAACCCTAAGGGTTTCCTTTTTCCTTTTTTCTCTGAATAGAAACACCATACTATTAATCAAATTAATGAAGCCTAATTTCTTAAAATCAATCCCATATACTATGTTGTTACAAAAAAAGGTTTTAAATTCTCTGGTAATGCCAATACAGAATACTATCAAATGCTTCTCAAATATGCCCTCTGGTGGTCAAACTAGCAATAACTTGCAGTAACAGAAAAAATGGCTGACAATTTAATGACGTGCCACAGAATTCTGTGGCAGCACACAAGGTGTACCGCAGTATGACGCAACTTTTAAAGGAGGAACCACTGTAAAGCAGAATTTTTCAAAAATCCACAAATACATCGTCTTACTGTATGATTTCACATGAAAACCAAAAATGTATTTCTAATTCATACAATAGAAACACATATATGAAGACAGAAATAACTGCATGTTTTCTATATACCACCACCAATACAGAAAACTGACAACAATACATTCAGCTTTAAGATAGTAGCACTTTTGTAAAATGTTCTCTCTCTCATGCACCCGCACTGTCTGCACTAAAAGACCATGCTACAGACTGAGCATGCGCGGCCAGTTTACCACCTCGTGAGCACAATTTTACACAAAACCAATAACATGTAAAACAAATTCAATTTTTTCAATAAAATCTCCTAGACAAAATCCAGTATAAGTAAGCTACTCGGTAAACAGTCACTATGACTTGTAAATCGTTTTTACCTCAGCTAGCATCAAGCTAACATATACTCTCACTTACTGTAAATCACATTCTTCTCTCACTCAGTTCGACACAAAACCTTTCCTAACGTGATAATACCTTGACTAAGTTGTTAAATAGCATGTTATTACATATTCTTTCGATATTAAAACGTTTGGAAGTTCTGTTACATACCTGTAATAGTAAAAAGAACAGACACAAGTTCACGTCTGCAAAGTTCTGGCACTTTCTTTATTCTAAGGAATGGTGCGCGTGCTTGGCTTCCATAATGTTCTGTCGCTGCTCCTGTGTGCAGATATCTTTATCCTGTCTGAAAATAACACACACAAAACTTATACTACAGTTTGTCATATTTTCTCCCATTATATATAGTGGGGTCCGAAATTATTGACACCCTTGATAAAGAAGAGCAAATATAACTGTATAAAACAGATAATTCCAATACTGAGCTATATTGTTCGCCCAAAAATTGGGACATTATATTCTACTGACACAATTGCCCAGAGAAAGAGATTTTGTTTAACAAGTAATGCTTTTTTCTCAAAAAGATAAGGGTCAAAATAATTGACACCCCTGTTTTCAATTCCTTTCAATACCTCACCTTGCGAGGTTATGTCATGCCTTGATCTGTTTCACCTGTCTTTGTTATTGTCTCCACCCACCTCCAGGTGTCATCTGTTTCCTCATTAGTCCCCCGGTGTATTTATTCCTGTGTTTCCTCTCTCTCTGTGCCAGTTCGTCTTGATTGGCCAAGTGAACCAGCGTTTTTCCTAGCTCCTATTTTTCTCAGTCAGTTTTTTCCTAGCCCTGCTAACCTTGTTGGACACAGCCACTGGATAGAGAATGTGTTTATTGATAAGTGCCAGGAGGGGACTTAACATTTATCGGTCGTTGATCGGCTATATTCTCTATCCGGCCCGGAGGCCAAGGACATGGAGGAGTACATTGAGGATTCTCTGGCAACTGGAGGCATCCATCCGTCTGCATCTCCTGCCGGCTCAGGCTTTCCTTCGTGGAGAAGAAGGACAAGACTCTGCGTCTGTGCATTGACTACCGGTTTCTAAACGATATAATGATCAAGAATTGTTACCCCCTACCACTCCTCTTCTCGGCTTTCGAACCTCTCCAGGGGGCCACCATTTTTTCCAAACTGGACCTTCAGAATGCCTACCACCTGGTTTGGATACGCAAACGAGTTGAGTGGAAGACAGCCTTTAACACAGCCAGTGGACATTATGAGTACCAGGTCATGCCGTTTGGACTCACCAACGCCCCCGCTCTCTTCCAGGCTCTGGTAAACGATGTGCTCCGGGACATGCTAAACTGTTTTGTGTTCGTCTACCTGGATGACATCCTGTTTCTTTCCCGGTCTGCCCATGAACACATTCCTCATGTCAGACAAGTCCTTCAGCGCCTCCTGGAGAACCAATTGTTTGTGAAAGCCTAGAAGTGTGAGTTCCACTGCTCTACAATCTCCTTTCTGGGATATGTCATTGCTGATGGAAATGTCCAAATGGATCCTGAAAAAGTGAAAGCAGTGGTAGAGTTGCCTCAACCTACGTCCAGGGTGCAGTTACAATGTTTCCTGGGTTGGGCTAATTTCTACCACCGTTTCATCCGGGGCTACAGCACCCTGGTGGCCACCCTTTCTGCACTCACCTCTCCCAAAGTACCGTTCACATGGTCTCCAGCGGTCGACAGAGCCTTCGTGGACCTGAAGCATTGGTTCACCACAGCACCCATCCAGATACGTCCCGTCAATTTGTGGTAGAGGTTGATCCTTCTAATGTTGGAGTGGGGGCCATCCTGTCTCAGCAGTCTGCCCAGGACCAGAAGCTCCATCCATGTGCCTTCCTGCCCCATCTCAATCCTGCAGAGAGGAACTACGACGTAGGCAACCGAGAACTCCTGGCAGTCAGGGTGGTGCTGGAAGAGTGGAGGCACTGGCTGGAAGGAGCAGAACAGCCATTCTTGGTTTGGACCGACCATAAAAATGTGGAATATCCCCGTACAGCCAAGCACCTTAACTCCAGGCTGGCCCGGTGGGCTTTATTGTTTGCAAGATTCAACTTCACCATGTCCTACCGCCCAGGGTCCAAAAATGTGAAGCCTGATGCCCTCTCACGCCTATACAGTTCCCCTGCCACACCCTTGGTCTCCGAAACCATTCTCCCTAACTCGGCTTCCGTGGATTGGGGTATTGAAAACATTCCCAGCCTGAACCTGAAGGGGGCCAGGCTAACCGGTTGTTTGTCCCTAACTCAGTTCGGTCCTGGAATGGGCCCATTTCTCCAGGCTGACCTGTCATCCAGGTTCCCCTTCGTACCCTAGCCTTCCTCCGACAACGTTTCTAGTGGCCCACAATGGTTCCTGAAGTCTCTGCCTTCGTCGCCGCGTGCACAGTGTGTGCTCAGAACAAGACTCCACGGTAAGCTCCTTCTGGCCTCCTTCTGCCACTACCTGTCCCTCATCGTCCCTGGTCCCATATCTCTCTGGACTTTGTCACTGGGCTCTCTGTCTGATGGCAACACTGTCATTCTGATGGTAAGGGACCGGTTCTCCAAGGCCGCCCATTCAGTCACGGGACTCTCCCCTTTTGACTGCTCTATGGGGTATCAGCCTACACTCTTCCCTGAACAAGAACAGGAGGTCAACATACCCTCGGCCCAGATGTTTGTCCGCCGCTGTCGACGTACCTGGAGAAGAGCTCGGGCGGCACTTCTCAAGACCCTGATCTGTTTCACCTGTCTTTGTTATTATCTCCACCCACCTCCAGGTGTCATCTGTTTCCTCATTAGTCCCCCGGTGTATTTATCCCTGTGTTTCCTCTCTCTCTGTGCCAGTTCGTCTTGATTGGCCAAGTGAACCAGCGTTTTTCCTAGCTCCTATTTTTCTCAGTCTGTTTTTTCCTAGCCCTGCTAACCTTGTTGGACACAGCCACTGGATAGAGAATGTGTTTATTGACAAGTGCCAGGAGGGGACTTAACACTTATCTTGGGATTCCGTTTAAATTGGCAGATGTCACTTAGTTCGCGCTTTTTGTGTCAATCAAATTAACATAATGAACAAATCCTCATCAAGATGTTGGTTTAAGCTAGAGATATTTTGCATGGGCTGCGTCTCAATCCACAGCACCTGCCTATGTCGGCCTTCCGCATTAGTGGTGAAAACTGGCAGAGCCATGCTCAGTTTGCATTGTGACGTGTTTCATTACGCCGTACGTCATCTTAATGCAATATTGTTCAGCTACTGGACGTAGTGCATAGAGAAGGTTTCAAACGCAAGACAAGATAGAGGAGAGCCACATCTCTCGTCAGGCATCACATTTATTTTGGGAGAATGTAAAATATGACCTTTTCATTCAAGACAGGAGAAACATATTGTTTCAGTTGATAATAAAAACAAGGTTTTGACCCTTGCCTGTCCTGACGCCAAATCCGCCTGCCTGACCACTCTGCCTGTTCTGACCTCGAGCCTGCCTATCCCCTTGTACTGTTTGGACTCGGATCTGTTCACTGAACCCCTGCCTGTCCTGACCTCGAGCCTGCCTATCCCCTTGTACTGTTTGGACTCGGACCTGTTCACTGAATCCCTGCCTGTTCTGACCTCGAGCCTGCCTATCGCCTGGTACCGTTTGGACTCTGACCTGGTTTATGAACTCTCACCTGTCGCCGACCTGCCTTATGCCTACCCTTTCTGTTATAATAAATATCGGAGCTCAACCATCTGCCTCCAGTGTTTGCATTTGGGTCTCGCCCTGTGCCCTTATAGGTTAACTGCATGGAGCCTTTATCTAAAAAGTGTATCTAAAACCATTCCTCCATACAGAATACTTCCAGATCCTTGACATCCTTCATCTGCGCTTATGGTGTGTCTTCAATTTAAGCCATAGATTTTCTATGGGCTTCAAGTCCAGAAAGTATTTGTATTTATTATGGATCCCCATTGCTTTGGCAGCGGCTACTCTTCCTGGGGTCCAGCAAAATTAAGGCAGTTTAAACAATTTTAAAACATTACAATACATTCACAGATTTCACAACACACTTTGTGCCCTCAGGCCCCTACTCCACCACATATCTATAGTACTAAATCCATGTGTATGTTTGTTATCGTGTGCATGTGTCTGTGCCAATGTCTGTGTTGCTTCACAGTCCCCGCTGTTCCATAAGGTGTTTTTAATCAGTTTTTTTTAAATCTAATTTTACTGCTTGCGTCAGTTACTTGATGTGGAATAGAGTTCCATGTAGTCATGGCTCTATGTAGTACTGTGTGCCTCCCATAGTCTGTTCTGGACTTAGTGACTGTGAAGAGACCTCTTGTGGCATGTCTTGTGGGGTATGCATGGGTGTCCGAGCTGTGTGCCAGTAGTTTAGACACATCTTGGTGCATTCAACTTGTCAATACCTCTCATAAATAAAAGTAGTGATGAAGTCAATCTCTCCTCCACTTTCAGCCAGGAGAGATTGACATGCATATCATTGATATTAGCTCTCAGTGTACATCCAAGGCCAGCTGTGCTGCCCTGTTCTGAGCCAATTGCAATTTTCGTAAGTCTTTTTTGTGGCACCTGACCACACGACTGAACAGTAGTCAAGGTGCGAAAAAAATTACGGCCTGTAGGACCTGCCTTGTTGATAGTGTTGTTAAGAAGGCAGAGCGTCACTTTCTTATAGACAGACTTCTCCGCATCTTAGCTACTACTGCATCAATACGTTTTGACCATGACAGTTTACAATCTAGGGTTACTCCAAGCAATTTAGTCATCTCAACTTTCTCAATTTCTACATTATTTATTACACGGTTTAGGGTTTAGTGAGTGTTTTGTTCCAAATATAATTATTTTAGTTTTATAAATATTTAGGGCTAACTTATTCCTTGCCCCACACTCTGAAACTAACTGCAGCTCTTTGTTGAGTGTTGCAGTAATTTCAGTCGCTGTAGTAGCTGACGTGCATAGTGTAGAGTCATCCGCATACATAGAATTTCTGGCTTTCCTCAAAGTCAGTGACATGTTGTTAGTAAAAATTGAAAAAATCAAGGGGCCTAAACAGCTAACCTGGGGAATTCCTGATTTTAACTGGATTATATTTGATAGGCTACCATTAAAGAACACCCTCTGTGTTCTGTTAGACAAGTAACTCTTTATCCACATTATAGCAGGGGGTGTAAAGCCGTAACAAGTTTTTCCAGCAGCAGACTATGATAGATCATGTCGAAAGCTGCAATGAAGTCTAACAAGACAGCCCCCACAATCATTTTATCATCAATTTCTCTCAGCCAATCATCAGTCATTTTTGTATGTGCTGTGCTTGTTAAGTGTCCTTCCCTATAAGCATGCTGAAATTCTGTTGTCAATTTGTTTACTGTAAAATAGCATTGTATTTTTCCAGGTGTTGACTAAGGGTTAGTAACAGGCTGATTGGTCGGCTGTTTGAGCCAGTAAAGGGGGCTTTAATATTATTGGGTAGGGGAATGACTTTAGCTTCCCTCCAGGCTTGAGGGCACACGCTCTCTAGCAGGCTTAAATTGAAGATGTGGCAATATCATCATCTATTATCCTCAGTTATTTTCCATCTAGATTGTCAGACCCTGGTGGCTTGTCATTGTTGATAGACAACAATAATTATCACCTCTTCCACACTGACTTTACGGAATTCAAAAGTACAATTTTTGTCTTTCATAATTTGATCCGATATACTTGGATGTGTAGTGTCAGCGTTTGTTACTGGCATGTCATCCCTATGTTTGCTTATCATGCCAATGAAAAAGTCATTAAAGTAGTTCGCAATATCAGTGGGCTTTGTCATGAATGAGCCATCTGCTTCAATAAATGAAGGAGCAGAGTTGGCTTTTCCCCCTAAAATTGTATCTAAGGTGCCCCAAAGCGTTTTACTATCATTCTTTATGTAATTTATCTTTCTTTCATACTGTAGTGAGATGGCCATTGCAAAACAAAAATGTTGTGGCCAATTGACCATTTCTTTGTTTCAAGCCCATTGAGGAGTTGCAGCAATGAGACAAGATCGCAATTGGATATTTCACAAATGGGGGGTCAAATACAAAAAGAATAATAAAAAAATAGGGGTATCAATCATTTTGACTCCTACCTTTTCACTTATTTGTTGTATTACTTGTTGAACTAAATCTCTTTCTGAGCAATTATTAGAATAATATAATTTCAACATTTTTGTGAGCATGCAATATAGCTCAGTGTTTCAATTATTTATTCTATATAGTCATCTTTGCTCATCTTTATCAACGGTGTCAATAATTTTGGACCCCACTGTAATATCAGATATAAACACAATTCACCTTCTTTGCTTGTTGATTAGCTGTCACTATTGTTTTATGTGGCTTAATCCATCTTGATGCAAGGAATTTGAACGTAATAATCCACTAGGGAAAGTTGTGCGTTCACCATCGGGTCTTACTTTACATTGAAACCTATGGAAGATTCAACAAAGAGCATCTTGGAGCCTCAGATGTTTGTTTGTATCTATGTGAGTCACTGAATCACGGAACATTTCAGTCACTGAATCACATGGCATTTGTTTGCAGTATATCAAATAGATTAGAATCCTGATGTCAACAGTGTGATTGACACATCGCTAATAAGAAAACATGATTAGCATGAACCATGGTGACGAATACCTGCTGTACTGTGGGCTACCATTGCATAACATAGCAATATTCTGTTACATTATTGAAGTAACCTTGTTGGACACAGCCACTGGGTAGAGAATGTGTTTATTGACAAGTGCCAGGAGGGGACTTAACATGTATCTGTTGGGAATCCGTTTCTATTGGCAGATGTTACTCAGTTCATGCTTTTGTGTCAATCGAATGAACATAATGAACAAATCCTCATCAAAATATGTCTGTTTAAGCTAGAGATCTCAATCCACAGCATCCACCTATGTCGGCCTTCCGCACTAGCGGTGAAAACTGGCAGAGCCATGCTCAGTTTGCATTGTGACGTGTTTCATTACGCCGTACGTCATCTTAATGCAATATTGTTCAGCTACTGGACGTATGCAATAGAGAAGGTTTCAAACGCAAGACAAGATAAGGAGAGCCTCATCTCTCGTCAGGCATCACATTTATTTTGGGAGATTGTAAAATATGACCTTTTCATTCAAGATAGGAGAAACATATTGTTTCAGTTGATAATAAAAACATGTTCATTTAGTGACTTTTCCTCAACCCTTTTCTATAACTTTCTAGCAAGTCAAGCTAGCTAAAAGATAGGCTATACTGTAGCTAGCGACTTCCACCTAATAATTATAATCAAAAACAAACTTCATTACCATCACAATAAACTAAAATGGGAGGCAACAGTCATAAAGCATAATTATTTTTCAGTGGTTGGTAACTTCCTGTTCTTCGACTGACTCTGGCCAGACTGAAGAAGACGCAGAGTTTGGAAAAATTCAAAGTACGCAGTGTCTGTCTCTCAACGGAGCCTTCAAACTGCAACGGGGCATTGCGATTCCACTCCGTTGCGGACGGTACCCATTTTAATGTTGACATCCGGCGCAATGGAAAGGTGGAATGGCAGACATATCAGTGTGGATGACGGATCACCACCTCAAGCTGAACCTCGCAAGACGGAGCTGCTCTTCCTCCCGGGGAAGGACTGCCCGTTCCATGATCTCGCCATCACGGTTGACAACTCCATTGTGTCCTCCTCCCAGAGCGCTAAGAACCTTGGCGTGATCCTGGACAACACCCTGTCGTTCTCAACTCACATCAAGGCGTGACCCGTTCCTGTAGGTTCATGCTCTACAACATTCGCAGAGTACGACCCTGCCTCACACAGGAAGCGGCGCAGGTCCTAATCCAGGCACTTGTCATTCTCCGTCGTGATTACTGCAACTCGCTGCTGGCTGGGCTCCCTGCCTGTGCCATTAAACCCCTACAACTCATCCAGAACGCCGCAGCCCGTCTGGTGTTCAACCTTCCAAGTTCTCTCACGTCACCCCGCTCCTCCGCTCTCTCCACTGGCTTCCAGTTGAAGCTCGCATCCGCTACAAGACCATGGTGCTTGCCTACGGAGCTGTGAGGGGAACGGCACCTCCGTACCTTCAGGCTCTGATCAGGCCCTACACCCAAACAAGGGCACTGCGTTCATCCACCTCTGGCCTGCTCACCTCCCTACCTCTGAGGAAGTACAGTTCCGCTCAGCCCAGTCAAAACTGTTCGCTGCTCTGGCACCCCAATGGTGGAACAAACTCCCACGACGCCAGGTCAGCGGAGTCAATCACCACCTTCCGGAGACACCTGAAACCCCACCTCTTTAAGGAATACCTAGGATAGGATAAAGTAATCCTCCTAACCCCCCTCCCCCTTAAAAGAGTTAGATGCACTATTGTAAAGTGGTTGGTCCACTGGATACCATAAGGTGAATGCACCAATTTGTAAGTCGCTCTGGATAAGAGCGTCTGCTAAATGACTTAAATGTAAATGTAAATGTGTGCTTATGGTTAATGTGAATGGAGCACTACAGCACTGTTTGTCAGAACAGGAGACATCGCGAAAATATGTATTCTCACAAATGTCTGTAGCGTCCGAACAGTTTGGCCTACAAAATTATATGATCACTCTATGGAAAGATGAGACTCTCGCACATCAATGCATTTCTATGGGCTATAGCAGTAAATGCCAAATTCAATATTTTATCAAATAATTATAATTATTTATTTTATTTTTTGTTGATACCTGCAGGGGTCCTAAAATTCTAAATCAAACAGCTAAATGATCCATCGAATGACTATCTTAAAACATTTCCCAAAGAATTAAGCCCTAATATGGCATTTGATTGACAAGCTAATCTGCCAATCAGTTCAGTTAAACATTAGCACCGGCCACAGCACTAGCTCTTGTGAATATCTAATGGTCTGTGGTGCTGGTGTGTGAAGCCAGCCAATGGCTCTGGCCCCTTTGATGTAGGAGGCAGAACCCTCCACCCCTGCAGTGCCTGGCCCAGCAATAGGGTACTATCTGAAGCAGCGCAGTGATCACAGCACCCTTTCCCTTTCTTGTGCTTTCCATCCTTTTGGGTTCTGGCAAGAGAGAGATGAGACAAGAATGTTCAAGAGAACATCGAAAGCTTTCAAAGCTTGAGGTCTGCTGTGTGTGTGTGTGTGTGTCTGCTTATTACTGTGTTTTTCTGTTTCTGAATGTTTGTACTGTATGTGACTGAGTTCTTATGAGTGTGCAAGTGTACTTGAGTGCGACATGCAACATCTCTACATGCAACATCTCTATCATACAGCGTTCAATTGAGCGTACTTCCCCATTCTGACTTCATGCAGCCTCTGGCTAATTGTTTAGCATTCACTTGTAAAATGTGTGATGTGCTTCATAAAGTAAAGGAAAACTCCACCCAAAAATGATCTTTGGTATTTGTTTCATTAGTCCATTGTTGACATAGTTTAAATGTTTTGCTTGTCAGCAATCAAGTTTTCAAGGTATGTCACTTTCAAAATGCTAAAATCATCCCCATTTTGCAACATGTGAAGCCAAATACAGTACATCATGATTTCTATATTTTGAAAGTTACATATATTAAAAACTTGATTGCTGACAAGCAAAACACTTTGGGACTATCTCAACAATGGACTAATGTAACAAATACCAAAAGATAGTTTTGGGGTGGAATTTTCCTTGGGATCATATTTCAACATGGCATTCCAAAATAAGTTAATATTGTTAGTTACTAGCTAGCTAGATAATGCAATTTTAATTCGTTTTCTTGCTATATTTAAATGTCCGGTAGCCAACTGTCAGTGGCAGTGGCGCAAGAAAACGTTCATGGTTACAAAAGTATCTGTCACAACTTCTGCCGAAGTCGTTGCCTCTCCTTGTTCGGGCGGTGTTCGGCGGTCGAAGTCACCGGTCTTCTAGCCATCATTGATCCATTTTTCCATTGGTTTTGTCTTGTCTTCTCACACACCTGTTTCCAATCCCATCCATTACATGTTGTGTATTTAACCCTCTGTTTCTCCTCATGTCTTTGTCAGAGATTGTTTCTTGTTAGTGTTGTTTTTTTATGTGTATAGGTGCGCGACGGGTCTTCGTACCCATATTTGTTTATGTTCATTTCTTATTAGTGTTATGGAGCATGTACTTGGACATTCATTAAAAGACTCCATTTTACACTCCGTTTGACTCTCCTGCGCCTGACTTCCCTGCCACCTGTACACACGACTCTGACAGAATCCAGTCGTGCAGCTAACATTAAACTTGTTTACTTCTCTCATCATATCGAGCCTACAGCTCTTGAAACATTGTTGTCATGCTGACAGGATGTGTTTGAGCTTTCAGGGACCTCATCAATATGCCCCTGTGCCCGGATGTGGGAGCAATGGATCATCATGATCATATGACAGAAGAACAAGCAGAGGTAGGTGTTTGTTCGATTTCTCATTTAATAAGTGTATTGTTCTATAATAGGCCTAAAACACATATCATTCCATTAACAGAGTCATTGTATTTTCTCAATAGATCATCACTGACACAGAGGAGATGCACCTGTCTCAGATCTTTATCCATCATGACACCCCAATGGACGAGCCAGTGCCACCCTGGGCAAGGATGCTTGCTGGTGTGGAGGAGATGGTCACGGCCATGGTGGAAGGTGAGAGATTAGCCCTGGAGAAGGAGAAGTTTGCCATGGAGAAGTGAAGAAGTCTTGAAGATGAATTATCTAAAATAAATCTGTTTCGTTATCATAAAAAACTTATTTTTTATGATCTTCTCCTTATGAATCTTCTCCTTATGAGAGAATTTCTTGCTTGTAGGCCAGCATTGCATCTACCAGCGGCATTCTGGTCAGCGGCAACATCCTGGTCAGCTACAGCTGGTGGAATGTCAGGTACATTGGGATGTGGCATCCTGTTTTGTATGCAGATGTTATGCAAGAAACATGCTGAGGTTACGATCTTTCATGTTTTTTCTGGCCTGTATAAAATAACTCCCCCAGAGCGGTCAATTCATCTGAATCTGTACATTAGGCCCCCGATAGATCTCTCTACTAAACTTCTCGTTTTCATCTGAGCATGGTTGTAGTTCTTGTTAGTGTGTAGGATTGGTGTCATGAGCCATGTTTTTCTGTCCATAGCCACTATCACCTAAAATCCAAAATATACAAAGTAGGAAATTGATATCATAAGCAGCAACACTATTTTAAGTGTGATGTGGACCACAAACCAATTACACAGGTAACAGGTGTCAGGTAAGAAAAGAAAGGGTTAGTGATTTCTGATTTCTTTACCTAAGTCATCCATCAGGAATGTGACCTTCCTCAAACTTGATTCCCAGGGCTGAATTTGATACAATGAAGGAGTCATGTGTGCTCCCGGGCCATTTGTCAACAATATTTGTGAAGGCTAGTGTGGCATGGCCGACTACTTGCATATCAATAGATTGGATGTTCTTTCAATTAACATAAATTTGCTCCTCATCACGTGGACCCTATCAGGAGAAATGATAAGACTACATCAGATACTTATAAGGCCTACTGAAATAATACATTTGGTGGGGTGCAAACTCTACTTATGTAGACATGTTTTGACAGAAGCTTGTCATCGTCACTGACCTTTATTGCCACATGGGTCCCATCCACAGCACCAAGGACATTGGGGAAGTTGGCCACCTCAAATTGTTTGGTGCTTATTTGTTCAGCTGCAGTTGATGGGAACTTGATGAATCTTTGCACATGACGACACAGTGCATCACACACTGCACTAACCACCCGACTCAGAGGACTGACTAACTCCCACTGTCCCTGCTAGCAAGGCTTGAAAGGACCACGATGCTAGGAATCTCAGACCTAACATGATTTGTAGGATGATTGGAAGAGGGTATGATCATGTGGTCTTTCTTTTTAAGAAGGTCAGCCAAGTATATGATAGTGTTGTGGTAGTCAATATTGCCTCAGTAGAACATGTTCAGGGACATGTAGATGATCCATCCTCTCTCTCAGGGGCCTCTGTGGGTTCTCCCTCTCTCTCTCTAGCAGCTACCCAAAGAACTTCCAACCTTTAATATTCAGTATCATAGTAAGCTTTGAATCACTAAATATTCCTGTTTGATTATTCTGGTTTTGACTATTATTTGAATAGCTTTTCTAATCAATACATTTAGCCTTGTCATCATTTGATATGACCATTTCAAAAATGTCAATATTCATTATTTAGTCAAATGTGTCATTAAAAGCTTTTCAAATTAAGGTTTACATTGATGTATTTTTTAAATGCTCACCTCCTGGGCCCAGTCTGCACAAGACAAGGGTTTAGCTGTCCTAAAGTTATGTACATTTCCTAGAAGAAATCCTAATGCATTATTTCCAAAAATCCAAATTCTTCTTAACTTTTTTCTTAGCAAGAAACATAGGGGGGAAAAAACGAAGAACATTTTCAATAACCTTATTGAGGAATATCAACTTTGCCTAACTTTCTTCTATAGTTAAGGAAAAAATAGCAGTTAAGAAGAACTGTCGTCCTAAGAATGTTTTGTGAATCTGGGCCCTGGTTTTTAACCACCGGAATATGGCTATGAGATTATTCTCAATGCATCATACGTTATCATACATTTCGAAATTGTATGGATTAATGTGTGAGGCAACACTACATGTCGTAATTGTATGGGTTAGTGTGAGGCAACACTCATCCAAATCTCCTCTGCACCTGCACCTTGCATTATCTCTCTAACAGTGAAAAGACATGTTTTCTGAAGCCCTCTGTCACACAGCAGTGCTGGACTTAGATTAGAGATGCGTCTGAAGACTAGAAGAAAGTTAACTTCTCCTCCCTGTAGTAATAGCATCTGTTAAACTGATTCTAGTGCTTATTCCCTCCATAACTTTGCCCTCATTGGAAAAAAAATTGAATGTGATTTTGTCACATTACCTAACACGCCTAAACCTAACCTTACCATAATCTTAACCACTAACATTATTATAATTCTGACAATATTTATGCTTCTCAGGCTGTTGCAAATCGGACAATGTTTAGATTTCTTCAAGTTGGAACAGCAGAGCTAGATGGTAGGTGGGGTTCTCATTGCAAATTAAGTTTGTAATGATAGGCAACCTGGGGGAGAGGTTTGTCGTGCAAGGGAGAACGTATTTGTCAGTGAGAACGTATTGATCAATGCTATTTACCCGAGCAGTCACCTCCACAGGCAGAGAGCATCATGGGAGAGTTTGACCACAATTGCATATTTATTTATTTGTTTCCTCTCCGCTGGCTCTATAAAGAACACTGGGTCATTGTGGCTCTCAATTCCAAGCAGAGAAAAAACAAAAATTCAAGTAGACAGGATAATACAAACGAGACAACCTTCATGTTGAGCACATCCATTTTTAGAATGACCTCTCTCCTAGATGAGCACTTGGTTGTTTAGCATTGTACACACAGCAATGCACTTAGACCAGTACATAAGTTGTATTCCAGAGTGAAGGTATTGACTGAAATGCATCATGAGATTGGTTATTAATCAGTAATACAGAAACACAGAGAAACAAAGCCAGTGTGTCTTCCAAGGTCAAGAGAGGCCTGCATTATTTGATGCTGGCTTATCAATTCTCTATAGTGTGTAATGGCGAATTCAGAGCTCTCTAAGAATGGATTAAGTAATTTAATTTAAGAAGTCTGAATGGACTGAATTAAAAGTGCAGGTCTGATTCATGCTGGATGAGGCTTGAGTAATAGGAACAACAAATTAATCTATCTTGTCAGGAGAAATTATTGAAAAAGAGTGATCATAGCCCCACTGGCCACAAACCCCATCAAATTCTTAGATTGATCTGTCCACAGAGTCAAAAATGTAAGTCTTCAGCAGTAAACTACAATCAGTTAACTTTGAAGCAGCAGCCCATTTCTTCCATAAACATTTGAGACTAAACACCTCCCATGCACCTGTAGTGTGGCACAAAGATCACTTGAAGATGTTACAGCTTTCAGCATTCTCTGGGTGCCATTAGCTTTCAGTAATGTAATCCAATGGGGTTAACAGATTGTGGTTGTCCCACCTACAGCATGTGTTAATGTATTGCAGTTTTGTTTTGATGTGTTGCGGTTATTGCCAGAATAATAATGGAGATTGGATGGTGATGTTTTAATATTTTTTATTTATACAATGGGTGGGTCTAATCCTGAATGCTGATTGGTTAAAACCACATTCCAGCCGGTGTCTAATCAGCAAGTTACCACTGGCTAAATCTATGACGTTAAATGCCTATTTACTCTGTTCCATCTGACTGCGCAATCCACTGTCTTATCAGCCCAGCCAGGCAATTTATAAACTTGATCTCCACTATAAAAAAATATCTAAACATTATTTCACATTTCTTTTAGACTAACATTTAGTTTTCAACAGCGGAGATTTGTATAAACCTTGTCTGTCTCTCTGACATTTGCAACATTGCTGTCTCTGACATCTCTGACATTTGCAACATTATTCAAATTCAATCTTCAGCTGTCCCATAGTAATGTTGATCATGTCGGGAGTCGGGATGAGAGACAGGCAGGCAGCTTTTCTCAGCCATTCGAAATCATGAATCAGCATCATTTTTATGGATATATACAAAGAACTATCAATAGAAAACAGATTTTAAAAAATGAAGTGCAGCTAATTTGCAGTCTTTCCAGCTTCACTTAGAAGTGATAGCTGTGTTGTCGGCTAGATCCTCTGAACAACAGTGTCCTGACGAGAGAGCACATTTTCTATGCCAGGCGATATCACGCATCATTAGCTCATTGTTATCGATGTATCCAAATAAACACTAGAAAACAGCTTAAACAAACACAAATGCAGCTACTTCGCTGTTATTCTGGCTGCACTGTTTGACGTGACTGTAAGTTAGCCATAGTTGGCTAGCTAGCAAGCAAGGTATAAGAACGTTGATAGCCAGTATGGCAAAGGAACATTTAGAATGAACGACTGGGTCGCGTCCATAGATACAGAACAAAAGACTGAACGACTGGGTCTTGTCTATGGCAACCGAACCGATAGAACGAACGACCAGCCGGCTTGGGTAGCAACCCTAGATTTGTGTCGGGACTATATCTTGTGTAAGGATGAAATTATATGAATAAATTCATAAAAATAATGTTTTTCATGAAAATATGTCAATCGCTATTTCAATATGTTGGTAACCCGTTGTATAAAAGTGACAATGCCCTCAAAACTGGTGTTTGGAGGATATATTGGCATGGTTTACAACACCCATGCCAACATCCTCTCCATAACATATTTTATTGATCAATGTTTTTTATGCATGGCAATATACATTTTTCCTTGACCTATTGCTTTGTCATGTACTTTATTATGTACATGTGATTCTTAATTTTAGAGCTCTTATCAGATATGTGATATATTGTTCACATATAATCCACAGCGGTGCTGGATTTAGATTAGACATTTTTCTGAAGACTGGAAGAAAGTTAACTTCTTCTCGCTATAGTAATAACATGTGTTAATCTGATTCTAGTGCTCCTTCCCTCCATAAATTTGACCTCATTGAAAAAATTGGTATGTGATTTTATCACACTCCCTAACACACCTAAAACCTAACCTTATAATATCCTTAACCACTAACATTATTATGATTCCTCGAATGTTTACGTTTCTCAGGCTGTTCCGAATTGGACAATGTTTACATTTCTTCATAACAGCAGAGCTAGATGGTAGGTGGTGTTTTCATTGCAAATTGAGTTTGTAATGATAGGCAACCTGGGGGACAGGTTTGTGGTGCAAGGGAGATTTGTCAGTGAGAATGTATTGATCAATGCTATTTACCCGAGCAGTCACCTCCACAGGCAGAGAGCATCATGGGAGAGTTTGACCACAATTGCATATTTATTTGTTTCCTCTCCGATGGCTTTATAGAGAACACTGGGTCATTGTGGCTCTCAATTCCAAGCAGAGGAGAAACAAAAATTGAAAGCAGAGCACTATCAACATATTCACGAGTTGTTAATATTGTCATTAGAATTCATAAAACCAAGCTTGTTAGCACTAATGAAATTAGTCTGGTTGTGTCCTGTTGACTGATGACTGTTAAGTAATCACACAGATGCTGTTTGTGCTTAAAATGAATTACAATTAGGATACGTGTAACCCCACGATTCCTTCGGATGGGCTTTATAAATGCCATAAATATTAATAGTGCCATCCTCTTGTGTAGCTTTTTGAGCTCTTGAACCCTAACAATTAGGTGGATTACTAAAATTCCTGGTACTCTACGGGGGCAATAACATGCTATACATATTCATATTCCAAGAACGCCAATGGAAGTTTACAACTTGAATTAATTTCAAACAGATAGAGGTCAATCAGCATGTCACAGGTGAATAGAGCCAGTTGCCGTCTGGATGTTGTTTGCATAGTAATCAGAAGTCTGTAGATGCTACAACTTTCAGCAGTCTCTGGGTGCCATTTAGCTTTCAGTAATGTAATCCAATGGGGCTAAACATTGTATGCTCCAAAATGTGCTTCCATGAACTCCAAAGCAGCAAGTATAGCTATTCCTGCGGTTGCAATTTAATTTGCTGCAAATTAAATTCACAGGAAACAAACGCACTTACATTACATTAAAACCAAACAAACTTGAACAATATATGCTATTCAAATACAGTTTGCATCAGAGCCGTAATATTTCCCTTTCTGCAAAATGGTAATGAACCCAACCAAGAAATCCCACCATTGGAAAAAAGTAGAAAAGCTGATCCTTTACAACAAATCACACATGAGAGTGTACTTTCATTGACATAAATAACAAGATCTGTCTCCAATGCCGGTTTCGTTAGCGTTCTCAGCACATTCAGTGTTTGGTGATCAATACCCATAGCCTTGTGCTGCAAATGAACCCGATTAGGAGCTGCAGAGAGGCCAATAATGAGGTGTTTCTACTCTCTGCTCTCTGCACCAGAACACTTCATGATCTACTGACAGACCTGTTTGGAGAAAGCAAGGACAGATGATTTGACACTAATAACATTTTGTTTATGTTTACCGAGAGGGCCCTGATGCCTCGATGCATTATGGATGGTGAGGGTGGCGGACGGCGGTGCACACAGGCACAAAGGCTTCTGTTTTTTTATTTTTTATTGTGCCTTAACTTTTGGATTTGAGGGGGAGAGAACCACAGAAAGTTCAAAGGCAGACATAACTTAAGTCCCAACTGGTTCTCTCTCTGTAATGTCCAGGATATATCACAACCGGCCGTGATTGGGAGTCCCATAGGGCGGCGCACAATTTGCCCAGCGTCTTCCAGTGTAGGCCACCATTGTAAATAAGAATTTGTTCTTAACTGACTTGCCTAGTTAAATAAAAATACATGTCCTGGATGCTCATTTGCGCAGTCATCTGTAAGTCCTCCCCCTGGAAATCTATCAGAGTGCTTAATGATGCCACTCCCCGTCTTGTAGGCAGTGGCCCACCACCAACCCATTTATTTTTATCCTAGGCTCTTTGTGGCTTAGAACTGAAGCAGTGGAGAACATGATTAAGAACATGACATTCGCTGTAAAGGGTTTTAAATTGATCCTTTAGAGGGTAGGATTAAATAGAATGGGATAAATGTTTGTACACTGAAGGCTTATCTCTTGCACATATTTCACTTTTTAGTCTTCCGTTGACTTCTACAGTATGCTATTTACAATCTGGTTTAGAAAAGACTGTATGACACATGGTCTCTTGGGGGTTATTCAATATTCCCCCACAACGTTCGGTCCTCACAACATTTATACTGCAATAATAGAGGGAAGTTCTGTCTAACTTAACACAAGGTCCTTTGTTTGACATTCATTATAATGGTGGCCTATAAATAAAGAGTGGCTGTAAGGGAGGACAATGTTTGCTGCTAGTATCAAGCCTGCCTACAGGGAAGGTGCGTCCCAAGCATAAACCTCCAGAGGTGTCTCCCTAGTTATCTCTGTCCATCCCCAGCTCTATAGGCCTATTATTCCTCAGTGATCTGTGGTCCTACACAGGGACGTTGGCAGGCAGAACTGCAGGGGACTTACTCCCACAACCCATAATGAATTAGGTAAAATAAAGTGGTGGAGAAAAATAACGAAAGCAGTGAAAATAAAATGAAAGTGTTCCTGATGCTGCATCAACAAGGTTTCTACTAATTTAAAGCAACACAGTGGCTTCCAAAGTGACACCTGCCATTGCAAATACCCACAAAATGTGAAGAAATCTCACAAGACAAAAGTTCATTTGCTGCACTCTTCAATGTCAATCACAGGGAATTAAGTAATTACGTTTATTTTGCTTTGCTCTATTCCAGTTCTACAAAAACACACTCTCCTAATCGTTGCATGTCCTTAGGTCTATTCCTAAAGGAGTGTTATAGACTGTGCTTTTCCTCTTTTCTTTCCCAAACCTGGAAGCTGTTTTGAGGATTACATGTAGACGCAGCCCTTGGCAAAAAACATCTGAGTAACTATAGGAGAATAGTGTTGTTTATAACTTTCTCCATTACTTTCAAATCCACTTGGTTTGATCCTGCTTTGAATTGTATGGCAATGTTAATTGATTTACTCACCCACTGAAATATTGTCTTGGAGGAAGGAGGTGAGTATGAATCTGAAAATGGACTTAAAATGTGCAAACAACCACCACCAATACCCAACCCAGACCATTTAGGGACATATTTTTAAGGCTAGGTAAAGCAGTGTAATCCATCCGGAGAAGCACACAGGTGCTTAAAGATAGAGCTAAGCTGACTATAATCAGGAGATTAACTGCTGCTTCATTACAGCGAAACTGTATGTGGATTTTTCTACATTATCCATTAGGGATCCATTTATTTTGTGCACTGAGCTTTCTCACACCCTCCAAGCATCTGTCATAGCCACAAGGGATCCTAAGTACTGTAAATGTATACACAGCATGCTCCCAGATTTCTTAGAGCTTTTCTTCATTTTTTTTTCTTTCTTCCCAACTGTGGCATCTGAGATGGAACCCACTGGTTGAGAAATAGCCTCCATACATAACTGGTGTTGGGGCGCAGATCAGGTAACGGTGAGGGAAGTAAATTACTCTAGTACAGTGACAGGTAGGATAGATGACATAGAGGTAGCCACCAGGGAGATACATACAGCTTGTGGGGTGTATCTCTGACCCTTGGGAATATTGTTTGGCATACCTTCATAAGGTTGCATTCCATTTTCTTTAGTTTATCTCAAAAGAGAGACTACTGTGCTCACAATACAAGGTGTTAACTTCTCTAGGGTATGTGGGACGGTAGCGTCCCACCTAACCAACAGCCAGTGAAATTGCAGGGCGCCAAATTCAAAACAGAAATCTCATAATTTAAATTCCTCAAACATACAAGCATTATACACCATTTTAAAGATAAACCTCTCGTTAATCCAACCACAGGGTCTGATTTCAAAACGGATTTACGGCGAAAGCACACCTTGCGATTATGTTAGGTCAGTACATAGCCACAGAAATACACAGCCATTTTTCCAGCCAAAGAGAGAAGTAACAAAAAGTAGAAATAGAGTTAAAATMAATCACTAACCTTTGATGATCTTCATCAGATGACACTCATAGGACTTCATGTTACACAATACATGTATGTTTTGTTCGGTAAAGTTCATATTTATATCCAAAAATCTGAGTTTAGGCGGGACGCTACTGTCTCACTTGGCCAAAAGCCAGAGAAAATGCAGCGCGCCAAATTCTAATTAATTACTATAAAAATCTAACTTTCATTAAATCATAACATGAAAGATACCAAATTAAAGCTACACGTGTTGTGAATCCAGCCAACATGTCAGAATTCAAATAGGCTTTTCGGCGAAAGCATACGATGCTATTATCTGAGCATAGCACCATAGTAAACAAAAGAGAGAACATTTCAACCCTGCAGGCGCGACACAAAACGCAGAAATAAAAATATAATTCATGCCTTACCTTTGACGAGCTTCTGTTGTTGGCACTCCAATATGTCCCATAAACATCACAAATGGTCCTTTTGTTCGATTAATTCCGTCAATATATATCCAAAATGTCCATTTTTTTGGCGCGTTTGATCCAGAAAAACAAAATAAACAAAATATAGACAAATAGACAAAATATCTCAAAAGTTACCTGTAAACATTGCCAAAACATTTCAAACTACTTTTGTAATACAACTTTAGGTATTTTTAAAAGTAAATAATCGATAAAATTGAAGACGGGATGATCAATACAGGTAGAAAACAAACTCAAGCATGCTTTCTGGTCTTGCGCCTCTATCAAACAGTACACATGAAGTGACACTTTTTCAAGATGGCTGTACTTCTCCATTACACAAAGGAATAACCTCAACCAATTTCTAAAGACTGGTGACATCCAGTGGAAGCGGTAGGAACTGCAAGCAAGTCCCTTAGAAATCTGGATTCCCAATGAAATCTCATTGAAAACAGGGTGACCTCAAAAAAAAAAATCTGAATGGTTTGTCCTCGGTGTTTCGCCTGCCACGTAAGTTCTGTTATACTCACAGACATGATTCAAACAGTTTTAGAAACTTCAGAGTGTTTTCTATCCAAATCTACTAATAATATGCATATCTTATCTTCTACGGATGAGTAGCTGGCAGTTTAATTTGGGCATGCTTTTCATCCAAAATTCTGAATGCTGCCCCCTACCCAAACTGCAGCAGTACTGTGCCTGTGGTATGTTTGCGAAAACATTGAGTTTGCTGTTGATTGTAAAGCCAACTTTTTATCTATATTGATATGATAATTATCATCAAGCTAACACATACAGTACCAGTCAAAAGTTTGGTCACCTACTCATTCAAGGGTTTTTCTTAATTTTACTATTTTCAACATTGTAGAATAATAGTGAAGACATCAAAACTATGAAATAACACACATGGAATCATGTAGTACCCAAAAAGTGTAAAACGAATCAAAATATATTTTAAATTTGAGATTCTTCAAAGTAGCCACCCTTTGCCTTGACAGCTTGGCACGCTCTATGCATTCTCTTAACCAGCTTCACCTGGAATGCTTTTCCAACAATCTTGAAGGAGTTCCCACATATGCTGAGCATATGTTGGCTGCTTTTCCTTCACTCTGCGGTCCAACTCATCCCAAACCATCTCAACTGGGTTGAGGTTGGATGATTGTGGAGGCCAGATCATCTGATGCATCACTCCATCACTCTTCTTTTTCGTCAAATAGCCCTTACACAGCCCGGAGGTGTGTTGGGTCATTGTCCTGTTGTAAAACAAATGCTAGTCCCACTAAGCGTAAACCAGATGGGTTGGCGTATCATTGCAGAATGCTGTGGTAGCCATGCTGGTTAAGTGTGCCTTTGAATTCCAAATAAAACCCTGACAGTGTCACCAGCAAAGCACACCATCCATACTTCACGTTGGGAACTACACATGCAAAGATCATCAGCTCACCTACTCTGTGTCTCAAAGTCACAGCGGTTAGAACCAAAAATCTCAAATTTGGACTCATCAGACCAAAGGACAGATTTCCACTGGTCTAATGTCCATTGCTCGTGTTTCTTGGCCCAAGCAAGTCTCTTCTTCTTATTGGTGTCCTTTAGAAGTGGTTTCTTTGCAGCAATTCCACCATGAAGGCCTGATTCACACAGTCTCCTCTGAACAGTTGATATTGAGATTTGTCTGTTACTTGAACTCTGTGAAGCATTTATTTGGGCTGCATTTTCTGAGGCAGGTAACTCTAATGAACTTATCCTCTGCAGCAGGGGTAACTCTGGGTCTTCTTTTCCTGTGGTGGTCCTCATGAGAGTTTCATCATGGTACTTGTGTTTTTGCAACTGCACTTGAAGAAACGTTCAAAGAACTTGACATTTTTCGGATTGACTGACCTTCCTGTTTTAAAGTAAAGATGGACTGTAGTTTCTTTGCCTATTTGAGCTGATCTTGCCATAATATGAACTTGGTATTTTACCAAATAGGGCTGTCTTCTGTATACCAACCCTACCTTGTCACAACACAACTGATTGGCTCAAATGCATTCAGAAGGAAAGAAATTTCACAAATAAACTTGTAACAAGGCACACCTGTTAATTGAAATGCATTCCAGGTGACTACCTTATGAAGCTGGTTGAGAGAATGCCAAGAGTGTGCAAAGCTGTCATCAAGGCAAAGGGTGGCTACTTTGAAGAATCTCAAATCTCAAATATATAACACTTTTTTGGTGACATGATTCCATGTGTGACCCGATTCAGCTAGCTAACTTTGGACCTGGTTGGTTAGCTCCCAGGACTGTGGCATTGTTGGCACTTTGTTCATTGTTGTTTAACTAGCTAAAGTTAGCTGGCTGGCTGGCTCGTTAGCTAACGTTACGTGACGTGTGTGTGATCTAAAACGTTGTTTACATAGCTAGGTTCATTATTTAACTAGCTAGCTATATGTCTTAAGCTAAAGTGTACTGTTAGGTAGCCAGCCAGCTAACGTTAGCTAGCTAGCTAACGGACGTTATTATTAATTTCCCAGAGCTGTTTGCTTTTCTAGTTAGAGCCTAATTTTAGGCATTGTTGGCACTTTGTTCATTGTTGTTTAACTAGCTAAAGTTAGCTGGCTGGCTGGCTCGTTAGCTAACGTTACGTGACGTGTGTGTGATCTAAAACGTTGTTTACATAGCTAGGTTCATTATTTAACTAGCTAGCTATATGTCTTAAGCTAAAGTGTACTGTTAGGTAGCCAGCCAGCTAACGTTAGCTAGCTAGCTAACGGACGTTATTATTAATTTCCCAGAGCTGTTTGCTTTTCTAGTTAGAGCCTAATTTTAGGCATTGTTGGCACTTTGTTCATTGTTGCGTAACTAGCTAACGTTAGCTGGCTGGCTCGTTAGCCAAGGTTACCTAATGTGTGTACAACAGCCGTTGAATATGGCTGGTGTCAGTAAACATCTGCAAAAAAGTGAAATTAAATTGTTGCCAGCAGGGCTGGTTAGGCTGTTTTCAAGCTATCCAGAAGTAAACAAGTCATCGGACAGAGCGTCAAGTGTGCGCTCCGAGAGTGAAACGAGATGGGTGAGGCTAAAGTTTAAAAGAGGGTGTGAATGATACTGAATGGGTGTAGACAAAGAAGAGCTCTTCACTAGATACCAAAACATTCAAAGGCGATTTTCTCAAAAGTGAGTTTACAAGTTTCAAACAGAATTACTTTCCCATTGTTCATCAAAAGTAATGTAAGATATGCTATTTTGTAGCTCTGAGTCTCTACTTTTATCCAATGTAAAAAACACCATTTCACATTTTGCTACAGTTGAAGTCGGAAGTTTAAATACGCTTAGGTTGGACAAGGCTTAAGAAGTTAGAACTCGTTTTTCAACCACTCCACAGATTTCTTGTTAACAAACTATAGTTTAGTTAAGTCGGTTAGGACATCTACTTTATGCATGACACAAGTAATTTTTCTAACAATTGTTTACAGACAGATTATTTCACTTGTAATTCACTGTATCAAAATTCCAGTGGGTCAGAAGTTAATATACACTAAGTTGACTGTGCCTTTAAACAGCTTGGAAAATTCCAGAAAATGATGGCTTTAGAAGCTTCTGATAGGCTAATTGACATCATTTGAGTCAATTGGAGGTATTCCTGTGGGTGTATTTCAAGGCCTACCTTCAAACTCACTGCCTTTTTTGTTGACGTCATGGGAAAATCAAAAGAAATCAGCCATGACCTCAGAAAAAAATTGTAGTCTCCACAAGTCTGGTTCATCCTTGGGAGCAATTTCCAAATGTCTGAAGGTACCACGTTCATCTGTACAAACAATAGTACACAAGTAAAAACACCACGCAGCCGTCATACCGCTCAGGAAGGAGACGCTTTCTGTCTCCTAGAGATGAACGTACTTTTGTGCGAAAAGTGCAAATCAATCCCAGAACAAAGGCAAAGGACCTTGTGCAGATGCTGGAGGAAACGAGTACAAAAGTATCTATATCCACAGTAAAACAAGTCCAATATCAACATAACCTGAAAGACCGCTCAGCAAGGAAGAAGCCACTGCTCCAAAACCGCCACATGGGGACAAAGATTGAACTTTTGGAGAAATGTCCTCTGGTCTAATGAAACAAAATAGAACTGTTTGGCCATAATGACCATCATTTTGTTTGGAGGAAAAAGGGGGAGGCTTGCAAGCCAAAGAACATCATCCCAACCATGAAGCACGGGGATGGCAGCATCATGTTGTGGGGGTGCTTTGCTGCAGGAGGGACTGGTGCACTTCACAAAATAGATGGCATCATGAGGTAGGAAATGATGTGGATATATTGAAACAACATCTCACGACATCAGTCAGGAAGTTAAAGCTTGGTCACAAATGGGTCTTCCAAATGGACAATGACCCCAAGCATACTTCCAAAGTTGTGGCAAAATGGCTTAAGGACAACAAAGTCAAGGTATTGAAGTGGCCATCACAAAACCTTGACCTCAATCCTATAAAAAATGTGTGGGGAGAACTGAAAAAGCGTGTGCGAGCAAGGAGGCCTACAAACCTGACTCAGTTACACCCGCTCTGTCAGGAGGAATGGGCCAAAGATTCACCCAACTTATTGTGGGAAGCTCTTGAAAGGCTACCCGAAACATTTGACCCAAAGTTAAATAATTTAAAGGCAATGCTACCAAATACTAATTGAGTGTATGTAAACGTCTGACCCACTGGGAATGTGATGAAAGAAATAAAAGCTGATAATTCTCTCTACTATTATTCTGACATTTCACATTCTTAAAATAAAGTGGTGATTCTAACTGACCTAAGACAGGGAATTTTTACTCGCATTAAATGTCAGGAATTGTGAAAAACTGAGTTTAAATGTATTTGGCTAAGGTGTATGTAAACTTCTGACTTCAACTGTACATACGACCGAATCCAGGTGGTGAGTCACATGTGTCTTCATTATTATTCTACAATGTAGAAAATAGTAAAAATAAAGAAAAACCCTTGAATGAGTAGGTGTGTCCTAACTTTTGACTGGTACTTTAAGTGTATATTTTATAAATGATCTGTTTTAAATTCATATTGCATCAGACATCCTGACCTTACTCTATGCACATAATAGAAATACTATAACAGCATTAAGTAAGCAGAGGTTGAAGAGGAAGTGTTTTGTCCTTAACCCATAAGAGTCTAAGCCCTGTTTAACTTCTTGTCAATATAGGGGGTGCTGTTTTCGCATTAGCATAAATGGCTCAACAGATTAAACTGCCTCTTCTTTAATTATTGCTCTTACTATATGCATATAAATAATACCGTTGGAAAGAAAACAATCTCCAGTTTCTAAAACCGTTTCAATTTTGTCTCTGAGTGATTCAGAAGTCATTTCACAGCACTTTCCATGACCAAGAACATAAAATCAAGATGTTTTGTGCTGGCTTCAAAGCTCTGCCTATATATGGTCATGCCTCCTATGACCCGAAACACAACTCACTGGCCTTCCTCTGGGTGTCTAGAGGACGTCAGAGGAAAAATTTCTTGTCTATCTGGGACTGACGTGAAATGAGAGCAAAATCTTTGGCATGACCGACAACTTCCGGTTCTCGATTGGATGGAATTTGAGCTACGTTTTTCTTGTGTTGTGCGGCCATTATTATCTCCGTGTCGAAGTTTGTTTGATACATGTGACCAGATCATCGTAATGTATGTTTTTTCAATATAGTTTAACTTCTCACGAGTCACCAACCCTGATCCGGTAGCCCCCCCCCCCACCCCCCACTGATTAGCATAGCTAGCATAGCGTCACAAGTAACTTGTAGCATCTAATATCATTAAATCACAAGTCCAAGACACCAGATGAAAGATACAGGTCTTGTGAATAAAGCCACCATTTCAGATTTTAAAATGTTTAACAGGGAAGACACAATATGTAAATCTATTAGCTAACCACGTTAGCAAAGGAGAGGATTTTTTCACTCCCAACAGTTTTTCCTGCGTCAGTAGCTATCACTAATTCGACTAAATAAAAATTATATAGCCACTAACCAAGAAACAAATTCATAAGATGACAGTCTGATAACATATTTATGGTATTGCATAGTTTTTTTTTTGAAAATGTGCATTTTTCAGGTATAAATCACAGTTCTACATTGCAGCTGCATTCTGAAAAGGTGCCGACCCAGCCAGAATAATTACAGAGACCAACGTCATATAATAATTACTCATTTTAAAACATTTCAGAAAAATACACAGCGTACAGATATTGAAAGCCCAACATCTGGTGAATCCAAACAATATTTCAGATTTATAAATGTTTTATAACGAAAACAAAATGTAGCGCTAAATTAGCATAGCTATACCAGGCAGATTCGGCTGGGCGCCCACGGCAAGATCACATGCACAACAGATATGATATAACATCGTAAATTGGGTCTTACTATGGCTGCTCTTTCATCAGAATGTTGATCAAAGTGTCCATTGTCAAGATGAGTTGTTGGTTGCGTTCAGAGTCGTTCCTTTCCACTCCATTTAGCAAGGTACCGGTGGAGTGGCACGTATTTCTCAAACGATACTAAAATCTAACAACTGAACACCGCAAAACTCCCTAAAAAATTCAAATAATCTGATTAACCTGTTGATGATAGAGGGCGCTATTTACACTTTGGGGGAAAATTGTGCCCAATTTAAACGGCCTCGTACTCAATTCTTGCTCGTACAATATGCATATTATTATTACTATTGGATAGAAAACACTCTCTAGTTTCTAAAACCGTTTGAATTTTGTCTGTGAGTTAAAACAGAACTCATTTGGCAGCACACTTTCTGACCAGGAAGTGGAAAGTCTGAAAATGATGCTCTGTTCAAGGGCCTGCCTATAAATGGGCATGATACGTATGACTATACACGCACGTCATACACCTTCCCCTAGATGTCAAGAGGAAGTGAGAGAAGAAATGAAGTGATTATCTTGGTCTGAGGTGGAATAAATCCTCTTGGAATGACGTGTCCGCCATTTCCTGTTTTCTGGAAAGCGCGAAGATGGACCTGGAATTGCCTTCTGAAAAGCTGTCGTTATAGGCGACTACTATCTCCAGCTTTGATTTTATTTGATACATGTCACAATATCATCGTAAAGTATGTTTTTTCAATATAGTTTTATTAGATTATTGACATTTTTTCGGGACGTTGTCACGTTCCTGACCTGTTTTCTTTGTTTTTTTATGTGTTTAGTTGGTTAGGGCGTGAGTTGGGGTGGGCATTCTATGTTATGTGTTTCTATGTTGGTTAATGGTTTGCCTGATATGGTTCTCAATTAGAGGCAGGTGTTTGACGTTTCCTCTGATTGAGAACCATATTAAGGTAGGGTGTTCTCACTGTTTGTTTGTGGGTGGTTGTCTCCTGTGTCTGTGTATGTCGGACCACACGGGACTGTTTCGGTTGTCGTTCGTGTTTGTAGTCTGTACCTGTTCGTGCGTTCTTCGTGTTTATGTAAGTTCACATGTTTTAGGTCAGTCTACGTCGTTTTGTTATTTTGTAATCTTTTCAAGTGTTATCGTGTTTCATTCGTTCTGTGAATAAATCATTATGGATTACAACGCTGCGTATTGGTCCGACCCTTCTCGCTTCTCCTCTTCAGACGAAGAGGAGGAGAGCACCCGTTACAGACGTTAGGCGTGTTGCGTTGTCTGTGTTTGTTGACGTTGGAGAGCTTCGCGCCACTTGGCCAGTGTGCTTGCTAATTCAAGAGGGAAAAACGATGTTCTAAATCCAAACAAATACTGTTCTGGACAAAGGACCCCTTGTACAACATTCTGATGGAAGATCACCAAAAGTAGGACCCATTTTGTGATGCTATTTCATATATCTGTCGAACTGTGTAACATAAGCCTTATGTCGTAATGAAGATATTTTTAGAATTCTAACACTGCGATTGCATTAAGAACTAGTGTATCTATCATTTCCTATACAACATGTATTTTTTTGTAATGTTTATGAAAAGCTATTTGGTCAGAATAGGTGAGAGTCTAATAGAAATATCCGCACATTCCGGGAAAAAGATGCTACGTTAGCATAATGGATAACCACTGATTTCAGCTCTAAATATGCACATTTTCGAACAAAACATAAGTGTATGTATAACCTGATGTTATAGGACTGTCATCTGAGGAAGGTTTATGAAGGTTAGTGAAAATTAATATCTTTTGCTGGTTTATTCGCTAACGCTAACGTGCCTATTGCTATCGCTAACGTGCCTTGATGAATGAATGCGGTTGTGTGGTAGGCTATTGTAGTAAGCTAATATAATGCTATATTGTGTTTTCGCTGTAAAACACTTAAAAAATCGGAAATATTGGCTGGATTCACAAGATGTTTGTCTTTAATTTGCTGTACACCATCGATTTTTCAGAAATGTTTTATGATGAGTATTTAGGTATTTCACGTTGGTCTCTATAATTACTCTGGCTGCTTCGGTGCTATTTCTGACGGTAGCTGTGATGGTAGCAGCAATGTAAAACTGATTTATACCTCAAATATGCACATTTTTCGAACAAAACAGATTTATTGTGTAATATGTTATAGGACTGTCATCTGATGACGTTGTTTCTTGGTTAGTTTGGTTGGTTCTTGGTTAGTTTGGTTGGTTTCGTGCATGCTACCTGTGCTGTGAAAAATGTCTGTCCTTTTTTGTATTTGGTGGTGAGCTAACATAAATATATGTGGTGTTTTCGCTGTAAAACATTTTAAAAATCAGACATGTTGACTGGATTCACAAGATGTGTATCTTTCATTTGCTGTATTGGACTTGTTAATGTGTGAAAGTTAAATATTTAAAAAAAAAAATTTTTGAATTTCGCACTCTGCCTTTTCAGTGGAATGTGGGAGGAYTTCCGCTAGCGGAACGCCGGGGCTGTAAAGGTTAACTCCAGGACCACCAACAGTTTTTTGTTGTTGTTGCCTGATGCAGGACTCTAGTGCCAGAGAAGAGAGATTTCAGACTGAAAACGCCTCCATTAATTTACGAAAAGATAGTCAATTTGTGCCAAAGTTTAGACTACCAATAGATCAGTGTTCTAATTAACTCCCCCTTGTGATAGTGTGGTGCAATGACAAAATGCCACCATCTACCACTAACGGTCATGGCATAAGCTCGTAACTTAATAAAGGAAGAATCACTGTAGCTTTTTTGGGGCAAATTTTTTAGTTACAAAATCAAATGGTTAGTGGCGGTTCTAGTGTTAAAGGAAAAATCCACTCAAAAACTATATTTTGGTATTTCTTTCATTAGTCCACTGTTGATACAGTCCCAAAATGTTTTGCATGTCAGCAGTCATGTTTTTAAGATACAGGATTTTTAAGAAGCAAGGTATCAATTTCTACATTATCATGATGTGGCATTTTTCATTTTGCAGCATAAGTTATTTATTTAACTTTTATTTTATCAGGGAGTCATACTGAGACCAAGGTCTCTTTTACAGATGAGCCCTGAATTACAGAAATTACAAAAAATACACACATCTAAATATAAATACAAAATGCATGCAAAAAAAATAAAAAAAAATAATAAAAAACACATTCATCAGTAATGAGGCCCTCGATCAGCTTTCTGAATTGCCCTAGAGGCACCAGACCATTGAATTTAAGAACATTTTGAAGAATGTTCCACAAATAAGGTGCAACAAAAATAAAAGCTGATTTACTTAACTCCGTAGAGGCCAAAGGAATTTCCAGAGTTAACCATCCCTGAGACTGGGTGTGATAACTTGTATGGCTAAAGTTTAGTAATGATGTTAGGTACAGTGGGACTTTTTGTAAAAGTGAAAATGAAAACAGCACTGTATCAACTAACATGATATTTTGGGTTGGCAGGTAGCCTAGTGGTTAGAGCATTGGGACAGTAACTGGAAGGTTGCTAGATTCGAATCCTCGAGCTGACACGGTAAAAATATGTTAACCCACTGTTCCTAGGCCATCATTGTCAATAAGAATTTCTTCTTAAACTTAACTTTTTAAAAAACAAAGAAGGCCAACCAACATTCTAGAAGACAATGCAGTGATGACAATGAAAATTGTTGTTGTAATAAAGCGGGCAAACCTGCTTCTAACAGTTTTAGTGAAGTGGCAGCTTCACATAGATTATGTCTCCAAAGTCTAGGACCGATAGGTACGTCAACCGAATAATCTGCTTTCTACTATTTAATGAGAGGCGGGAGCTATTTCTATTGAAGAACACCATTTTTATTCTCAGCTTCTTAACTAACTCATCAATTTCCTTTTTAAAAGAGAGTTTTTCATCTATCCAGATGCCCAGATAATTGTAAGCAGGGACACGATCAATATGGGCACCATCCAAAATACATATGCTTAAATCATCAGACTTATTGTTATGCGCTCAAGAGTACAACATATACGTAGTTTTACCTGCATTAACTACTAATTTCAGGTCAATAAAGTTTTTATGTAATACAATAAAGGCAGACTGTAGTTCAGATAGAGCCTGGTCAACTGTGGGGGCAATAGCATACACAACAGTATCAGCATACAAGTGCAGGTTTCAATTTTTTACAGAGAAGTCGATTTAGTTAATGTAAACAGTAAAAAGTACAGGACCCAGAATCGAACCCTGCGGGGTTCGTAATATCCAGGGAACCTGATTTAACATCATCAGTAGATATAGATTGAGTTATATCTGTCAAGTCATTTTTAAACCAGGTACCTGCAGCCTGGTCTAGGCCAATTGAGGAAAGCCTCTGAATTAGCAATGAGTGATCAACAGTATCGAAAGCTTTTGGCAGGTCAATAAAGAGGGCAGCACACTGTTGCCTTTTATATTCTTACAATTAACAACATAAATTATGAGTAGGGATGCAGCTGAGATAGTGCTATAACCTGGTCTAAGACCATACTGATCTACATTTAGAATACATTTCAAAGATAACAAAGATCTTAGCTGAGAATGAATCAAGGACTAATATTTTTAGCCAGGCAAGAAAGTTTAGAAATAGGTAGATAATTATTTAGGTCACAAGGGTCACCACCTCCCAAACCTTGGGGATAGTACCAGATATAATCGTCAGGTTAAAAATATGGGTTAATGATTCAGAAGTCAGGGTGACAGAGAGCTGCAGCAAAAATGGATCAAGCATATCGGCTCCAGTGGATTTTTTTACATACATTTTAATCAGGGCATCTAGCACATCACAGATTGTAAATTGTTGAAATAAAAACAAAGATACACTAGAAGTTAACCAGTTAACCGTCGAGTCAGCTAGAGGCTGGCAGAGGGAAGTGCTGTTAATAGACTGACGAGGGTCAAATACACCACCATTTCTCTCAATTAAAAAGCCTGCAGAGATAAAATTACGATTAAAAGAGTCACTTATCCCATTCTTCTCAGTTATGATGCCAGAGTCGGACAGACTTAATTAGGCAGGAAAAAATATGAATTTATACACTTCAGTGCATTTACTGTTTTCCAAAATGTTAAAAGATCACCAGCAGAGTCAGAGATAGAGCTTAAAAAGTAGCTTGATTTAGCTTTCTTTAACTCGAGATAGTACAGCTGTTTCTCAATTGTCTGAAAGATTTCCAGTCCACTGCAAAGTTAGTTTTCATTGCTTTGACCCAGGCCTGATTTCTCCTCTGAATGAGCTCCCATAATTCCGAAGAAAACCAAGGGTTCAATCTACTGTATCTTTGACTCTGACTTGTTTAAAAGGGGCTTGTTTATCTGCCAGAGGAATAGATATGCAGGAGACCATTTCTGAGAGCCAACACAAGGTCAGGAATACAGGAAAAAGTGGCTAAATCAGAGTGAACATGTAAAAGCCCTTGAGCAGAAAAGTTTTTGAAAAGTATTTTCTTAATTAAAGACGGATTAGTATTTTGCTGTTTCATATCTCTAATACAGTATATACGATGGGACAATGATCAATGAGGTCATATGCAAATACTCCCATTTATTGGGGTTATTAGTAAGAATTAAATCAATCAATGAAGAGTGAACATAGTTTTTCACATTTATCCATGTGGGTTTTGAGTTCAATTGAGTCAGATTAAAATCAATACATTTACTCTTAAATTGATCTGAGGTTGGGGATAGCCAATCCAAATTCAAATCCCCTAAAATGACCAACTCTGATGTTACTTTTATGTTTTTATCTGAGACAGAACCATTTAACCATGTTTCCGAGAGAACCAGAATGTTAATTGTGTCCATTGTATTTATCATACACATTTAGGTTCATTAGCCCAAGCTCACTATGAGATTTAAAGTCAGAGGGGGTGTTAAGCTAATTCCCATAAGAGTTAACAGGCATAGGGTCATCTGCAGCTATTTGTTGAGTGAGCTGAGACTATGCCAAGGTTCCTGGCCTTGATGATCATGAGGATGTGGCAAGTGACACTTTGATTTTTGGAAGTTCAATATATTGAAAACCTGACTGCTGACATGCAAAATATGTTAGGATAGTGTACTAATGAAAAAATACCGAAATATAGTTTGAGTGGATTTTTCCTTTAACTCCAAGGTGAGGTCATAGTCAAGCAATTTCTAGGAAACAAGAAAGACACTCAGCAGACAATCGTTTGAAATACTGTTCCAAAATATTTTTGTATGATGAATTGTAGGATTTAGTTGTTAGACGATCAAGTTTTTAGAAGTATGTCTCTGATGTTATTGTGATATCTGAATGAGGCTACTGTTTTCTTCTGGACCCATTTTGTCTTCATGCATTTCTCTAGAAATCTATATTGTTCACTTGATAGCTAAGCAAACATAGCAAGTAATATATGAGCCATGGTGACATATGACTTTCCTCTGAAGGCACAACTGCCAAACTGCATTAACCTGCCTGGCCAAAAATAAAAAAGGTGAAATGAGGTGACGTCCTTTTGTCCTTTTTTATTTTTATTTTTTTTACATTTTGGAGTGCCGCCATTTCCCAATGTTCTTGAACTTGGGATTTCATTTGAGGGCTTTTTCGGTATTTTCTATTTCACCTTTGTGAAAAAAGTTTCCATCATTCAATGTTTTAAAATAGCAAATTCTCTTTCTGATAAAAGCTCCTACAGAGATGAAAATGTCCTGACTCTAGCTTACAAATGTGTGGAGCATTCCTCTTTCATGCCTCTTTGTAGCATTTTTACAGCTATTTTATCTGGGAGCTGCCACTCAAGTATTTCAGGTATCCGTCAGTTTTTTTCCCCGAGGCTTTTCCAAATGATGTCATCGAATCATCGTCTGTGTATCACAAACAAGTGTTAGACCGTAGGTGTAAAGTTGAACTTTCACAATCACCATTGTTTGTGAGACCTTCTTAGTTAGCAGTACTTTCAACATGCAGTAGAAACTGGGTCACCAATTAATTATAATCAGTGTCCTTGCAAGACATGGACACTGTATTGATGTCAGTGTCAGTTGACCATTGACTGACACTGATTCAATACACACTTAACCTGCAAGAACCCATGGGCCTCCCGAGTGGCGCAGTGGTCTAAGGCACTGCATCGCAGTGCTAGCTGTGCCATTAGAGATTCTGGGTTTGAGTCCAGGCTCCGTCGCAGCCGGCCATGACCTGGAGACCCATGGGGCGGTGCACAATTGGCCCAGCGTCGTCCGGGTTAGGGAGGGATTGGCCGGAAGGGATGTCCTTGTCCCATCGTGTACTAGCGACTCCTGTGGCGGGCCAGGCGCAGTGCACGCTGACACGGTCACCAGGTGCATGGTGTTTCCTCTGTCACATTGGTGCGGCTAGTTTCTGGGTTATGTGGGCATTGTGTCAAGAAGCAGTGTGGCTTGGTTGGGTTGTGTTTCGCAAGACTCTTGACCTTTGCCTCTCCCGAGTCCATATGGGAGTTGCAGTGATGAGACTGTAACTACCAATTGGATACCACAAAATTGTGGAGGAAAACACTGTAAAACAAAACAAATATCCCTCACAACTAACGTGGCTGACATTTTTCACAGAATTTTGGGAGATGATCGGAATATTAATTTGGCAATTGAGCAATATCACTGGAGCAGGAATCATTCAAATGAATTATCTGGGCCAATTCAAATTACAAGGAAATTGTATTAGAGTGTGGAAAATCATCGCAATAATGCCATTCTCCTTCTACAAATGTCAATTTTAGCGTTACTGTGAGAAGACATATGTTAAGGATATACTGTCATTGTGTGTGACATATTAGTCACTGATTGTACATATAGCAATTATTGAATAAGGCTTGTGACACACTGTGCAGACAAATGCATTAACATGATAGAGAGATGATAAGATCATGCAATGATGGAGCCACACAAAGGGAAAGCTTGTCTCTCACTGCAACATTTCTGTGATGTCACTGATATTGGTTACACTATAGTAGTTATTTACTTATTGTTTCCCAAAATAGTTTGATTATGATTGCATAGTGTTTTGGAACACTATGGCATGAGAGCATTTATAGGATATTTACATTTACTGGATAAGTGAACAGTGTAAAAATGTGTTATAATTCCAACAGTACATAGTTTGTTTCTTGATCCTGTACTGTACGTTTCCACTGCTAAATTAATGGAGAAAAGTACTCACCTCAGCCCCTCCCCATGTCTACCTTTCCCTGGAGTCAATTTAAAATCCCTTGTTCGATCTCTCCCTGTAGCTGTCACTTTCTCTCTCTCTCTCTCCCTCTCCCCCTCCCCATCCCCCTCCTTTTATCTCCACCTCAGCTCTGACTGCCCTCTCTCTGTCTTTTGTCCTTAGTTTGTCATTAAAGACTTGAGGAGTGGAGGGTTGCACCTGTGCACGGCGTCTCACCCCAGCAACACTGCACAGAGCGCTGCTTACCCAGAAGCCCTCTTTGTTCGATCCCCGGCCTCTTTTCTCCTTCATATCTTGTCCTAGTGTGTCCTCTCATTCTCTCTCTGCCCAAGCCAATTTTGGATGCTTCCGACCATGCACCGGCCCTTCAACGAAGGCATCAGGGGTTTGATGTTCCTAAGGAGGGCCTGGGAAGCCGCGGTCCGCAGAAAACCAAGACGCAGCTGCGTCATCAAAACAACAATTAGGTGTGCATGGATCCACACAGCCGATACCCAACCAGAAATGGCTTCTGATCGAGGGATAAAGGGGAATAAAGAGAGAGAGAAAGGAGAGTTTGAAATTAGGTGAATGGGGAAAAAAGGCAGGTGTGAGGTGTCCTGGCTCTCGGTGCCAGCATTATCTTTCAGCTGGTGCCTGCTTAAGTGCGACACTCCATGTGGGACTCACTAAGTAGCCCTGCATGATGACAGCTCTATTTTCAGCAAGGCGCTGTCACTATCTGATACAGTTCCCCATCCTCAGGCACATTCCTTGATCATGTGATCTCATATGTAAAATATGAGAGATATGAGAGTGAAATCTTTATTATTTCACTCTCAGCACTTTTAGTAATAGATAGTGGAACCTTACCCTTCAGTTATTCATTGTCTGACACTGAAGTGGACATCCCATTCACTCAGTTACACATGGAAAACAATTGAGGTAGTAAACACTGTCCATAGAATCTAATGTAATAAAAGTATTAGAATACTATTTGTATCCAAGTGATTTAATGTCACCCGGCCATAACACATTGCCTATTCAGACTGACAGCTGTTTACTCATTTTCCTTTTTATTTTTAACCTTTATTTAACTAGGCAAGTCAGTTAAGAACAAATTATTATTTACAATGACGGCCTACCCCGGCCAAAATTTCCCCTAACCCAGACGACGCTGGGCCAATTGTGCACCGCCCTATGGGACTCCCGATTACAGCAGGTTGTGATACAGCACGGGATCGAACCAGGGTCTATAGTGACACCTCTAGCACTGCGATGCAGTGCCTTAGACCACTCCGCCACTCTGGGGATTGAATATGATATACACCGTTCAATTAATAAAAGTGCTCTTCGTAGTCTTCTTTTCTTCTACCCCATGCTGTTCCAATCACACACAATTGTGTCTGGAGGACGAAACCTGTACCTTCAGAAATATATCTATTTTTTTAAATAAGTTGTAATGTGTTAATTAGCAGGCATATGCACCTATGGTGCCGGGTGGATTTCTGGGGATATGTCACTTTAATTTGCTGGGTTTCTGTCAGGGGCGGACAGGCCATCTGCCATTTCGTGCAAATGCCAGATGGGCTGGTCCATTTCTAGCCTAGTTGACCTTTCTAACTTGTTTTGTGTGTGCAAAATTAACATCATCTGACTAATAATGGGGAACTGGTGGAAACAAATGGGCCAGTGTGAGGGCCTCAAAGAAGAAGATGGGCCGGTATGTTACAATTGCCAGGGCCAATTTCTGTTCCCAGTCCGCCCGTGGTTTCTATGAACATGAAGGGGCCTCTGAAATCATGCCACATTGCTGTGATTAATACCTTAAATATCACACCTTAGGCTGATAGCTGACACTTGGTCTGGAGATGAGCATATTACTCTTTCACTACCTCGCAGATCTCAATGAAATTTTTAGCCTGATGCACTTCTGTTCCAGACAGAGATAATTAAGGAGAAAAGTGGATTTAATCTTCGGCTAACTTTATTTTAACAGTATCTCATTTTGAAGTAACTTTGTTTCAAGTCACCCTGCAATCATTGATTGAGGCTTTTGCTATTAGTCACCCTTATGTAGTGCCTATCACTGCAAACATGTCTCACATTGTACACACACATTAACAGCCTTAAAGATTTTTTAACAAAGTTTTGTCAAGAAGTTGGTCTGATGGTGCCTTCTGATAACACTAAGGAGCAAACATTCCAAGGTAAGCTAGCACATTAAACAATTTATTTTAATTACCCTGTAAGTCCAAAATCAGTGTGTGAATCTAATTTACTACATTTTCTCGAATTAAAGAAACACATTGTTACAAACAATGGCCATATCTAGCAACTCCACAAAGTTAAGAATACATATTGCATACTTAGAAATCCTAGCTTATGTCCAGGGGTAACAATTGATCTTTTATGTTTCAAGAAAGGTTACTCATCACAGCAGAATACGTTTTGTTGAACCACAATCATAACACATGATGACACATGACATATAACACATATAACACATATAACACATAACACATGACATATAATTATGTCAGTACTCTTGTCATGACAATCTTTCTTCAAACATGACACACACACTCATGTACTCATGATACAGTACTTTACAAAACTGTTTTAGATAGCCAATGCTTCACTTGTAGCACATACAATATCTGTGTAAAGCAGATGTTCCACCACAAACCAAAAACATAATTTAACAATGACTAAGACAAGAATGGCAGTGACTTTAGTTGGTGCAAAGGTTTATCTATCTGTCAAGAGTACAGTAAATCTTCTGAAGTGGGGAAAATATATTTATTGGAGGATTAGTTCAACCATGAAGATAAAGGAAGATTGCTTCCATCTCTAGGGGTGAGTAAGAGAGAACATGAACTTATAAGTCAACAGAATTACATTTGAATGGGAAAGGATGCAGGCACTAGCAATTAGAGAAGCTAAATCAAATAAAAATGTATTTGTCACATGCTTTGTAAAAAACAGGTGTAGACTAACAGTGAAATGCTTACTTACAGGCCTTTCCCAACAAAGCAGAGAAAGAAAATTGAGAAATAATAGAAAAGTGATAACACGTAATAATAAAAGTAAAAATAAATACACAATCGGTAAGGTCAAAATAAGAGTAGTCAGCGATTCTTCAATCTTACTAACATTTAATGTCTATAAAGAATTGTTCACCATGGGCAATGTGAGAGTGAAAGTTGTGAAATTACAAAATCAATCATTTCAGTATTTTAGATTACCTATACAGTGCCTTCAGACAGTATTCACACCCCCTGACTTTTACACATTTTGTTGTGTTACAGCCTGAATTGAAAATGGATTACATTTAGATTTTTTGGTCACTGGCCTAAACACAATACCCCATAATGTCAAAGTGGAATTATGTTTTTAGAAATGTTTACAAATTAATAAAAAATAAAAGGTCAAATGTTATGAGTTAATAAGTATTCATCCCCTTTGTTATGGCAAGCCTAAATACGTTCAGGAGTCAACATTTGCTTAACAAGTCACATACAGTAATACGTTGCATGGACTCACCCTGTGTGCAATAATAGTGTTTAACATACTTTTTTAATGACAACCTCATCTCTGTTGCCACACATACAATTATCTGTAAGGTCCCTCAGTCGAGCAGTGAATTTTAAACACAGATTCAACCACAAAGACCAGGGAGGTTTTCCAATGCCTCGCAAATAAGGACACCTATTGGTGGATGGGTAACAAAAAAAAAGGCAGACATTGAATATCTCTTTGATCATGGTGAAGTCAGAAATTACACTTTGGATGGTGTGTGAATACACCCAGTGACTACAAATATACAGGTGTCCTTAACTCAGTTGCCGGAAAGGAAGGAAACAGCTCAGGGATTTCACCATGAAGCAAATGGTGACTTTAAAACAAAAACTGAGTTTAATTGCTTTGATTGGATAATAATGAGGATGGATCTACAACATTCTAGTTACTCCATAATACTAACCTAATTAACAAAGTGAAAAGGAAGCCTGTACAGAATAAAACATATTTCAAAACATGCATCTTGTTTGCAACAAGGCACTAAAGTAATACTGCAAAAAAATGTGGCAAAGCAATTAACTATTTGTCCTGAAAACGAAGTGTTATGTTTGGGGAAGATCCAGTACAAAACATTTCTGAGTACCACCCTCCATATATTCAAGCATAGTGGTGGCTGCATCATATTATGTGTGTGCTTGTAATCATTAAGGACTGGGGAGTTTTCAGTATGATAAAGAAATGCAATGGAGCTAAGCACAGGGACAATCCTAGAGAAAAACCTGGTTCAGTCCGCTTTCCACCAGACACTGGGAGATTAATTCACCTTTCAACAGGACAATAATCTAAAACACAAGGCCAATTCTACACAGAGTTGCTTACCAAGAACACGGTGAATGTTCCTGAGTAGCTGAGTTACAGTTTTGACTTAAATATATGGCAATACCAAAAAATGGTTGTCTAGTAATGATCAACAACCAATTTGGCAAAGTTTGAAGAATTAAAAAAAGAATAATGGGCAAATGTTGCACAATCCAGGTGTGGATAAACAAATCAAGCTCTTAGAGACGTACCCAGAAATACTCACAGCTGTAATTGCTGCCAAAGTGCTTCCACAAAGTATTGACTCAGGGGTGTGAATACTTATGTAATTAGATATTTCTGTAATTTAATCTTCAATACATTTGCAAACATTTCTAAAAAAAAAATTTTTTTCACTTTGTCGTTATGGGGTATGGGGTGAGAGAAAAACAATTTCATCCATTTTGACTTCATGCTGTAACACAACAAATGCGGAATAAGTCAAGGGGTATGAATACTTCCTGAAGGCATTGGATATACATACAGTATGTGGCTATGTGAGTATAAGGTCTTGTGAATTAAGACCTAAAAGTTTATGAAATAATTRGTATCCAAGAAGGTTAATTGAGTGTCAGCGTTCACTTGGGTGTGTGGACTGCATCCTCTTCAGAGGGACACCAGTGTTTGACAGGGAAATCATGGCAGTGCAGACAGATGGTCTGGTTCAGGGAAGATAACACTTGGAGAATGAAAGTCATATATTACATTTGAACTTGAATTGGCTGAGGGACTGAGATAGATGGTCAATGAGCAACGTTGGTTTGTGAGCAAGAAATATTTCTCAGTGACAGCTTGCGGTTTGCTGCAGCAGAGTGTTTCTTGCTCAAAGTTGGACTGTCATTAAGTACATCCTGCACTCTATGCATGATCTTACATATACACACTTTCATCTCATGGGATATTAGTAATGGTAGCCATATACATTTAAAAATGAACTTGAGATATGCATCAATGAGAACTATGCATCAATGAGCACTTCTGAAAGCGTGACATAGAAACAGTGCAAGCAAACTAAACAGCATTAGCCTTGTGCTTTTCCACAATGGCACCAGATCCAAAACAAATCAAATTGTATTGGTCACTTACACATATTTCGCAGGTGCAGTAAAATGCTTATGTTTTCTAGATTCAACAGTGCAGTAATACCAAACAATACAATACACACAAATCCAAAACATTTTATCAACGGAATTAAGAAATACCAGAACGGAGCAATGTCAGAGTCCAGAATATAAATACAGTATTTACAGCATATAAATATATATACACAGTATGTATATGATGGTGTGCATAGACAGTATAGTCAGTATGAAGTGCCGCAGAGGTCTAAGGCTCTGCAACTCGGTGCAAGAGGCGTCACTACAGTCCCTGGTTTGAAACCAGGCTGTATCACATCCGGCCGTGATTGGGAGTCCAATAGGACAGCGCACAATTGGCCCAGCGTCGACCGGGTTTACCGGGTTAGGCCATCATTGTAACTAAGAATTTGTTCTTAACTGACTTGCCTAATTAAATTAAGGTTACATACAGCAGTAGTTACACTGAGTGAACAAAAGGGATGCTGGCCCATGTTGACTCCAAATCTTCCCACAGTTGTGTCAAGTTGGCTGGATGTCCTTTGGGCAGTGGACCATTCTTGCAGTTCGTGACACCAACCTGGTAGCTACTACCATGCCCTGTTCAAAGGCTCTTAAATCTTTTGTCTTACACATACACAATCCATGTCTCAGACCTTCTTTAACCTGTCTCCTCCCTTTCATCTACGCTGATTGAAGTTGATTTAACAAGTGACATCAATACAGGATCATTGCATTCACCTGGTCAATCTATGTCATGGAAAGAGAAGGTATTTGTAATGTTTTGTACTCTCAGTATAGGACGAGCCAAAGGTTTGGACACACCTACTCATTCAAGGGTTTTTCTTTATATTTACTATTTTGTACATTGTAGAATAATAGTGAAGACATCAAAACTATGAAATAACACATTTGGAATCATGTAGTAACCCAAAAAACTGTTAAACAAATCAAAATATATTTGAGATTTGAGATTCTTCAAAGTAGCTACCTTGATGACAGCTTTGCACACTCTTGGCATTTTCTCAACCAGCTTCATGAGGTAATCACCTGGCATGCATTTCAATTAAAAGGTGTGCCTGTTAAAAGTTCATTTGTGGAATTTCTTTCCTTCTTAATGCGTTTGAGCAAATCAGTTGTGTTGTGACAAGATAGGGGTGGTATACAGAAGATAGCCCTATTTGGTAAAAGAACAGGTCCATTTTATAGCAAGAAAATCCTAAATTAGTAAAGAGAAACGACAGTCCATCATTACTTTAAGACATGAAGGTAAGTCATTGAGGAACATTTCAAGAACTTTGAAAGTTTCTTCAAATGCAGTCGCAAAAAACATCAAGTGCTTTGATGAAACTGGCTCTCATTGAGGACCGCCACAGGAAAGGAAGACCCAGAGTTACCCCTGCTGCAGAGGATACATTCATTAGAGGTAACTGCAACTCAGATTGCAGCCAAAATAAATGCTTCACAGAGTTCAAGTAGCAGACACATCTCAACATCAACTGTTCAGAGGAGACTGCGTGAATCAGGCCTTCATGGTCAAATTGCTGCAAAGAAACCTCTACTAAAGGACACTAATAAGAAGAGACCTGCTTGGGCCAAGAAACACAAGCAATGGGTATTAGACCGGTGGAAATCTGTCCTTTGGTTCCAACTGCCGTGTCTTCGTGAGACGCAGAGTAGGTGAACTGACAATCTCCACGTGTGGTTCCCACCATGAAGCATGGAGGACCAGGTGTGATGGTGTGGGGGTTCTTTGCTGATTTTTTTGAATTCAGGGCACACTTAACCAGCATAGCTACCAGAGCGATACGCCATACCATCTGGTTTGCGCTTAGTGGGACTATCATTTGTTTTTCAACAGGACAATGACCCCACCCACATCCAGACTGTGTAAGGGCTATTGTCCAAGGAGGAGAGTGCTGCATCAGATGACCTGGCCTCCACAATCACCCAAGCTCAACCCAATTGAGATGGCTTGGGACGAGTTGGACCGCAGACTGAAGGAAAAGCAGCCAACAAGTGCTCAGCATATGTGGGAACTCCTTCAAGACTGTTGGAAAACCATTCCAGGTGAAGCTGTTTGAAATAATGCCAAGAGTGTGCAAAGCTGTCATCAAGGCAAAGGGTGGATACTTTGAAGAATCTCAAATATAACATTTGTGTCACAGATCCCTCCATAACTTTCATTACGCACACCTGGCCCCTATTCCCAGTAATTAGTAATTGTATAAGTGTGTCCTTGGTTTACATTTGTGGTGTTGATTATTGTTACAATGTCCGTTGGTGTGTGTGACTACCTGTGCTGTGTGTTTTGGGCTTTTGTGCCCTTGTGGATTGCGCAGATGATTACGGGTCTCGTTCCGTGTGTTAGTCATTGTGCACGTGTGTTATTTATCCGAGGTGCTCCTCACTCTTTTGTTTGGGTTTCAACCCTGTATTTTTGTATCGTGTTTGTTTGGTCTTCGTCCCTGTGCCTTTACAGGGCACACCGGAATTTGGGTACAATAAAAAAAGAATATTACTCATTCCTGCACCTGTCTCCCGAATCATTCATACCAGCGTGACAATTTGATTACTACTTTATTGGTCACTACATTGTGTTATTTCATAGGTTTGATGTATTCACTATATCAATCGAGTAGGTGTCCAAACTTTTGACTGGTACTGTACATGTGAAGTGTGTGAAACAGTAAACATGTTTAAATGTAAACATTATTAAAGTGACCAGTGTTCAATGACTATTTGACAGTCTGATGGCCTGGAGGTAGAAGCTGTCTTTCAGTCTCTCAGTTCCAGCTTTGATTCACCTATACTGTTACCTATTCTCCTATACAAAAATCTGTCGTTCTGCCTCTGAACAAGGCAGTTAACCCACTGTTCCTAGGCCGTCATTGAAAATAAGAATTTGTTCTTAACTGACTTGCCTAGTTAAATAAAGGTAAATTAAAAAAATATAATACTGTCTCCGCCTTCTAAATGGTAGCGGGGTGAGCAGGCCGTGGCTCGGGTGGCTGAGTTCCTTGATGATCTTCTTGGCCTTCCTGTGAAACCGGGTACTGTCGATGTCCTGGAGGGCAGGCAGTGTGCCCTCAGTGATGCGTTGGGCAGACCGCACCACCCTCTGGAGAGCTCTGAGGTTGCAGATGGTGCAGTTGCCGTACCAGGCGGTGATACAGCCCGACAGGATGCTCTCAATTGTGCATCTGTAAAAGTTTGTGAGGGTCTTAGGGGCCAAGCAAAATTTCTTTAGCCTCCTGAGGTTGAATAGGTGCTGTTGCGCTTTCTTCCCCAGTGATGTGCACGCCAAGGAACTTGAAGCTTTTCACCCTCTCCACTGCGGTCCCGTCGATGTGGATAAAGGCGTGCTCTCTCTGCTGTTTCCTGAAGTCCACGCTCGGCTACTTCGTTTTGTTTGGCGTAAATGGAGAGATTATTTACTGGCACCACTCCTCTAGGGCTCTCACCTCCTCCCTGTAGGCTGTCTCGTCATTGTTGGTAATCAGGCCTACGACTCTTGTGTCGTCTGCAAACGTGATGATTGATTTGGAGACGTGTGTGGACACGCAGTCATGAGTGAACAGGGAGTACTGGAGGGGGCTGAGCATGCACCCTTGTAGGGCCCCATGTTCAGGATCAGTGTAGCGGAGGTGTTATTGCCTACCTTCACCTCCTGGGGTCAGCCCATCAGGAAGTCCAGGATCCAGTTTCACAGGGCAGGTTTCAGACACAGGGCCCTGACCTTAGTGATGAGCTTGGAGGGCAGTATTGTGATGAAGGCTGAGCTGTATTCGATTAACAGCATTCTTGTCCACATGGGACAGTGTGCGATGGCGATTGCGTCATCCGTGGATCTGTTGAGGCGATATGCAAATTGTAGTGGGTCTAGGGCGTCGGGTAAGGCGGGGGTGATATGATCCTTAACTAGTCTCTCAAAGCACTTCATGTTGACATGACCAATAAACTTCAAAATCCCTTCCTCGACACAGACATTGCTAAATTGCTCTTATTTAGACTTTTCAAAATGTCTCCAATATGAAATGTTATCTATTCATGAAATAATAAGACTATTTTAGTATTTTATTCTATTGATCATTAGGCATTAGATATACACAACATGGCAATAGTAGCTTCTCCATCATAATCCATCATTGAAAACTCTGTGGATCTCAGATCATCAGGGGAAAATGCAATTCTATTTCCACTTCAGTGCTAAAAAGAAGTGCTACTGGTCTTCCCTGAACTTCACTGACAGACAGAGAGAATGTTATTCTTGGTAATCTGCAAATAACACACTGTCACACCACCAAAGCATTAAAGAGAATGCAGTAAGACCATTATGGCAGGCCTGTGCATTAAAAATCCCTGTTTGCTGAATGTGAGGGCATGAAATAGCCATTTTTCTCGGTGTTCGCTTAGCCCTGCAAGAAGATTTGATCATAATAACCATGTCAGCCTCAGTTCTCCTCCAGTTATTTTCTTATTAAAATAAACTGAACCTTTGCTTCTTGAGGGAGCTCTGAGTCTGAGCGGCTCCCTAATCTTTTCTACACCTCTCCCTTTCCCTCAGCTCTGCAGAGTGGTCAGAAGCTAGCACAGCCACAAAGTCATAAAATCTAATTTTAACCCTAACCCTAACTTTAACCACACTGCTAACCCTAATTCCTAACCCTAACCTTAAATTAAGATCAATAAAGCCAATTCTGACTTTGCAGCTGGCCCATCAAGCGGAAATTGTTCAGTTCTGCCTCCAGGGCAAGGTTCATGCCAATAAACGTCAACCTGCCTCTCTGATGCACTCTTTGTCCTTCACCGAGCAGCATCAGAGATGAAACAAAGAAAAAAAAACAAAGACAGCCATTACTAATCAAATCGGGCCAGAGCTACAGAATAACAGTGGATATACTAAATACAGTATAACCACATTAATTTGCCTCGTCACTATACATATGTATCAAGTCACCTTGTAAGCATGTGGTTGATTACAAAAGATCTGCTTGTACATAGTTATTGCACAGTCCTGCATACAATATCTTGATACACAGAAATCAGTAAGCATTGTAATGGTAAATATCAACAAGAATTCCAAATTGCAAAAGTACCTTTTCCTTCACATGCAAACCCCAAACTACCCAATGTTGACTCTCTCATCAGAAAATGTTGACCATTTGGACCGTTCTTTCATATCTCCAATTATTTATTTATTTTTGACAGCTCAAGAGTTGAAGATACTGTATTGTACAACTTTTGGAAGAGCACAGTACAGGCAGAAAAGTTGATCCATCTCTCTAGCACACAAATCCCCCTTCCTCCACTAATATTGCAGTGGAGAGCATCTCAAGCACTGTTTCATTGGCTTTATCTTTATTCCCTGAGTGTGGTGAAACTTGTTCAAGTAGACTGAATGATTGAGGTTAGGATTTTCAGTCCTTTTCTAATTTGTGTCTTCTCTGTGCTTCACTTGCTTTCTGTCTACCACATTAATACCACCAAAATATAATGCTAAAGGAATCTCCTTTCTACTAGGGGTTCTTCAACATTGGCAGATTCCCCAATTGAAAGAGCTTACCAAGAGTGAAGTACTTAATCAAACCTCATCCATAAACAAATGCACATTTAGATGCTGTGTGATTTGTTTCTACGTAGCCTTACCTGGCTGCCTCATTTACTGTTGTTTAACCTGTTAAGGGTCAAATAAAAGCGCTAAAGGATACATCAGATTTTTACCCAGCTTCAGATTAAATATTAGGCCATATGTTGAACCTTGTATCCCATATCCACCCCTTAAAGAGCTGCCAGAGAAAGCACATGCTGCAATTTACATTATTTAGGAGATTCTCTTATCCATAGTGACTTACACTAATGAGTGCATATATGTTTGTATTTTTTCATAGTGGTGCCCCAGTGGGATCAAACCCACAACTCTGGTGCAGCAAGTGCCATGCTCTACCAACTGAGCCACACAGGACCATTCCACTTTGTTGTTCATCATGGAGATTGTGAGTATATCGGTGAGGGATGACTTGCACTTCTGTAAAAGCCCATTAACACTTTTTGACCTCTGGAGGAGTGTTAAATGAAAGCAGTGACACAGACAATCTACCGGCCTCCTTAGAGAGACCAGTTAAGGAGAAAAGGAATGGAATCCTGAACTCATGGCCCCCAAGTCCACATCAGAGATTGTTTTATGTTTTTTAAATGACACTATTTTAACTGTTTTCAAAGCACAAACACTGGAAAACTGGTAAAATAGTAACAATACAGATGGTAGAATTTTAGAATGAAATACATTTTTTTTAAAGACATGTGAAATTATGTCCATTAAACTACAGTTAAAGACATTGTTCAATATGGAGTCAATGAGGCCAATTATACCAACAAGGCCATCTTGAAAGCTGAAAACAAATGGCTCCAACATTTAGTCACATGCTGCAATTAAAACAAAATTAGTGAACAGCATGGATTTAAGCTTGTTTTAATGGCTGTTAAGGCTAGCAAATGACTGTGCCTTAGCAGGATAGAGTAATTACATTTTTTTCCTCATAATAAATCTCGCACCGAGTTCAGGGAAATCCTACATGATGCAAGAGCTTTTAACCCCATAGAGTCAATGTCCACGCCTCTGCAGAAATCTACTTAGCATAATAAAAAAATCCCCATTAAAAATCTGTCAGTTTCAGCTAGAGATACGTTTTTTTTTCATTGGATGTTTCTCAATCCACCACATCCGCCGATGTCGCACTTCCGCATCTGCGGTGAATGGTGATTTTTAGAAACACGTTAGGGCTGTGTTTCGTGTAGGCTTAACCTGGCATGACGTTTTGATAACCGTGTAAATCTCTCTAGGACAAGGTGCCTTTGATCAATATATTCACCTGTATTTACCCCCCCCCCCCCAAAAAATGAAATGTTAATTATCTGCTAATGTGGCTATCATAAAGAACTACAAATGCCATGATGGTATGGACGAGACTGCCGAATCAAGGTAAGAATCTCTGGAATAACTATCTAATGTTAGCAAAATTTAGTAATTAATAAATTGGCAACATTTCTTTCAATTGGCCATTCTGTGAACTGTCTTGTGCAAGTTTTAAATTGACACAATACATGTTAGCAAAGGTGTCAGCTAGAGATGACATGCTGGAGCTTGCAGGGATTTGGGGTCTTGCATGATGTCTACTTTGATGCTAATTAGTATTTTCGTATTTTACCCTGGCCTGACAGTAAATAGAGCCGAATATATTGACTAAAAAGTCACCTTGTCCAAGAGAGATTTACATGTTTATCAGAACGTCAGGCCAGGGTAAGCCTACACGGAACTCAGTCCTTGTGTTTAAGTGTTCCTAAAATTCCTCATGGGAAAAATGAACGGAGTAAAAATTTGACCGATAGGTTTTCAAATCAAATTTCAAATCAAATTTTATTTGTCACATGCGTGAAATGCTTACTTACCAACAATGGAGTTAAGAAAATATTTACTAAATAAATGAAATATTTTTTTTATAAAAAAGTAACAAGATATAATAATAATAATAATAATAATGAGGCTATATACAGGGGTTACCGGTACCGAATCAGTGTGCTGGGGTACCGGTTAGTTGAAGTAAGTTGTACATGTAGGTAAGGGTAAAGTGACTATGCATAGATAGAAACAGTGAGTAGCAGCAGTGTAAAAAAAAGGGGGGTATATAGTCCGGGTGGCAATTTGATTAATTATTCAGCTGTCTTATGGCTTGGGGGTAGAAGCTGTTAAGGAGCCTTTTGTACCTAGACATGGCGTTCCGGTACCACTTGCCGTGTGGTAGCAGAGAAAACAGTCCATGACTTGGGTGACGGGAGTCTTTGACACCACCTTGTATATAAGTCCTGGATGGCAGGAAGCTTGGCCATAAGCACTACCTTCTGTAGCGCCTTATAGTCGGATGCCGAGCAGTTGCCATACCAGGCGGTGATGTAACCGGTCAGGATGCTCTCGATGGTGCCTCTGTAGAATTTTTTGAGGATCTGTGGACCCATGCCAAATCTTTTCACTCCTGAGGGGAAAAAGGTGTGTCATGCCCTCTTCACGATTGTCTTGGTGTGTTTTGAACATGATAGTTTGTTGGTGATGTGGACACCAAGGAACTTGAAACTCTCGACCCACTCCACTACAGCCCCGTCGATGTTAAGGGGTCCTGTTCAGCCCTCATTTTCCTGTAGTCCACGATCAGCTCCTTTATCTTTCTCACATAGAGGTTATTTACTGGGACCACTCCTCTAGGGCTCTCACCTCCTCCTTGTAGGTTGTCTCATCGTTGTCGGTTATCAGGCAAACCACTGTTGTGTTGTCAGCAGACTTAATTATGGGTATTATGACACCTCCATCTCCACTGTGGGGATCTACAGTATATCTCTCAGATATAGAACAGACTTCAGAACAAACTTCCTTTCAATTTTTTTGGGGGGGACTCTGTTGTTCCATGTAGTGAATCTGTCATTCAATGTGTTTGTATGGGCTAATAGTCCCCCACCCCCGAGCTTAAGAGAGAACTTGGGTAAATACAATGGTGGAATAACACATGACATGTGGACTGATGATTTTTGAAAAATAGGCACGATGGGCTTTTGGTGTTTCTCCGTCTAAAACCATAAATAAATCATTCTAAATAACAAACTGGCTTTATTTACAAATTAGAAACAATGTCTCACCCCACGTTCAAGAATGGCCTTTTTCCCTTTACTCAGATTACAACCGCTCACTTTCAGTTATTTGAAAACGAAAGCATCACCAAAAAGACAGAACAAATAATACAACAAATATTGTGGTTAAACTCAAATATACTAATTGATTTAAAAAAATGTTATCAATTGGAACCTTTATCAAGTGGAAGGAGGAAAAGTAAGGAACTTGTCTTTCAGCCCTGCATTAAAGACCACAATTGGTTAAAGAAAATGTTGATGAATAAAAATATATACCAGTTTCATTTAAGAACCAAAAAATTGACAGCTGTGCCATATAGATTGAAAAATTGTTGGGAAGAGATTTTGGATGTACCATGGCACATGGTTTATGAATTGACACACACTTTTCCATTTATTATAACCTACTGTAGGCCTAAAACCTATGGGTTTAACCTTCTGAACTAATTACTATATTGAAGATAGAAGCCGCCTCTTAATGAGTTCCAAGAGCCGATCTGTAATCCAACGATTATTATTATTATTATCCCTGCATTATAATTATATCAAAGCCCTTTATATATTCTGTGTTTTTATTTACAGTAGTGATGGACAGCTGGAGGTATTTTGTTTTTCACAAGCGTAGCAGGCTGTTAATTCTGCAAACAACATTTCCAGGATGGGCTATTAGCAGGACAATAGACTCTTCAACCTTTACAAAAGGATAGTCTAATAGCTCGGCTACTGTAGGTGTGAACCCCCCCCCAACTTGCAATGTATAAAGTACTCTAAAGTTTTACATTTTTAACTCCAAACCTCATGCAACCGCAAAATGTCGGATCAAGCATATACTGTACAGTATTTATGATTTCATTAATAAAATAATGATAAAAATACTTTTTCAAATGCAGATGTTATTTCATATATCAGCAGGACAATAGTGAATAAATATCACTGACTAACAGAGCATGGTGAACGGTCTTGATAAATCAATCAGATTTTCATTTGGAAATGTTAGGATTATTTTGCTCTTCACTTGCAGCCACTTAGTAGCTTAGGCCTACTCACGACTGGTCCCGTTGTACAGCGCCATATTTTCTTAACGGAAACACTTAGGCCTACATCGGCTACAGTAAGAAATGCATTTAAGTTTTTCATGGAATCAAGTTAATTAAGCTACAGAAAGAGAAACATTCTCTGAGGGCAGAGATACGGGTGACAGCTGATGCATTGTTCCAGAGCCAAGTGGTATTGGCGGAGAGTCACTCGTCATTGGCAGAGAGTCAGGCGGCATTGGCGGAGAGTCAGTCAGAGAATGACACGTTGAAGAGGGCGAGGAACGAGATGGAGTCACAATCCATGCCAGGCACACCTGTGAGCTCTTGAACTCCACCTCCTGTTTGTGGGCTCTGCAAACAATGTGTCCTTGATAGGCTAGAAGCCATCCACCCTTGATGGGCTATCAGCAGGACAATAGACTCTTGGCGAGTTTAGGGATTTTAAATGTACAGTATTAATGGATGTTTGTGAGGCATGTCACTTCTCCCATATCTTTCGCATAGCCCACCAAAATGTACTGTTTTCTAACCACATCTGAATGGATGCATAACGAATTACTATAGGAATAAATATCACTGAATGATAGAGCATGGGGACTGGTCTATATATAAATCAATCAGATTTTTATGTGAAAGTGTAAGGATTATTTTGCTCTTCACTCACAGTCACTTAGTAGCCTAGGCCTGCTCCCGACCGGTCGCGTTGTACAGCGCCATATTTTCCTAACTGAAACCCATAATAAAATCGCGTTAGCCATGATTGTAAAATTATTCAAGGCTCCCTTTGTTATTTAGTTTTGTAACTAAAATGCTTGACTGTATTTAAAGACATGGATAACTTGTATGCTGTGTGATTACATGCACAAATGAATGAGGGATTGATTGATGAAGTGTATATTTAAGTGGGCCTTTATGCCAATAATTAAGTTACGCTAAAACAGCTACATTTATGTTTTCTTGGAATAGAAACACGTTGTACAGTGCCATATTTTCCTAACATAAACTCTTAGGCCTGCAGTACATCGGCTATAGTAAGAAATACATTTTAATTTTTCTTGGAATAGAAAAACCATAATATTCATTTAAGCTATATTTCTAAAAATCTATCCCATATAGTCTGCTCTATTCAAGGCTCCCTTTGACTCTTAGGCTTAGAGCTCCATGTCATTTCAATAATTTAGGTTCTCAAAGATGCCCTCTGGTGGGCAAACTAGCGCTAACTACCATTAACGGCAACATTGACTTTTAAAGGAAGAGCCACTGTTCGTCCTGCTTTTCCCTTACTTTTCAATTTTTTTTGTATTTTACACTGCTCATTTGTCAGAATTATGTAATCACAAACAGAAAAGTATAGAGGTTATTTACCTGTTTTTTCCCCCACACCTATTCCTAACTTAATCCGCCCAGACAATGTAGGCTGTTGCTGTTGGATGTTGGTACCCAGCCAGGCGCTAATGCGTCTCTCTCTCCTCACTGAATGAATTACAAATGGATAAATGGCTGATAATTGTGCGCCTAATGATAAGGAGGGTGAAGAGGTTAATTTAATTTAGATAGACAATAGTGTAATGATGAGTTTGTGTTATGCCTATTTATCAGCATCAAATCATTTGAGCGCGTGCCTTGCAGGTTGATACCATTCTCTTTTACGTTTTACTTTGTAAAAATAAGATGTTAGGGGACTGTTTTATTTACTGTAACTCTATTACTCTATTATCAAATGTATTTTAAGGGAAACGAACACAAGCTATTTGTTGCAGTAGACCTATAGAATAATGCAAAACATATCCTTGACTCTTTCCAAGTAGATGAGCGAGAAACAAACAATGCCAGTCAACCTGCACAGCCAGCCCATCAAAACTACACCTACACCATACAAAACCAATTTTACACATAATAAGAGTTACCCTATAGACAAGATTACATTTACAATAATCTGATGAGTAACAATATTAAGCCTATCAGTTGTAATTGACAGATGCAGGGAAAGGAGTTTTATCAAATCCTCCTGCAGAGTCACATGCGAGTAAAATATTGTGATTTATATATAGTATCTGAAATAGCATATTCTGCAGTTTCTAATATACTTACCTTAACTCAAAAAATTAAGAAAAGAGGTTCAGCTCTTTTTCCAAATTGCATATTTCCAAGAACATCCGTGCTGTCCATGCATTCAGCACATGACCACTCACGTGGCAGCATTGCTTTGGCTACTATAAGCAAAAACGAATAACATAATACATGTCAAATGTAAATAAGCTATTCTGTCGTTAATGGATGAATGTGCGCTGGAAACCAGATAGAAACTGATAATGGTTCATGTGACTTTGGTTAAGTTTTGGTTAGCCACCGATGTCGAAACCAAGTACTTGCTCAATGGCTTCCATATTTAAGGAAAGATGAAACCAGGCCAGCGGGTGAGCAACTGTGTGAGACTGTGGTTTTGAGACTTGTGGAGCCTTACATTGGCAAAGGCAGAAATGTGCCCATGGGAAACTTCGTCACATCAATTTCCCTGGCAGACAAGTTGATTGCAAAGAAGACTAGCATGCTCGGAACAGTGAACAAACAAAGGCAGGCGCTGCCCCCCTCTGTGCAAAACAACATACCAGCGGAGCTGTATTCCACATCAGTGATGGAGAGTGCTAAAGCAACACTCAGACTGTACAGATGTAAAATAACCTCTAACGAGTCACAAACCCGGATCCGGGATCCCCCCATCAAAAAAGCTGACTAGCATAGCCTAGCCTAAAGCCACAGGGATATCATATAATAAAATGTTCATGAAATCACAAGTCCAAGACACCAAATGAAAGATACACATCTTGTGAATCCAGCCATCATTTCTGATTTTTAAAATGTTTTACAGGGAAGACACAATATGTATTTCTATTAGCTAACCACCATAGCAAAAGACACAACTTTATTTTCCCACCATTTTTTTCCTGCATAGGTAGCTATCACAAATTCGACCAAATAAAGATATAAATAGTCACTAACCAAGAAACAACTTCATCAGATGACAGTCTGATAACATATTTATTGTATAGCATATGTTTTGTTCGAAAAATGTGCATATTTCAGATATAAATCATAGTTTTACATTGCAGCCACCATCACAACTCTCACCAAAGCAACTAGAATAACTACAGAGAGCAACGTGAATTACCTAAATACTCATCATAAAACATTTATGAAAAATACACAGCGTACAGCAAATGAAAGACAAAGATCTTGTGAATCCAGCCAATATTTCAGATTCTTTAAGTGTTTTACAGCAAACACACAATTTAGCATTATATTAGCTTACTACAATAGCCAACCACACAGCAGCATTGATTCATGCACGATAGCGATAGCAAATAAACCAGCAAAAGATATTAATTTTTTCACTAACCTTCTCAAAACTTCATCAGATGACAGTCCTATAACATCATATTACACAATACATATATTGTTTGTTCGAAAATGTGCATATTTAGCGGCACAAATCGTGGTTATACAATGAGAATAGTAGCCAAGCTGCCAACAAAATGTCGGGAGAAATCTTGGGAGAGGCACATAATCTAATCAATAACTAATCATAAACTTGACTAAAAAATACAGGTTGGACAGCAAATGAAAGATACATTAGTTCTTAATGCAACCGCTGTGTTAGATTTTTAAAATTAACGTTACTACGACATACAGCGTGCGCTAAAGCGAGACCGCACCGAAATTAATGGCGGAATAATAGTTTTACATTTTTCAACAGAACAACGAATTAACATCATAAATAGTTCTTACTTTTTGATGAGCTTCCATCAATCTTGTGCAAGTGGTCCTTTGTCCAGAATCATCGTTGCTCGGTTGTAGATTGCCGTCTTCAACTTAGGAATTAGCAGCAAACATTAGCTATGTGGCCCAGACGTGCCCAACTCTTCATAACGCAGCACAAAGAAATATCAGAAAATCGCAATATACTGATATAACTCGGTTTAAAATAACTACATTATGATGTCTTTAACACCTATATCGAATAAAATGAGAGCCGGATATATCTAAGGCCTATAACGAGAGCTTTTCAGAATGCCATCCTGAGGTCCTCCTTTGCGCCATGACGAACGTTGAAAAGAGTGCACCCCCGGTTCCATGAGCCTTTATATGGCCTTAGATCTGCCTAGCAACACCATTCCAATTCTCACTGCTTACTGACATCTAGGGGAAATCGTATGCAGTGCATGTCGACTCATAGATAACATGCAATTTAATAAACTGACCCTGGAACAGAGCATCGATTTCAGATTTCTCACTTCCTGACAGGAAGTTAGCTGCAACTTGAGTTCTGTTTTACTCACAGATATAATTTAAACGGTTTTAGAAACTAGAGCGTGTTTTCTATCCAATAGTAATAATAATATGCATATTGTACGAGCAAGAATTGAGTACGAGGCAGTTTAATTTGGGAACGAATTTTTACAAAGTCGAAATGGCGCCCCCCTATTGACAAGAAGATAAATAAGATGTTTGCATCCTCAGCACCATGCATCCCACTGGATCTGACGTGTGAGCTTTGTGAGAACCAAATTAACGCCAAGAAAGAAGCTACAGCCACCAAGCAGGCTGCAGGGCCTGCTCTCCCTCTTCCCCAAGCACCACAGCTCCAAGCAGGCTGCAGGTCCTGCTCTCCCTCTTCCCCAAGCACCACAGCTCCAAGCAGGCTGCAGGTCCTGCTCTCCCTCTTCCCCAAGCACCACAGCTCCAAGCAGGCTGCAGGTCCTGCTCTCCCTCTTCCCCAAGCACCACAGCTCCAAGCAGGCTGCAGGTCCTGCTCTCCCTCTTCCCCAAGCACCACAGCTCCCACTCAGGAAAAATAAGACACAAAGTCAAGTTGGCAAGTACACACGAAACAAGGCCTATGAAAAATGTGTGCAGTGCAGCTGATTTGTTTGTGGGGCTTGCTCACACATAGCCCCAAAGCTGTCTGCTGACTGTGAACCCGAAGTATAAAGAGAAGACGGAATTGATTTATGAGTGAAGGCAAGGGTATAAGGGCACCACACAGTGTCTGATACAATCCACAAATTACTGTTTTTATATCTTGTCATGAATATATTTCCACAAATATTTAATCAAGCAATTAATCCTTCACAATTGTTCATGCACTGGCGCTGTTGTTTAGGAATACAGCAAATAATTTCACCTTTGCACCTGGCTGGTTATATTATTATTATTTTTAACATCTTTTTCGTTTCTACTTTGTCAACAGAAGCTGTAACTGTACTTTATTAATTACTATAACTCTATTACTAATCTAATCTACAAATATAGTTCATCAAATGCATTACACTGTAATGTTTTTATTGTAAGAGAAATTAAAATAGCCTATAGGCCTACGTTTTTGCTAGAACTTTGGGTAATATAAAAGAAAACATATCCTTGACTCTTTCTAAACAAATAATGATGTTTTTTTTTTTTATTGATTTATTTCCATTAATATTTCTTCATGCAGTTAATAATTTACAATAGTTTATGCACTATTTATCAGGCATTTTCTTATCAAGCATGTTTGCGCACCTTGCAGGTTGATATGCATCTGATGCATATGCTAAAAAGACAGCCGGCAATGTTCAATAGCGGGTACTGATAGGCTGAAAGGCCAGAGAAGCACTGTATTCCCATGGCGTCTTCTCGCTCTCCCCCTCTCTCTCAGTATGATTTTGGTTGTGTCTGTCTATACACTACATGCATGGGGCTTTTATAGCCTGTGTATTCTATTTATTTGCTGCTGTTTATTTGTTTTTAATGCCTTGGCTAGTCTTTCCCTGTCATCTTTTATGCTAGGCTTAGAGCAGAAGGTCCTAGCCACACAGTCAGCCTCCCCTCACAGCGTTCTCTCTCTGATCATCACACCAGCAGGACACCCAGACAAACATGTTGTTAGCAGCTTTTTGCTTGTTCATTTTTTTGTAGTACAACGTGGCTAGACTCAAAGTTTACCGAAAAGGAGGATCAAGGAAAAGTGAGACTAGGTGAAGGCGCCCACATTGATTTTCATAGAGAAATATCTATTTTATTTTTTATTTATTCAACCTTTATTTAACAAGGCAAGTCAGTTAAGAACAAATGCTGTGCTTTAGACCACTGCGCCACTCAGGAGCCCCATATCACATCAAATTGTAGCATTACGTCCGACCAATCTTAATTTACAAATGCAGTAAATACTGATTTAAGATGTTTTCCCCTGGAGATTAGCTGTATGTTTCTATCCATGTCATTTTTTGTTGGTGATTTTTACTGCAAGGTCAGAAACAGCTTTTCTCTCTCTGGTTTGTTTACATAAAAATGTGACCTTTGGATTCCTTCATAATGTCATGAATCTATGACAGATTTAAGGTCATCCAAATTATTTATGAATGAATCTGTTTCATCCTTTTATTTTCATCAAAGTTCCTACAGATCCATAGTTACCATAACATTTATACCTCAGGATGAGCTGCATGCATTTTTCTTCTTCCTGCATTCACAATTAGCAAAATTGAAAGTCTGTTTTGATTTTATTTAATGAATTGGTTGTATTAACACACAGTGTTCAACTTTTGTTTTGATAAAGGAGGTGGAACCCCAGAAGTGGGGGAAAAGCAAACTGTGTTGACTTCCCATTTATCAAAGGCCCTCATTAGCTGAGACAATATTGATCTGGAGATGCTGGAAAGGTAAAGCCAGTGGGAATCTTGAGGCAATCTCTCTGTTCAGCATTCTCTCTGCACAATCCTAGCCTGTTTTCCCCTGTCTAATTAGATGTCAGGCTAGTTGTCAGCAATGTTGCATCATGCATTTGTGTGTGTGCGTGTGCGTGCACATACGCTTGCGTGTACTGTGAGAGGATAGGTGGTCCCAGTAAAGGGCGGAACCAGTGCATTCAATCAATGCCCTGAACACTTGTCCTCGCCATCACCCCTCCTCGCTGTGAGAAGGTCAACTGTCATTGCCTCTGGAGGAACAAAGGAGGGTCCCTTTGTCATCATGTGATAGGATGAAGAGCAAAGAATAATATTTGGGCATTGGGCAGTTGCGGGAGCAAAATGTTATGGAAAAACATTTCAAAATAGTAATATTGTTATTATACAGTGCCTTCGGAAAGTATTCAGACCCCTTGACTTTTTCCACATTTTATTACGTTACATCCTTATAAAACGAAACTCAGTAATCTATACAAAATACCCCATAATGACAAAGTGAAAATAGGTTTTTAGAAATGGTTGCAAATGTATTAAATATAAAAAACAGATACCTTATTTACATAAGTATTCAGATCGTTTTGAAATTGAGCTCACATGCATCTTGTTTCCATTGATCATCCCTGAGATGTTTCTACAACTTAATTGCAGTCCAACTGTGGTCAATTCAATTGATGGGACATGATTTGGAAAGGCACACACTTATCAGGCCTTTACGGTAGAGTGGAAAGACGGAAGCCACTCTTTTGTAAAAGTGTCCTGACAGCCCGCTTGGAGTTTCCCAAAAGGCACCTAAAGACTCTTAGACCACGAGAATCAAGATTCTAGGTCTGATGAAACCAAGATTGAACCCTTTGTCCTGAACGCCAAGCGGCACGTCTGGAGGAAACCTGGCACCATCCCTGCCTTGAAGCATAGTGGTGGCAGCATCATGCTGTGGGGATGTTTTTCACCGGCAGGGACTGGGAGACTAGTCAGAATCGAGGCAAAGATGAATGGAGCAAAGTACAGAGAGATCCTTAATGAAAATCTGCTCCAGAGTGCTCAGGACCTCAGACTGAGGCGAAGGTTCACCTTCCAACAGGACAACAACCCTAAGTACACAGCCAAGACAACGCATGAGTGGCTTCGGGACAAGTCTCTGAATGTCCTTGAGTGGCCCAGCCAGAGCCCAGAATTGAACCCAATCAAACATCTCTGGAGAGACCTGAAAATAGATGTGCCGCAACGCTCCCCATCCAACCTGACATAGCTTGAGAGAATCTGCAGAGAGGAATGGGAGAAACTCCCAAAATACAGGTGTCAAAGGTGATTCAACAAGGTACTGAGTAAAGGGTCTGAATACTTATGGAAATGTGATATTTCAGATTTGTATTTTTTTAAATAAATTAGTAAACATTTCTAAACCTGTTTTTGCTTTGTCATTATGGGGTATTGTATGTAGATTGATGAGGGAAAAAACTATGTTAGTATAAGGCTGTAACCTAACAAAATTTGGAAAAAGTCAAAGGGTCAGAATGCTTTCCGAAGCCACTGTGTAATCAAACTAGAAAAGCTGGCCTTGTTATATCAATTTTTTTGTAAAAACCCCATACAATTGTTCCAAAAGTTGCTTTAATGTCCAAAAAGAAAGCATACATTTTGTACGGTGTTCACCCTCCGGATACAAGAAATTTGATATTTGCAAGAAATTTATTATTTTAATATTTATGTATTAAGACCCAACCCGGGATACTTTTTATATTGGAGTTCTTTTCTTTGAGGTGGATATATAGTGTTTTGCCACAAAACATGATTGTTTGACTCGCTAAATAAAATTTTGCAATATATTTCTAACGAAATCATGTCTGTCTTTTCACTAGCCCATGTCATGTTAAGATTACAAAATTATAGCTATATGTCTTTTACAATATGTTTTTTTAATTACTATGAATTAACCAACATTTCAGAAAATATATAAATTGCGTTTTGAAACGAAACTCTTCACCTGTGTCACTTCCCCCCCAAACTGCAAAATTTCTCTAATCCAGTGGTTCCCAAACTTTTTATAGTCCCGTACCCCTTCAAACATTTAACCTCCAGCTGCGTAGCACCAGGGTCAGCATACTCTCAAATGTTGTTTTTTCCATCATTGTAAGCCTGCCACACACACACTATGCGATACATTTATTAAATATAAGAATGAGTGTGAGTCTTTGTCACAACCCGGCTCGTGGGAAGTATAGGACCAGGGCATAAATAATAATTTGTTCATTGAAAATTGTGAATAATTCACCACAGGTTAATGAGAAGGGTTTGCTTGAAAGGATGCACATAACTCTGAAATGTTGGGTTGTACTGGAGAGAATCTCAGTCTTAAATAATTTCCCACGCAGTCTTTGCCTGTATTTAGTTTTCATGCTAGTGAGGGCCGAAAATCCACTCTCACATAGGTATGTGATTGCAAAGGACATCAGTGTCTTAACAACGCAATTTGCCAAGGCAGGATACTCTGAGCGCAGCCCAAACCAGATATCTGTCAGTGGCTTCTGATTAAATTCAATTTTCACAGAACTGCTTGTTGCAATTTCGATGAGGCTCTCTTGTTCAGATATCGGTAAGTGGACTGGAGACAGGGCATGAAAGGGATAACGAATCCAGTTGTTTGTGTCATCTGTTTCAGGAAAGTACCTGCGTAACTGCACACCCAACTCACTCAGGTGCTTCACTATATCACATATGACATTGTCCGTAAGCTTGAGTTCATTTGCACATAAAAAAATCATACAATGATGGAAAGACCTGTGTGTTAATGCAGACAGAGAAGAGCTCCAACTTCTTAATCATAGCCTCGGTTTTGGCCCTCACATTGCATATAGTTGCGGAGAGTCGCTGTAATCCTAGATTCAGATCATTCAGGAGAGAAAAAACCTCACCCAGATAGGGCAGTCGTGTGAGAAACTCATCATCATGCAAGCGGTCAGACAAGAGAAAATAATGATCAGTAAAGAAAACTTTAAGCTTTAAAAATGTGTCAATACCTTGTCCCTTGATAACCAACGCACTTCTGTATGTTGTTAAAGCGTTACATGATTGCTGTCCATATCATTGCATAGTGCAGAAAATACATGACAGTTCAGGGGCCTTGCTATAACAAAGTTAACCATTTTCTCTGTAGTGTCCAAAACATATTTCAAGCTGTCAGGCATTCCTTTGGCAGCAAGAGCTTCTGGGTGGATGCTGCAGTGTACCCAAGTGGCGTCGGGAAAACTGCTTGCACGCGCATTACCACTCCACTATGTCTCCCTGTCATGGCTTTTGCGCCATCAGTACAGATACCAACACATCTTGACCACCAAAGTCCATTTGATGTCACAAAGCTGTCCAGTACTTAAAAAATATCCTCTTCTGGTCTTTCACCCAATCCCCTTTTCAACGATGAAGTCACAGACAATGAAAAGTGAAACTGGCCCTCATGTGAATTGAACCGTGTTTCATGCTCCAACCAACGTGTGTGTGCCAATTAAATAACTTAACACAACATATCTGTAAATATTTCATTATACATACAGTGTTAAGGATGTACATTCTGTACATCAACCCAGGTTGACAGAGCAAACTCCTAAGGGTATCCCCTCTGTGACTTCTGCCAAGGTTACAGCAACATCTACAGTAGTCGAAGTGGTCTTGACAGCTTCAAAAAGAAGGTGACTTCCAAGGAGCACAAATCAAATCAAATTTATTTATATAGCCCTTCTTACATCAGCTGATATCTCAAAGTGCTGTACAGAAACCCAGCCTAAAACCCCAAACAGCAAGACATGCAGGTGTAGAAGCACAGAGGCTAGGAAAAACTCCATAGAAAGGCCAAAACCTAGGAAGAAACCTAGAGAGGAACCAGGCTATGAGGGGTGGTCAGTCCTCTTCTGGCTGTGCCGGGTGGAGATTATAACAGAACATGGCCAAGATGTTCAAATGTTCATAAATGACCAGCATGGTCAAATAATAATAATCACAGTAGTTGTCGAGGGTGCAACAAGTCAGAACCTCAGGAGTAAATGTCAGTTGGCTTTTCATAGCCGATCATTGAGAGTATCTCTACTGCTGCTGCTGTCTCTAGAGAGTTGAAAACAGCAGGTCTGGGACAGGTAGCACGTCCAGTGAACAGGTCAAGGTTCCATAGCCACAGGCAGAACAGTTGAAACTGGAGCAGCAGCACGGCCAGGTGGACTGGGGACAGCAAGGAGTCATCATGCCAGGTAGTCCTGAGGCATGGTCCTAGGGCTCAGGTCCTCCGAGAGAGAGAAAGAAAGAAAGAGAGAATCAGAGAAAGCATACTTAAATTCACACAGGACACCGGATAAGACAGGAGAAGTACTCCAGATATAACAGACTGACCCTAGCCCCCCGACACATAAACTACTGCAGCATAAATACTGGAGGCTGAGACAGGAGGGGTCAGGAGACACTGTGGCCCCATCCGATGATACCCCCGGACAGGGCCAAACAGGCAGGATATAACCCCACCCACTTAACCAAAGCACAGCCCCCACACCACTAGAGGGAGATCTTCAACTACCAACTTACCATCCTGAGACAAGGCCGAGTATAGCCCACAAAGATCTCCGCCACGGCACAAACCAAGGGGAGGGGGCGCCAACCCAAACAGGAAGATCACGTCAGCGACTCAACCCACTCAAGTGACGCACCCCTCCTAGGGACGGCATGGAAGAGCACCAGTAAGCCAGTAACTCAGCCCCTGTAATAGGGTTAGAGGCAGAGACTCCCAGTGGAGAGAGGGGAACCGGCAAGGCAGAGACAGCAAGGGCGGTTCGTTGCTCCAGAGCCTTTCTGTTCACCTTCACACTCCTGGGCCAGACTACACTCAATCATATGACCTACTGAAGAGATTAGTCTTCAGTAAAGACTTAAAGGTTGAAACCGAGTCTGCGTCTCTCACATGGGTAGGCAGACCATTCCATAAAAATGGAGCTCTATAGGAGAAAGCCCTGCCTCCAGCTGTTTGCTTAGACATTTTAGGGACAATTAGGAGGCCTGCATCTTGAGACCGTAGCGTACGTGTAGGTATGTACGGCAGGACCAAATCGGAAAGATAGGTAGGAGCAAGCCCATATAATGCTTTGTAGGTTAGCAGTAAAACCTTGAAATCAGCCCTTGCCTTAACAGGAAGCCAGTGTAGGGAAGCTAGCACTGGAGTAATATGATCAAATTTTTTGGTTCTAGTCAGGATTCTAGCAGCCGTATTTAGCACAAGACAGCGCCTCAATGCTACACTTGCCTAACTAGACATTGTCTGTGTAATACATTGCTATATCCCCTGACCTATCATGCGGCCTTTCATTTAATATAATTTGTTTCTATTGATATAACACACATTCTATGTAACTTGTAGATATATTACTGGTACCTGCTATTGATGTAATACTCCTCATACCTCGTCAATAGGAATGACTTTCTTTCTACGTAAATAGAATAAAAACTGCAACAATCCCGTCCTTTTTGGTTTTGAAATGTAGTGTTTCAGCATCTTTGAAACACTCTCCTTCTTCTCTTTCTAGAGCTCAGACAGTATAGTAAATCAGCATGTTTGGGTTCAAAATGTAATAAATATATCTAGCACCAAGTCATTTTTATGCCCCATGTAATGCTCAGAGTAAATGAGCCCTACAGTGCAACATTTTCACTCATAACTCTGGCTCTGGTTGAAACCTGGAATTAATTTGGAAAAAAAGTCCTGTTGCTTTTCTGTAATGTCATGTCCATAATGGTGCCATTTTGTCAACATAATGAGGGAGTAAATGGTGTGAGGTAATGACTGCACATGATTGAAATGGGAAATGAAAGGTGGATTTGCTCCCTTTTTCAATCTCATTGATAGGCCTTTTCTCCCCCACAGTATATGACATGTATACCATTTTCCTCCTATACAGTTATGTTAGTGGACAGTATGAATGAGGTGCTCTTTACTCAGAAATGCATGTATATCTTCAACATACATTTTTGGTTATTATGTTGGGTTGCACACGGATGTGAAAAACGTGTCCCCCAAATGGTTCAATTGCAGCCTTAACCTTTCACGGCTAACAACCTTGGAAGCAACCATGAGGAAATGACCCCAAAAAATATATTGAGAAGCACTTATATTGAAAGTACATATCAGCAGACATCACATCAAATGTCATGTGTTTTTGTCATACAGAGATTGGGATGAACTCGTCATTGTCGAGGTGAAAGGCATGTGACTCGGAAAAGACTCTCTTTGTAATAGAACAGAAGGAGAAAGTGTGAATAGTCTCGGCCTGTCTTCCCTCGGGAGGTGAGTTAGTGTTGATTGATGCTTGAGGTGAGTGGAGCAGGCGGTGAGCACTTGGATTTAAGGCAGAACATTTGCCACTTCCTGAAGACAGTTCGTTCTGCTGATAAATTGTTTGAAAGGAAAATGAGGATAAGAATCCCAAGGAACCAATTAAAAACCATAAAGTGCATAAATATATAAAACACCATCTTTGATTCTGTTTGGAACATAATGCTCTGGTAGTTTCACAATGAGTCTGAGACCCACATTAGGAATCCATCAGGTGGCAGGTACCCTAGTGGTTAAGAGCATTGGGCCAGTAACTGAAAGGTTGCTGGTTTGAATCCCCAAGCGGACTAGGTGAAAAATATGTCTGTGTCCTTGAGCAAGGCACTTAACCCTAATTGCTCCTATAATTAGCTCTGGATAAGTGTGTCTGCAAAATTAATTACGTTTGGCTAGCTTTTTCACAATGTGAAGCATATCCCTGAAAGTGCAACATCATACAGTGCTATTGTTACTCTCGCTAAAGGAAGTAAGCAGTCGAGCCAGGTGTTTTTCCTGGTCAAGTCCCATTGACAGGAAAGGCTCTGGGCCTTAGTCATGATGAGCAATGCTTAATGTCTGGAGCTTTTAAGATATATGGCCTGATTTGATAAATCAGCTTCACTTTAAAAAGCCTGGCATGTCCTGCTCTCTTTGGACATACTGTCCAGCATAGCCGCGGGAAGTTGTTTTGGGGGTGCTTTGCCGATGGGGGAATCAAACCCAGAACCCAAGCATTGGAAGCACCATTTTCTATCAACTGAGCCACATCATCACATCACGTCATCGCAAACCACTTGATGTCTCAATGTAATCAATTCAGTGGCGGTCGGTGCCATTTAAGATGAAGGAGGACGATTTTGACTTTTCATGAGCATGGCCTTATTTCTATTACAGCATATTGGATGACTGTCATTCATATTCCATTCAACCAGTTAAATGTAACAGCGATAGATGTAGGCTACTACATGATACTCGAATTGTCCCTACACCCATCATGACGTTGCTACAACCTAGCCTATGAATGAAAGTTTACAACGTAGGTGCACACAGGTCCAGATTTCATTTTGAGGCGACAAACAGTCACACATGTACAGACAGTGACACATTCAATACCGCCTTACACACTCTTGCCTGCATCTAGCTTGTCTAGGGTGTGATCATTAGTCAGGTATTTTTATCCCCGTTTCATTACATTTACTTCCCGTTAACCTTTCTGGCACAGGCGTTCCGCTAGCGACCCACCTCGACAACATCCGGTGAAATTGCAGAGCACCAAATTCAAAATACAGAAATAATCATTATAAACATTAATATAAAATACAAGTGTTATACATCGGTTTAAAGATGAACTTCTTGTTAATCCAGCCGCTTTGTCAGATTTAAAAAAAAAATCGCGGCGAAAGCATACCATGCGATTATCTGAGGACAGCACCCCGCTTACAAAAGCATACAAACATTTTACAACCAAGTAAAGGAATTACAAAAGTCAGAAATAGAGATAAAATTAATCACTTACCTTTGAAGATCTTCATATGGTTTCAGTCACAAGAGTCCCACAGCTACACAATAAATGTTTGTTTTGTTCGATAAAGTCCCTCTTTATATCCCAAAAACTCAGTTTTCTTGGCACGTTTTTGCTCCAAGGCGGTCAAAACATGCAGACGAATACATCCTAATAGTACTGGTAAAGTTCGTTGAAACATGTCAAACAATGTTTATAATTAATCCTCAGGTTGTCAATTGTCTAAATAATCGATAATATTTCAACCGGACAATAGCGCATTCAACAGAAAGGAAAAACAGCGAAGGGCTTCTAATCGGTCACGCGCGCAAACCAGCTCTGCATTCTTCCTCAGTCCACTGACAAAAAGGTTGCATTCTTCATTTTTCAGAAAACAAGCCTGAAACAATGTCTAAAGACTGTTGACATCTAGTGGAAGCCATAGGAACTGCAACCTGGATCCTAACCCATTAGATACTGTATAGGCATTCAATTAAAAAATCCCACTTCCTGGATGGATTTTCCTCAGGTTTTTGCATGCCATATCAGTTCTGTTATACTCACAGACATCATCTTAACAGTTTTGGAAACTTTAGAGTGTTTTCTATCCCGAATCTACCTATTATATGCATATCCTAGCTTCTGGGCCTGAGTAACAGGCAGTTTACTTTGGGCACGCTTCTCATCCAGCAGTCGAAATACTGCCCCCAAGCCATAAGAAGTTTTAAGAAACATTTTTAAACAGAATCGGTGGAATGAATACACCACTGATCATGCGTAAACAGGGTTCACTTTTGTAGCAGTCACGTTGCATTCATTCTCTTATCTATGCTCTCCCCTCCTCTCACCTTTCCCCTTCGCTTGTGGACTTCAATGCACAACACATCAGCTGTATCTGACCATGCGAAAAACCTTTCCAAGCCATACCATATCATAGCCACTACACACAGCCTACATCGTTGTCACCATATTAGCTAAAGTAACATCATAGTCAACATAGCTAATAGAACCCGCTACAATCATGCAGTATAGTTACAGTGTACAGTCAGTAAGCAGTTTAGCAAGTACACCGGCGGGCCTCTGTGGCATTAAATTAGAAAAAACAGAAGCTTACCTTGACTTGGAAGAGAACCAGTGTTGTGTTGGATAGTCCTAGCTAGTTAGTTGACATAGCATCCCTCTGTTTGAGCAGGGTGTTTGAGTAGGCTAAACTAGCTAGGTACATTTGCTAGCAGTGAAACTGAAAGTGGAAAAAATAGCTCTCTCACTCTCTCTCTTTCTGCTGCTTCTCCTTAATTGTTTTATGAATAAATTTGTTAAAAACTCTTCAACTATTGTCTTTCTCTCTCTTTGAGTCAACTAGTCACCACATTTTATGGACTGCAGTGCTAGCTAGCTGTAGCTTATACTTTCACTAGATTAATTATTTGATCCTTTGATTGCGTGGACAGCATGTCAGTTCATGCTGCAAGAGATCTGATAGGTTGGGGGACGTCCTCCAGAAGTTGTCATAATTACTATGTTAGTCTATGGAAGGGGGTGAGAACCATGAGCCTCCAAGGTTTTGCATTGAAGTCAATGTAGAAGATTAGCCTACGTGCAATACAGTAATGTACATTTACAGTTGAAGTCGGAAATTTACATACACCTTAGCCAAATACATTTAAACTCAGTTTTTCACAAGTCCTGACATTTAATCCTCGTAAAATGTCCCTGTCTTAGGTCAGTTAAGATCACCACATTATTTTAAGAATGTGAAATGTCAGAATAATAGTAGAGAGGATTATTTATTTCAGCTTCTATTTATTTCATCACATTCCCAGTGGGTTAGAAGTTTACATACACTCAATTAGCATTTGGTAGCATTGCCTTTAAATTGTTTAACTTGGGTCAAACGTTTCAGGTAGCCTTCCACAAGCTTCCCCCAACAAAAGAAGTTTGGGTGAATATTGGCCCATTTCCCCAGACAGAGCGTGTGTAACTGAGGCAGGTTTGTAGGCCTCCTTTCTCGCAAATGCTTTTTCAGTTCTGCCCTCAAATTTTCTAGAGAATTGAGGTCAGGGCTTTGTGATGGTCACTCCAATACCTTAACTTTGTTGTCCTCAAGCCATTTTGCACAACCTTGGAAGTATGCTTGGGGTCATTGTCCATTTGGAAGACCCATTTGCGACCAAGCTTTAACTTCCTGACTGATATCTTGAGATGTTTCTTCAATATATTTCTCAATTTTCAATACTCATGATGCCATCAGTTTTGTGAAGTGCACCGTCCCCCTTGCAGCAAGCCACCCCACAACATGATGCTGCCACCCCGAACTTCACGGTTGGGATGGTGTTCTTCGGCTTGCAGCCTCCCCTTTTTCCTCCCAACATAACGATGGTCATTATGGCCAAAATATTCTATTTGTGTTTCATCAGACCAGAGGACATTTCTCCAAAAAGGGTGATCATTGTCCCCATGTGCAGTTGACAAACCGTAGTCTGGCTTTTTTATGGTGGGTTAGGAGCAGTGGCTTCTTCCTTGCTGAGCTGCCTTTCAGGTTATGTCAATATAGGACTCGTTTTACTGTGGATATAGATTCGTTGTACTGTTTCCTCCAGCATCTTCACAAGGTCCTTTGCTGTTGTTCTGTGATTGATTTGCACTTTTCGCACCAAAGTACGTTCATCCTCCAGGAGACGAATGCATCTCCTTCCTGAGTAGTATGACGGCTGCGTGGTCCCATGGTGCTTATACTTGCGTACTATTGTTTGTACAGATTAACGTGGTACCTTCAGTCGTTGGAAATTGCTCCAAGGATGAACCAGACTTGTGGAAGTCTACAATATTTTTTTGATTTCTTTTGATTTTCCCATGATGTCAAGCAAAGAGGCACTAAGTTTGAAGGTAGGCCTTGAAATACTCCACAGGTACACAGGGGGGGGGGGGGCACACAATGCAAACAGTCCAGGTAGCCATTTGATTACCTGTTTAGGAGTCTTATGGCTTAGGGGTTAAAACTGTTGAGAAGGCTTTTTGTCCTCGACTTGGCACTCTGGTATCGCTTGCCATGCAGTAGTAGAGAGAACAGTCAATGACTGGGGTGGCTGGGGTCTTTGACAATTTTTAGGGCCTTCCTCTGACACCGCCTGGTGTAGAGGTCCTGGATGGTTGGCAGCTTAGCCACAGTGATATACTGGGCCGTACGCACTACCCTCTGTAGTAACTTGCGGTCAGAGGCTGAGCAATTGCCGTACCAGGCAGTGATGCAACCAGTCAGGATGCTCTCGATGTTGCAGCTGTAGAACCTTTTGAGGATCTGAGGACCCATGCCTTTTTAGTTTCCTGAGGGGGAATAGGGTTTGTCATCCCTCTTCACGGACTAATCCATTGCCTGGTTGGGGTAATGTGCGTACAGTCACTGTGGGGACGACGTCCTCGATGCACTTATTGATAAAGCCAGTGACTGATGTGGTGTACTCCTCAATGCCATCGGAAGAATCCCTTAACATTTTCCAGTCTGTGATAGCAAAACAGAAGAATGGGAGAAACTCCCCAAATACATGTCTGCCAAGCTTGTAGCATCACACCGAATAAGACTCTATGTTGTAATCGCTGGCGAAGGTGCTTCAACAAATTACTGAGTAAAGTTCTAAATACTTTTGTAAATGTGATATTTCAGTTTATATTTTTAACTCATTTTCAAAGATTTCCAAAAACATGTTTTATTTGTCATTATGGTGGACTGTGTGTAGATTGATGACGATTTAAAAAAAATACATTTTAGAATAAAGCTGTAACGTAACAAAATGTGAAAAAGGTCAATGGGTCTGAATACTTTCCGAATGCACTGTATTCCCACTCACTCCCTTCCAGAACAATGATTGAGGTTAAGCTCTGGTTTCAGTAATGGGTCAGCCGATGTGGGTCACATGGTGCAACAGGGAGTCAAAAAAGAAAGGGCTTCATAGCAATAGATCCCAATTGAGACCCCAAATATGGTGATGCTCGTCCGATTAAACAGCATAAGTTATCTTGTTTTCTTTACCATTAATTGGCATTATCTTTACTGAATAACCTATGATTACCAAACCTGTAATTTTCTAAATTTTTTGGGACTATTTCTTCCATTTCTCTCAACTTTTTTGGATACTTTGTGATTGCAGTCTGGAATTATGACAGTGGTTCACTCTGGTTAAGGCCTTCCCACATTGTACGTTGGATTCAGTGTTTCTGATTATTACATGTCACACTGTGCGATGTGACTAAATTTACAACTTGATATCAACCTCGCCAGATTGTACTATTTGCTTCAGTTTTGTCATAGCATTCTGTGATTGGCTTGTGAAGCTGGCTTGTGAAGCTACGTCAGCCTACGTAGGTTACATCAACAGTGACATGCGTATCATGCGTATCGGGGCGGCAGGTAGCCTATTGGTTGTTGGGCCAGTAACCGAAAGGTTGCTGGATCAAATCCCCCAGCTGACAAGGTAAAAATCTGTCATTCTGCCCCCGAACAAGGCACTGTTCCCTGGTAGGCCGTCATTGTAAAAAAGCATTTGTTCTTAACTGACTTGCCTAGTTCAATAAAATAAATAAAAATCAAGCAAAAAAAGAACCAATACAAGCTGTTGCTATGTTGATGATTGACAGACACTGCTCCTCCTACCTCTGTGACTGCGCTCCTCTTAATGAAAGCTCAACTCTCAAATTTAAGAGGTATATCACAATGTGAAAACACTGAATATAAGACCCATAGCTTGAATGTGATATGCGCCTCCGCCTCCATTGACATTACTCAATTCAAGCATTCCAATTTTGACATTCGAGGTGTGTTTATGTTATTTGTAACTAGACACAACCCATTACTTAAACAACTTTTTCATTATACGATGCGCAAATTCTACAGTAAAATTTCCAATAAATAAAATAAAACTTTTGTTATTGCCGGCGGTGTTCCTACTGGTCAGGCACCGTGATCAGTGTGTAACACCAGCCACACTACATGATAAAGGCAAAGAAATTTGCACACTGGCAAACCTTTGTCGGAGCCTACAACCGCATGTACAGTAGTGGTGCTGAATTGGTAGACCTAGACCCTGTCACACTGAACGAGCCAGGACGTCCAACAATCTTTTATGACCTAAAAATTTGCCCACAACGTGGAAATTTATCTGGGACAGAAAAATTGTGGCATAAGAAAGCTAATATTGTACAGTTTGTGCGGGCTTTTTGGTGATGTTACAGTGATTCTCATGTAAGTTGTTTACTGTATTTTTCAGTTGTCCAGGAATTTCCAAAAGTACTCATTTTTTATAATGTTTTTGCTAAAAGTCTAGCAGCGCTTTGAACTTGATTGCAGCGACTCATACCCAGAGCTGTGCTATTGAAAGGATACTGCTGAGACCTTTAAAGATGAATTAAGAAAAATATTATGACACAGAGAAAATTAACAATATGCAGCTGATTGCTCGGATTGATTCAATTAATCGTTAAGCCATTCCAAGAAAACAAGGTGTAATTTACGGAAGGCTCTAAAATGGAACTGTAGAGCTTGAGATGAATGTGTGCAGTATGCCTCAGAAGTTATGTGTGCATAAATAAATGTCAATTCGTTTTTTATAAATATCTCTGGTTGGATTCAGAAATGTATGACATGTGTGCGTATACACATGTATATCAACAACAAGCGTAACAAGGACTTAACGTAAATGGAGTTGCTTGTCGTAGTATATAAATTTACCAACACACCTAATTAAAAAGGATTGTCACTGAAATATGCATGGGATATTTTAATGCACAAACACTCATGCATTGCTGGCATTCTGTAGGGGAATGGGGTTGTGGATTAGTCAATGTAGTACAATAGATTGCCTATACCATTTCCAATAAATCTAATACTAAAAGTAATATTATATCAAATGTTGATTATAATGAATATTTAAAGGGAATATTGCAAAAAGGTTTGCACTACCCTAATTGAAAACTTTGTTTTGTTTGGTTGATATTTGAAGCTGGGAATGTGAAGGGGCAGAAAACCTGGTGAGAGTAGACTGTAAAGTGCTCCATGGACAACAACAGCAAATAGCCTAGGGTGTCTCCATGAGTAATGGGCTAAATTTGCATGAAAAAGGCTTTTCTTAATCTTTATGTCAATCAAATTAAATATGTATGGCATAATAAAGGTGTTTTGGGGTTTTGAAGCTCTGTTCCGTTGGTCTCTACTGAGGATGCACGCATAAATCATTCTTCAGACTGTGCATTGTTCTTTGCTCTTTTTCACACAAAATGATATATGTGGTAACGTATAAAAACTATTATGATATTTCCATGTTCTAATAGAGAAAGGGCATCAGTGCTTTCAGAGCTATGCAACACCATGTGTGTACAATGTTTTTAGTACAGTAATTAGTGTTACTACACACAAATACAATATATGTTATACAGTGTCGTGTAAAGAAATGCAGTGTAATATACCGATAGACATATTTGATTAGAAATATTTATGTTACAATGTCTTTGTAGCTCAATTTCATCAATATAAACACAAAACAGAACATATTCAATTTTTCTTTCTGGACATTGTCAATATCTTGGAAGCTACAGTAATTGCGACTTCTGAAGGAAAGTTTAGAAAAATGGCCTCATTGTGAGGCAGACCGTTGATGGAGAGTTCTTTATGTAGGCCTGCTGTTTATTCAATACTTCCCCTGTAGCCTTGACTGCTTGTTTTGCAAGAGTTAGTCTATTTAAGGATGGATTGGAATTGGGTAGCCAAAGAGCAATTACGAACATTTGGCCTTTTCAACATTTTTACGGAAGCTTATTTGATTCAGACTATATCAGTACTTCAACAAAATCCATCTTTCCAAGGGTAGCAAAGCAGAGTGATGATGTCTAGACCACTGTCAGAGAATGGGGGGAAATGACTCAGGGGTTGATACGTATTTAATTGCTTATGAATAAATAAACACTTTGCCTTTTTCTCATTTAACAGAATAATTAGTAATTGATGTGTCTAGCAGAGTGTAAACTGAACCTATTGGACTCATTACATACAGTGCTATGCCTCATAATTGCAACATGCAACATCATCATTTTGGTGGACTGTATCTTACTTTGGGGGTATAAAAAAATGTACAGGTCAAAACTGTGTTGCAAAATGGTTATTTTCATCATGAATTCATGATTTTTTTGGTTTGCTTTTATTGTTCAACTCTTGGCATATTCAACGCATGTGTGTTAGGTGAGTCACTACAGGCTTTGACATCCTTGTAAATCTGCCACAAAGCACAGGAAAACCATTTGAATCGTGAATACCAGATTACATTTATTATAAATCATGCATGAATCAGTTGGAGCTAAACAGTAGGACAATATGTTATGAATAATCAATTACAAATAGATTTTAGTCCCTGTTTATGCAAATGTAGCATTTGATATTCATCAGCTTCCAATGCTGTTGTGCCACCTGTTCTAACAGTAAGAACATCGAGAGTGGGCTTTGCATACTTTCCCTGTGCCATCTTTCTGATGTTATGGTGCAGGTGTTGAATTGATAAAAGTCCACTATGAGGAACTAGAAATTGGTCCTGGAGCTCTCCAAGAAACAACAAAAGCTCCCTGTACCCACATTTGATTGCTTGCTCCGATTTCAGGCTATATAGATAACTGCAGTTGGAAAAAGAAAAAGAAAGAAAATAAAAAAAACATGGGGTCACACGAGGTGGGGGGACTAAAGAAAAAGCACCTGCCAAACAGGAGAACAGGAGATGGTGGTCGCATTGGAATCACAGGGGAGGAATCCATCCCTTGTTTTGCCTCTGCAATTTATTCAGCGTCACACGCCAACATAAGTGGAACGGAGACCTGCTGACCCTCCCCTCTCCCTGAAGAACATTGAGTCTTGTTCCCGCCTGTCCCCGCTCCGCTCCTCCACTCCCCACTAAACAACAGTGCTGGAGTAGAGATAGGTGATGAACTGCTGGTTATTTGATAAAATATCAATTTTCCCTTCACATCACTGATGTTGATTTAACACCCGGCAACAGTCAAAAATAATGGAGGTTTATCCTAGTTTATGGTCCTAGAGCCCATGTCACTATAGTGGTGATACAAGTGAGACATTCTCCTATATAAGTGTTTATATATTTACCTATGAAGATGATTTTTTTGTAAAACCCTTGTGATCTCCAAAATAAACAAAATACATGCACATTTGTGGAATCAGTTCTGAGAAGGGAATGAATATACTGTACATTGCAGATACTAGAATCCTCTCACTTTGATTACTGTAACTGTATCAAGGACATAATTTACCCCAGTCAGCACAATGTGTCATAACTCTTTTATGACCCAGTTTTACCAGATAGGTATGAGGAATAGCAATGTAATTTCAAAGTGAAGACTGACATGACCCAATCTTTTACATACGTAACAATGTCCCTGTATAAATGCAGACTGACAGGTGATCCATTACCCTGGGTTTAATCCCAGTGGCCTATTTGCAGTCTGCAGTCACTCTCTGCCCATTAGGGACCAACCTTTGGGATCTCCCGTCTCTTAATTACATGTCCAAGGCTGACCCTGGCTGTCAGGGTCCTGGTCCAGGCCACGAGCAGGAATAAAAAGCGCCATCATCTCCTTACAGCCGTGTCTTTAAAGGCCCAGTGTAGTCAAAAATGTGATTTCCCTTTGTTTTATAAATATTTCCACACTATGAGGTTGGAACAATCCTGTGAAATTGTGAAGATTATGATAATGCCCTTTTAGTATAAGAGATGTTTGAAAGACCGCCTGAAATTTCAGCCTGCTTTGGTGGGATGAAGTTTTGTCCTGTCTGGTGACATCACCAGGCTGTAAATTAGTTAATTGACCAATAAGAAATAGAGCTCCAAACCTCTCTGCCAATAACAGCTAGTTTTCAGTTTCCCCTTCCCCACTCAGAGCACTCCCAGACAGTCCTAGCAAAATTATTGCTTGAGAAATTGCTCTTTGATAAGAAGCTATTTTTGTATCTTTTTGACCATTTTAAATAAAAACAATCACAGTAGGGTACGTAATTGGTACCCAGACATGATTTGATATTGAGATAGAAATGGCTGCATTGGACCTTTAACATCCAACAGTGTGACTCTCCACGGGTGGCTTGTGTCCAATTTATAATTTGCCAAGAAGGAAGGAGAGCAATGGCCTTTAGCTTTTTTTCATAAGGCAGGAAAAAATAGGAAATTAAGGAAATAAACCTAATCCACTCTAAGATGCGACTTATTTAATTAGACAGTAGCAACAGGAAATGCAGCAACAGGGGACATTGTTATTAATATTTTGTGAGGGATGTCATATTTCCTTAATTATAAATTCAAGCAAACTAGTGCAGTGTGACTGCCTACTGTAAATGTAAATGTGGCATACTGCCTAAATGAAAGGGAAACGTTTGTCAATGAGCTAACCAGAGAGACTTCTGGGATTTGTAGCATCACATCAACATCACATCAAGTATCGCTAGCTACCTGTTCAACATATGCAGCTCTGATATTGCTTGTGTTGACAACCGTATAAGATGGCAATGGCATCATACCTAGTCGTTTAGTAATAGGTTGTCATTTTACGCAATCTTTTGATCAAACATAACAAACCATCTAGTCAGATGCTCATTTATTTAGCTGATGATAATCTAATGCAATTGTTTACCAGGTCTAAAATATTTGAGATATTACAACACATGACATCAAAGCAGAATTGACATCTCATGTCTGCAAGATGGTGAATGTCTTCCCCAGAGATTTGGGGGAAGCGGTATGTATAGATGGATAGGGGATTCTTAGGGAGTGATGTGGTGGCTTGCCAATCATTTGATGATGCAGCATCTGTTTTCCTATGCCTGTCAGTGGACTGGGCTTAATATGCCTCTGTGGTCTGACACAGTGGGTTATAAATATGTCCTGATCAAATGGTTGGAGGAGTAGGCATCTAGAGACCTGGCAGATGTGTGGGCATCTCTCACTCATTAACCACTGCTACCGGCGATGATGGCACTAAGGTTGCCAACGTTCGGGATGATCAGATAGATGAGACAGGAAATAATACAGTGGAGGATCTCCACTGAATTGTGTCGCTGCACACGTTAGTATTATAGAGGCAGATGTTTCTTCATTGGCTCGGCATCCCTTTAGGCATTAATAGGTGTGAAGGATTGTGGGTAAAGCCTGTCAGGATGCTTCATTCCGTAACGTGATCATCAGTCTTGTAATCTGACATTTTCACAGAATCCCAGCAGATTAATTCTATGTGTGTTGCTGGAACTGTATAAAATAGTGATGTCTCTTTGCTATTTAGCTAATCTCAGCGAAACAATTATTGCCGTCGATGGATGCCGACTTCGGGGAAATAGGAAGTACAATAGCAACTGTGCTGGGAGTGAGGGATGCCTTACCTTATCTGCCTGATGATTTCTGAAGAATTAACTCACCAGCCATGTGCCTCTGCGTCACCAACAACCTCCTATGCAATACATGAGACGCTGTTGCCAAGTGAAGCTACAGAGGTTCCAAAATTGTTTGAATGCACAACAAAACAAGTATCAAGCTGGGGCCTTTGTTGCTAAGGGCAACAAGGCTGTCTGTTTAGTCTGATGTGGATTTAACGGCGATGCCGAGGAATTAAGCAGCAGGCCGTTATTTGTCCTGAAATCTGCATATTCACTTAACTTATTACCCTGTGTTTTTGGCCCAGCTTCATTACGTTTCTGGAGTCCTATTTTAATCGGTCTCTTCCCTTCACACGGTGTTAGCCTCTGGGTAAGTCATACTTGCAAAGCATGACCAATAGATGAATAAAATGCTATTCACCGCAATTCCTGTGAGGATGCCAATTAATTTAAGTTTAAACTTCAGCTCAGCCCTCTGGGTCAGGAGGAAGCATTATGATTTCATAGTTGAGGTACACAAGGATTTGTTTGTACCAGTTGGGAAATTAAATCATACTGTGTCTTGCCAACTTGGGTCTGACCATGCATTTTTGTCAGGAAATAAGGAAGAGCCACAATATTATCGTAGTAAGACAAATCCAGTTTATTGGTTTCACACCAACACTTCTACTAAGACTACACTGAGCCTACACTGAGCCTTAACAGAGGCTAGACTATATTTTCAATAATTTTCAATAAGTATTTTCAATAAGTATTCTAGGGACATTTTTTTCAACATTTTGTGATTATTCATGGTGTACATGGTCATTTATTTAAACAGACATTTGAAATAGTTATAATATATGCCATTTTCCCTTTAGAAAGCAGCTAGCCAAGATTGTAGCAGTTGACTGACTGCACGTGGCAGTCAATTAAAAGAGCTTTCCGCAACGTCATCAATCTGTGCGCCGGAAAGGAGTAGTAGCCTGAATCAAAACCACATTTATCTATCTTTTCACTTTTGTTATGGTCATTGACTCAAGTAATTATTCAGAATGGCTACCCAAGTGAGGAGAGAGAAAGTTCATAATTAACAGGAATTGTCAACTATTGGGGAAAGGGGGGATATAGCTTTGAAAAATTCCATTAGAAAGAGATTAGTCCATGTCAAATTGTTATCACTGGGTCATGATTCATGAATTATGTTTATCTCTACAGCTGCTCTTAGATTCTTAGATTACCTGTGACATTAATCACTTCTTCCATAAATGACTGTAATCACCACAATCATCACCAATATTGTTATAGGCTGAAAGTTTGACCCACTGCTGGCCTACTTTATAGGGACTCTCTCGTTTACTCTCTCTTGAGGTTTCCATGGTACCCTGGGGTTTCCTCGCCCTCCTGTGTCACAGCTGGTGTAATCCTAAGGGAAACAAGAGTCTCAATTTTGGGTGGCATGGGACTCCTATCTCTCCCTCTGGTTAGATCTATTAGCGGAACATTACATGTAATTGAACTAATTAAATCCACTTATATAACTTCATGATGTAACTGTGTGGCAATTGCATTGAGAAATAAAAGTGTGATTGAACATTTGAATCATATCAGTGCTCACTCTGACATTTAATCTCTGAAGATCTGAATCAGTTTCATTAAATAGAGATACTGTATCATTCATTCACATATTCATCCAAAAAAGAACCTTAGAAGAGATATTCATGCTTTACAACATGGGGAGGGATTATTAGTTTGTGGACTACCACTTTTACCCAGCAAACAATTGAATGGTGATAATTGAATTCCTGCAGAGTACAATTCACTATGCCCTTGGATAAATACAATCAATTGTTCTGGAGTATTTCAATGTGCTGTGTTCTCCTTTTTCAATGCACATTGTTATCTTTAAATGGCTACTGCAGGGTATGATAGTACACAACTCTAATAGTGTAGCCATATTTGCAAAATGATATTATAAGCCATTTAGAGCAAGTGTGTAATGATATCATGTTGTTATTACATTTCCTCAGAAACCACAGGCTCTAGCCTCTGTTATAGAAAGCGGTGTGATCTTGTGAATTTCTGACATCTTTTCATAGACTTCACAGACGAACATCTCCACCGTTGTATATTTGGCACCATTTACCTGGTTCTCCCCCTGCTAAAGCATGACATTTTATTTTCTGTTCACTAGTCAAACAAATCACTTAAAAAAATATCTACCCCTTTATACATACAACTTTCTTCCTGTGAGCAGGTTTTATACATAATCTTCACAAATACATTACCAAAACACAACAAAAACAGTATCAGAGAAAACATATCACTCTTCCTTTACTTCAAATAATATAAACTCAAATAACAAGCATACAGAGAGACCTACTAGTGCAATCAAGTTTGTACATATTGATCACAGATGCTATTCTCAGCCAATGGCATGCTGTGGCTCAGGCTAATTAAGCATCTCAATAAATTGCATTCTACCATTATCTGTCGGGGTCTCTGAGCCAGTGGTGTAAAGTGCTTAAGTAAAAATACTTTAAAGTACTACTTAAGTAGTTTTTGGGGGTATCTGTACTTTACTACTTTTGCTTTAACTTCACTACATTCCTAAATAAAATAATGTACCTTTTACTCCATACATTTTAACCGACACCCAAAAGTACTTAAATTTGGAATGCTTAGCAGAACAGGAAAATGGTCCAATTCCCACACTTATCAAGAGAACATCCTCAGTCATCCCTACTGCCTCTGATCTGGCGGACTCACTAAACACAAATGCTTGGTTTGTATATGATATCTGAGTGTTAGAGTGTGCCTCTGTTTGCTTAATATCTGGTTTGCTTAATATAAGGAATTTTTTATGACTTATACTTTTACTTTTACTTTTGATGCTTAAGTATATTTGAGCAATTGCATTAACTTTTTATAATTATATTTAAAAACAAATACTTTTAGACTTTTACTCAAGTAGTAATTTACTGGGTGACTTTCACTTTTACCTGAATAATTTTCTATTAAGGTATCTTTACTTTTACTCAAGTACGAAAATGGGCTACTTTTTCAACCACTGCTCTGAGCCCAGGAAAATATATATTACCACTAAACCAAAAGTTCGCATTTTCAACCTAATTTGGCATTATCTCGACTTCCTGCATCCAGTCTGAACTTCACATCATGTCGACCTGTGGAGGTTGGAGATTAAGAAAGGAGTACATATTTCACAACGTGCCAACTGATTGCTGTATCATCTTGGCTGGAAATTTGAAATGTTAATGTGAAGCCATCCAGTTCAATGATGTGTCTGTATGAACACAGAAGGATGTTTTGTGGAGAAGACATTTGAGGGGAAGTAACCTAATCGTTTTGGCTTCAGCCATTATCATCTCTTATAGTTCATATCATCACTTAAATTGTAAGCTCAAACGCGTTAATGATCCTTATCAAATCACCATTCCTTTGAGAGACAGTTTGTCAACTGTAGACCTTAAGGCATGTCACCCGTGATACAAGTCAGTTTTCAACATCCATCCATGTCTGAGGATGGAAACCGGTCCCTAGGGGCAACAGTGAACTGTGTTACCTTCAGGTAAGCATATGCTTCTGGTTTGAAAGGTTGCATGTTCGAATCCAGCGATATAAAAAAAAAAATAATAATATTTGTTTTAAGCCTGTCCCAAACCTTAATAACCCTTACCAATTAATTAAGGATCGGCGTCCCGTCAACGGGACAGTTGTAAATCATTCAGCGCATTATATCAAGATCGCAGATTTTAGAGTAACAACAAATGTCGGTACATAGAAGTGTCTTATATCAACTGAAAGCTTAAATTCTTGTTAATATAACTGCACTGTCCAATCTGATTTATCATCCAAAGGGTCCCAGAGATAACATGAAGTGTCATTTTGTTAGATAAAATCCTTTTTCATATCCTAAAAAAGTTCATATAGCATGCATGATCGATTTTGTATTGCCACTCGTTCAATTTGCAAAGAAAGGAATCTGTGAAAATCTCCCACTAAACATTGTTTCAACGAGTCAAATCATGTTCGTATCTATTCTTCAAAGATCCTAGAAGGTAACAAGACTTCACTATTTCATTAGGGGTGTAGTATATCCTATAGGACACCATATTTGGTGAGAGAGCGATGCCTTCATGGCACGACGATGATGCGGGCGGCCATCACTTGAACGACTGTATCTTTGTCAAATAAGCACCAATCGGGGTCAAACAAAGTGAGTATCTGGAAACCATGTATATGTCGTAAAATGTAGCTTCTAACCTTATACGACAGCATGCCTTTTCATTTTGGACAAAAATTATAAGGATATTCAGTTATGAAGTTATGAAAACTGGTTGTTTTGCAAATGTTGAACATATAATATGGCTACTAATACTTGAAAAGCTAAATCAAGGTTCACAGATTTGACGATATTCTTGCATAAAAATGGAATATGAATGTGAATGTCTCCTTCACAATTTGTACAAATGCACATGGGGACCTCACACTAAAAGTCTTGAGGATCAGTCATACTCCAAGCTATCCATCTGAAACTTTGCACATACACTGCTGCTCTCTTGTGGACACTATCAGAATTACAACCAGAGTGATGGCTATAACAGAGACCTTTCTCTTGCATTTCAAAGATGGTGGTTAAAAAAAACACTGCTTGTTTTTTTTCTTTGTATTTTCTTCTACCAGATCTATTGTGTTATATTTTCCTACATTCAATTCACATTTCCACAAACTTCAAAGTGTTTCCTTTCAAATGGTACCAAGAATATGCAGATCCTTGCTTCAGGGCCTGAGCTACAGGCAGTTAGATTTGGGTATGTCATTTAGGCAAACATTTTAAAGAAAGGGGGCTATCCCTTTAACCATTTGGAGTTAGTGGCCTAACCTTAAGAATTCAGAGTTAAAGCCTAAACTTAACCTTGGAACGATATAAAGAAGTAACCAAACACTTTGAAATTAGACATTCGAGAAACATGGATGAATGTCTAATTCTGACGTGAGATTATAGATTTTGCTTTAGATCTCACTCTTTGTGTCCAAGAGCTGCATTTGGATCCATGTTCAATAAAGCACTCTCTTCTTCACAAGACTGTCAATGGGACAACTCTGCTGCTCTGTACATCGTGGCATCAGAATAATACTGACTTTGCCTGGCTACCCGAACTCCGACCTCTGACCAAACACTACGCCACACCCACATATGTTAGTTACTTCTCTGCAATGAGTCTAGATCTGAGTACCTTCCCAACGATTTGTAAAATGCAAACACATTCTAACTGCTCTGATTGGTCGCAGAAACGGATGGGTTGGGCAAAAACAAACGTCCGTAAAGCGGCTTTGATACTCTGATTGGTTAGAGAGGATCCAATGGCTTTGTTTTGTACAACACCCCTCAATTTGACATCATGACAAATAACTTCAGCGATGGTAGTCTCAGGCTGAAGTATGTTGCGAATCATAAAGCAGCGGAAAGATTCAGTTTGAGTCATCAGGCAAATACTGGCTGGGTACCGACAGCAATATGTCAGATAAATAACCACTAACGGTTACACAGAGTATGTCTTAAATCAAGATTTAACATGCTACAGTATATTTGACCCGCTCACTTTTCCACCACAAAACACCAGAACATGGACAAAAAGAGTAGAACCAGCTCACCCTGCTTTTACACTATGATTTGACTATTAGATGTTCAATGTAATTTGTGTGTCAATTATTAATTATTAAGGAATAATTTAACTACATTAAAATGAGAGTTCAGTTTAGGTAAGTGTTTACCACTAATAATCACTAATGAGATCACTATGAATCACTAATAACATGAAATAAAGACAAATCTACAGATAATTTAAAATGATTTTGTCAAAGCAACAAAATAACTAGGGCGTTACAATGATGGTGAAAACTTGGAGACATTTGGGGACTAAGTCGGTTAAAATCACCTAGAAGTCACAGAGGATGTACGGAATGACATGTCAAAATGTATTATTTTGGAACATTAGCAGGTCTTTATTCATATATAAAATCATATATATTGAATTCTCCATCAAAGGGCACGTCAATTAAATAACAGGCTTTGAAAATGAAATATTGGTACACAATTTCTACCTAAAATATCAAAGGTACGCAAAAGACATTCAATTTGTGGAACGACCCCATTACAACATAACACTTGCATTACTCTGCACATCACCAGCAGATCAGCAGACCACCGATTGTCCGTAGCTACCCCAAGCTTGTTAAATCACAGTCACACTGTGTGCACACTGCAAGAGTTTCAGATTTTAATGATGTCAGGGTAAGGTACACCACACGCAGCACAACGGTACATGTTGTAACCCAATTCCCAGGAAAAGGAGACCACATTCACACCACCAAACACCATGCATATCTCCTCATGCAGGTTTTCACCTCGGGGCTATGATGACCAGAGCGTGGGGATGGAACAGTGACAGAGTGCTGCTACCAGACCATATCTGCACATCCACACAGCTCAAGGGAAGGAATTAGACCTAAATTGAAGGGAGTATCTCTGTTATGCAGGGATCTGTGGGATCTACAGTGTATTAGCGGGGTAACTAGTACATTTGTGCATTTGGCCAAAGGCGCCTCTCTCCTCTGTGGCTATCCAATGGCAATAGTGTATTTGGGACTGTAATAACTGTGGATGTTTGTGTGCTATGGGTCATTTTCGCTTCTCCCACTTGGCCATCTATTTTTTATATGGATGTTATGAGCCAGTTATGCTGATACTTCCACCCCATTTCACAAATATCTATTGAACAAAGCCTATTGCTTTGAATAACATGTTATGAAGGAGTACGTCTACAATCTATTGTCAGAGAATAGTTGAGCGGAAATCATGGCAGAAGGAGCTTTCATCATACTACGTAATGACATTATGCAATAAACTATACACCTTTTGTTGCCATAAAAATACATAGTTGTTTCAGGATTGTGGTAATTTCCTTTGGATCCTTTGATGTATGGAGGGAGATAAAGCTGCTGTACAAAGACTATGATTTGCATAGGTTTGAGATATTCTGTCTGACTGCCAGACGGCTTTCTCTCAGATACTGAAGAAGTCACATAGTACTTACCTTTTCATAGTTTCCATGGAAACAAACACATCTACAATTTCTCAAGGCAAGGGAGCAGGTGAATAATGGTACTGCTTTATCCATCACAAAATCACTAAAGCTCCTTTTGAACCAATATGTTATATGCATGGTTGAGTGGACTTTTATCGCACTTTGGTTAGGTAAGATGTTCGCTCTTGAATACCAAATATGCGTTTTGGACATTCAATTGCCCTGCAAGTAAGAAAAAAATTGAAGAAACAAAACTAAAGAAAATAAGAATTTTTCTGAAACACATGCTTGGTCTTGACTTTCTGATTATGTGGTCCTGTGTGGCTCAGTTGGCAGTGCCACCCATACGTAAAATCTATGCACGCATGACTAAGTCGCTTTCGATAAAAGTGTCTGCTAAATGGCATATATTATATTATGATTCACATTCTAAAGTGATTAAATTAAAATTTCACTATATATTGCCTTTAAAGTATTTAAAATAATTTGTGGATAAATTAATTCACAAATATAATGGACTTTAAAACACATAACTTTCCTATCTTTAACCACTATAACCATAAAACTTACTGACGAAACAGCCATAATACCATTCAGCTTCTCTCAAGCTAAGATATTTTAGAGAAACTGGCCAAGACTGTCAAGACATTTTACTTTTTTTGCTATGATTTTCCCTGAAATCAGATTTACTTTGGCCACCTGCTAAGCCACCCAGGGCAGGATCGTCCTCCCCATGTAGTGGTTGTATTAGTGAGTGTGAAATTTGTGTTTACAGCCTGGTAAGCCAGCATTAAGCCCACTGTCTGCTCAGCACTGGGGATCAGAGAGGCAAGCCTCGGGGCACCTGTCTGACGGATGACAGGGGGGACATAGTGGTGGCTGAGGGGGTGGGTATGTGTGTGTTTGGGTGAGTGTGTACATGCGTATAGTATATACTGTATGTGTGTGTGTGTGTGTGCATACCTGTTCATATCTGGGTGTTTTTCTAGTTTCACTGTAGCTGCCCCCCAACTGAGACCAGCACTCAGCCAGACATCACTGTCACTGTGTGTGGGTGGGTGGGGGGTGGGTCTCTTGAGCTCACCCAGACATAGAATACCATGAGACGCCCCTCTCAGAGAGATTGTAGAGATTGTAGAGATGTGTATCCAGTCTGACTCTGCAGGTAAAAATAGAATCTGTTCCATTGTCAAATGGAGCCAAATCTCCTTGATTCCTCCATGGCTGAGCAGTTCTGTTCCTCCATCTCACACAATAAAGTTCAGGTATTAGACTCAAATTGGAGGCAATTTGAGGAGAAATTTGACAATACCTGGCTTTTACTTGGAAATATGACAATACTCAAAAATATCGTGCTCTGAAATCGAAGCAACATCAATGTACTCTATGTCCAGAGTGTAATGGAAATTTACCATTAAAATTCAGCTTTGCGGATAGATATTAGATGTTGAGTAAGACAATTATTAGAGACTTTATAATCAGATGTGCTTTATTTATTACATTTATAATATTCATGATTTATTAAATGTAAAATGTTCATGGCTTCAGTATCTCATTAACATTTCTCTATAAATAACTTTTTTTGTCACTGTACATTTTTTATTCAAGGAAAATGAAAAATGAGGTCTCATAATCAACATTTTGTGGCATGATTGTTACCAGCTGCTTTTCGCAACTAACATAACAGTACATTTAGGGACATGCTCACCACTAAAGTGGCAGTGGTATTGATGAGACAGGTACGGGGTCCAGAGGAGAATTTTTTTTGAGAATCATTGAAGTCCTTCTGGTACAAATCCAGCTCACCCAGACAGAATGTGCTTTACGAAGGAGGCGTAGTTGATGCATCCGTTGGCGTCCTCTTGGCCCGCCATCAGCCTGTCTACCTCGTCCTCCGTCATCCTCTCCCCCAGGGTGGCCAGCACGTGACGCAGCTCAGCGCCCATGATGGTGCCGTTGCCCTCCTTGTCAAAGACCCGCAGGCCCTCAACAAAGTCCTCAAAGTTGCCCTTGTCCTTGGAGCGGGAAATGTGCTGCAGCATTGGCAGGAAGGTCTCAAAGTCCACCAGCTTGCTGCTCATGTCCTCGGGCCGAGGCTTGCCCAACACCTTCAGGACGTCAGAGTTGGTGGGGTTCTGGCCCAGCGCCCGCATCACATCACCGCACTGGGCGAACGTGATCTTCATCTCCCCTTTGGGTGTGCGGTCGAACAGGGTGAAGGCCTCCTTGAACTCCTCGATCTGGTCAGCACTGTACTCGAGGGTGATGCTCTTGGGGTCAAAGTCGGGCTCCTTGGGGGCCTCAACCACAGGTTCGGGGGTCGGCGTGGGCTTGGGCTTGGCAGCGGGTGCTGCTTCCTTTTTGGCAAGCTCTGCCTTTTTGGACTCTGGCTTCTTAGCTTCCACCTTTTTTGGGGCCATGGTGCTGAATGCGTTGAGCTGGGGTGCGTGTGTCTACGTGCTCAGCGTTAAAGAGTGAGAGTTCAGAGGTAGGGAGGAGGCAATTCCTAAGCACAGATGGTCAGAGCCTCTCCTGAAGCTTTTATATCTACTTAGCCTGGGGAGGGGAGATGGGGCCGATTAACAAGGTCGTATGGCACACTATAAAAGGAAGAAACCTGAAATAGATCTGCCTGTTCGTGGCGTCACAATGAGGTATTGTTCTCAGCTGCTATCATCAAGCCGACAGGGCTCTCCACTGTCATTGGCCAGGGTCCAGACACATTAGCCCAAAATGTTCCGTCTCACTGATGGGTGCAGGCAGGGATCAGGACACACAGACAATGTATTATTGCATGTGAACATTGACCAAAATAGCTTTAGTGGCCATTCACTTTTTTGGCAGTTCATTAAAACAAAAAAAATATCTTATGAAATGTTTCTATGACACAGCAATGGTCAGTTTTTTATCATCTTTCCTGAAGTAGACAAGTTAACTTTTGTTTTAGCTTTGGCCCACAGAGGATACACTAATTCCCACAAACATCTGCCATGCATCACAATCACTAGATCCTGAAGTTCATATTATTTAAAATGCTGCTGAAAGGAATACAGTTTATCAGGAATTCATGGGTAAATGGTGTGCTAAATGTTTGGCTTTGAGAATTGACAGCTTGACTACATAGCTAGACACAGCAGTCAAAAATAATAATCACAATCAGCCACATTACTTTACCGTGGGCTATGCCAATTTTCTGCTATAAAGTTTCCGAAATCAATTCAAGTGTCTTTAGTCCACATGTTTGGCTCTCTGCTTTGATGGCCATTTAAAATGTATCAAATAATTGACTTATTTAACCTCTCTAGGGTATGTGGGACGGTAGCGTCCCACCTCGTCAACAGCCAGTGAAACTGCAGGGCGACAAATTCAAAACAACAGAAATCCCATAATTAAAATTCTTCAAACATACAAGTATTTTACACAATTTTAAAGATAAACTTGTTGTAAATCCAGCCACAGTGTCCGATTTCAAATAGGCTTTACGACGAAAGCACACCAAACGATTATGTTAGGTCAGAGCCAAGTCACAGAAAAACACAGCCATTTTTTCCAGCCAAAGAGAGGAGTCACAAAAAACAGAAATAGAGATAGAATTAATCACAAACCTTTGATGATCTTCATCAGATGACACTCATAGGACTTCATGTTACACAATACATGTATGTTTTGTTCGGTAAAGTTTATATTTATATCCAAAAATCTGAGTTTACATTGGCGTGTTATGTTCAGTAGTTCCAAAACATCCGGTGATTTTGCAGAGAGCCACATCAATTTACAGAAATACTCATAATAAACATTGCTAAAAGATACAACTGTTATGCATGGAATTTTTGATCCACTTCTCCTTAATGCAACCGCTGTGTCAGATTTCAAAAAAACTTTATGGAAAAAGCACACCATGCAATAATCTGAGTATGGCGCTCAGACGACAAACCAAGCCAAACAGATATCCGCCATGTTGGAGTCAACAGAAGCCAGAAATAGCATTATAAATATTAACTTACCTATGATGATCTTCATCAGAATGCACTCCCAGGAATCCCAGTTCCACAATAAATGTTTGTTTTGTTCGATGAAGTCCATCATTTATGTCCAAATAAATCCTTTTTGTTAGCGCATTTAGCCCAGTAATCAAAATTCATGATGAGCGATCACTAGGTGCAGATGAAAAGTCAAAGTTCCGTTACAGTCCGTAGAAACATGTCAAACGATGTATAGATGTATATGTTTTTAACATAAATCTTCCATAATGTTCCAACCGGAGAATTCCTTTATCTTCAGAAATGCAATGGAACGCAAGCTAACTCTCTCACGTGAACACGCCTGGTCAGCTCGTGGCTCTCTGGTAGACCTCTGACTCATTCCCCTCTCATTCGCCCCACTTCACAGTAGAAGCCTCAAACAAGGTTGTAAAGACTGTTGACATGTAGTGGAAGCCTTAGGAAGTGCAATATGACCCCATTTCCACTGTATCTTGAATAAGCAAAAAGTTGAAAAACTACAAACCTCAGATTTCCCACTTCCTGGTTGGATTTTTTCTCGGGTTTTTGCCTGCCATATGAGTTCTGTTATACTCACAGACATCATTCAAACAGTTTTAGTTTGTTTTCTATCCAAATCTACTAATAATATGCATATCCTAGGATCTGGGCCTGAGTAGCAGGCAGTTTACTCTGGGCATGCTTTTCATCCGAACGTGAAAATACTGCCCCCTAACCCAAAAAAGTTATAAACAATTCTATGCAAAAACTAAATGTAAATGTCTCTCTTTAAAAGTTTGACTGTAAAAGTTATACATACTGGTAGAGATATTACATGGATATATAAATGATCTATAAATGATTGCATGTTTATTACATCTTTATTACATCTTTATTGGCACGCTAATACATTGCATGTGTATTAAACATGTATAAACAGCTGACCTCCAGATATCTGCTTTAAATATTTAATAATTAAAAAAGGAAGAAACTGGGTTTCTTCTCCTCAAAATAGTATGTAAAATACTTTCCCAATGCCTAGGGAAAGCAAACTGTGGATGCAGTCAAATCAAGTGTTATGTAATTGAACAGATTTTGGAGCGGTCTTCTACTTGCTGCCTTCATACATATTTATTTCCTAATGGTGAAAAGCCTGCATCTTTGTTCTCATTCAAATGACTCAATGTGCCGAGAGAATGAGATAAGGCTTGATGAAAATGCATTAAAAGGCATTCAGCCTCCTTATGAATCTCCCTTTCAATGCAGAGGTTAATCAATGCTCAGTCAAGCACATCTACTGTAGCATCCAATATAATAGACAAAGTACAGGTTGTTAGAAAATAAAAAAAAGTTGTATAAACCTCAGTCCCACTAGCCAAGGAGCCAATGGCTTGGTAATACGTTTGAAGACACAGTTCTGAAAAAAGGAAAGACAACTGCACATGCGGTCATACACAAAGACACTTATAGTGCTCTGTGCGTATATGTGTTATCTGGATCATATTCTGTGGTAGTCGGGGTTACAAGGTCAAGTAACCAGCGCAGTTGTAGTGTGTATGCCCCATAAATATATAATGTGACCCTCAGCACAGCATGAGTGGCTCCTCTACAATTTCCATGAATTCAAAGATGATAAATTAATCAACCAAAATCCATTTCATTGACGGGAGTGAGGGCACGTTTAGGATGGACCATACTGCACCAGAATTTTTATCTATTACGGCTACTTTAATTTTACACAATGCAATTTATCATCTCAGTCTAGTGGCAGCCAAAGCATGGCATGGTATGATCACATTATCCATTTACCCTAGTCTATTGACCATGCAAGTCCTCCTCAATCCTTCACTGTGAAGTAGGGACACTGTCAGTGTGAGTGAGTGTATGTGAGTGTGTGTGTTTGGGTATGCCTAAGATCATTATCTCCCTTAGAGGTCACTTGGCCAGCAAGCTTGAAGGCTTGTTTGTCCTCTTTTAGTGTTTGTGTGTTTCTGAGAACGAGAGAGAGAGAAAGCGTTATGCATTTAGGTAATGCAGAACGTAAATTACATGAACAATTATTCACATAACCTTCAGCTACATACACTGAGTATACAAACATTAGGACCCCCTTTTGCCCTCAGAACAGCCTCAATTCATAGGGGCATGGACTCTACAAGATGTCAAAAGTGTTCCACAGGGATGCTGGCCCATGTAGACTCCAATGCTTCCCACCGTTATGTCAAGTTGACTGGATATCCTTTGGGTGGTGGACCATTCTTGATACACAAACTGGGTGGTGGACCATTCTTGATACACAAACTGTTGAGCGTGAAAAACCCACCAAATCAAATCAAAGTTTATTTGTCATGTGCGCCGAATACAACAGGTCTTATGGCTTAGGGGTTAAAACTGTTGAGAAGCCATTTTGTCCTAGACTTGGCACTCCGGTACTTGCCATGTGGTAGTAGAGAGAACAGTCTATGACTGGGGTGGCTGGGGTCTTTGACAATTTTTAGGGCCTTCCTATGACACCGCCTGGTGTAGAGGTCCTGGATGGCAGGCAGCTTAGCCCCAGTGATTTACTGGGCAGTACACACTACCCTCTGTAGTGCCTTGTGGTCAGAGGCCGAGCAATTGCCGTACCAGGCAGTGATGCAACCAGTCAGGATGCTCTCGATGTTGCAGCTGTAGAACCTTTTGAGGATCTGAGGACCCATTCCAAATCTTTTTAGTTTCCTGAAGGGGAATAGGCTTTGTCGTGCCCTCTTCACGACTGTCTTGGTGTGTTTAGACCATTCTAGTTTGTTGTTGATGTGGACACCAAGGAACTTGAAGCTCTCAACCTGCTCCAATACAGCCCTGTCGATGAGAATGGGGGCGTGCTCGGTCCTCCTTTTCCTGTAGTCCACAATCATCTCCTTAGTCTTTGTTACTTTAAGGGATAGGTTGTTATTCTGGCACCACCCGGCCATGTCTCTGACCTCCTCCCTAAAGGCTGTCTCGTTGTTGTCCGAGATCAGGCAAACTTAATGATGGTGTTGGAGACGTGCCTGGCCATGCAGTCGTGGGTGAGCACGCACCCCTGAGGGGCTCCAGTGTTGAGGATCAGCGTGGCAGATGTGTTACTACCTACCCTCATCGCCTGCGGGCGGCCCGTCAGGAAGTCCAGGATCCAGTTGCAGAGGGAGGTGTTTAGTCCCAGGATCCTTAGCTTAGTGATGAGCTTTGAGGGTACTATGGTGTTGAACGCTGAGCTGTAGTCAATGAATAGCATTCTCACGTGTTCCTTTTGTCCAGGTGGGAAAGGGCAGTGTAGAGTACAATATAGATTGATTCATCTGCGGATCTGTTTAGGCGGTATGCAAATTGGAGTAGGTCTAGGGTTTCTGGGATAATGGTGTTGATGTGAGCCATTACCAGCCTTTCAAAGCACTTCATGGCTACGGACGTGAAATGTCAGTGAAAATGTCAGTGAAGACACCTGCCAGTTGGTCAGCACATGCCCGGAGCACACGTCCTGGTAATCCGTCTGGCCCTGCAGCCTTGTGAATGTTGACCTGTTTAAAGGTCTTACTCTCGTCGGCTACGGAGAGCGTGATCACACAGTCGGCCAGAACAGCTGATGCTCTCATGCATGCCTCAGTGTTGCTTGCCTTGAAGCGAGCATAGAAGTGATTTAGCTCGTCTGGTAGGCTTGTGTCACTGGGCAGCTCGCGGCTGTGCTTCCCTTTGTAGACTGTAATAGTTTGCAAGCCCTGCCACATAAGACGAGTGTCGGAGCTGGTGTATTACGATTCAATCTCAGCCCTGAATTGAAGCTTTGCCTGTTTGATGGTTCGTCGGAGGGCATAGCAGGATTTCTTATAAGCTTCCGGGTTATAGTCCCACACCTTGAAAGCGGCAGCTCTACCTTTTAGCTCAGTGTGGATGTTGCCTGTAATCCATGGCTTCTGGTTGGGGTATATACATACAGTCACTGTGGGGACGATGTCCTCGATGCACTTATTGATAAAGCCAGTGACTGATGTGTTGTACTCCTCAATGCCATCGGAAGAATCCCGGAACATGTTCCAGTCTGTGATAGCAAAACAGTCCTGTAGTTTAGCATCTGCTTCAACTGACCAATGTTTATAGACCGAGTCACTAGTGCTTCCTGCTTTAATATTTGCTTGTAAGCAGGAATCAGGAGGATAGAATTGTGGTCGGATTTACCAAATGGAGGGCGAGGGAGAGCTTTGTACTCATCTCTGTGTGTGGAGTACAGGTGATCTAGAATTTTTTTCCCTCTGGTTGCACATTTAACATGTTGATAGAAATTAGGTAGAACTGATTTAAGTTTCCCTGGATTAAAGTCTCCGGCCAATAGGAGCGCCGCCTCTGGGTGAGCAGTTTCCTGTTTCCTTTTTTCCTTATACAGTTGACTGAGTGCGGTCTTAGTGCCAGCATCAGTCTGTGGTGGTAAATAAACAGCCATGAAAAGTATTGTTGAAAACTCTCTAGGCAAATAGTGTGGTCTGCATTTTATCACAAGATACTCTTCTTCAGGCGAGCAAAATCTCAAGACTTCCTTAGATTTTGAGCTGTTGTTTACAGATATGRACASACKSKCCSCCCCCCCRCGTCTTACCGGAGTGTGCTGTTCTATCTTGCCGGTGCAGCGTATATCCCGCTAGCTGAATATCCATGGCATCATTCAGCCACGATTCTGTGAAACATAAGATATTACAGTTTTTGATGTCCCATTGGTAGGATATTCGTGGTCGTACCTCGTCTAATTTATTGTCCAATGATTGCACGTTGGCGAGTAATATTGACGTAACGGCAGCTTTCCCACTCGCATTCTGCGTATCCTTACGAGGCACCCCACTCTGTGTCCTCTGTACCTGCATCTCTTCCTCTTGCAAATAACTGGGATGTTGGCCCTGTCGGGTGTTCGGAGAATGTCCTGTGCATCCTGGTTGTTGAATATTTTTTTCCCGTCTAATCCGAGGTTTGTGATCGCTGTCCTGATATCCAGAAGCTCTTCTTTGCCGTAAGATACGGTTGCAGAAACATTGTGTACAAAATAAGTTACAAATAACATGAAAAATCCCCACATAATAGCACAATTGTTTGGGCGCCCGTAAAACTGCTTTCTTCCGGCGCCGTTTTAAAATCAGCATTGCAGTTCTTGAGACACTCAATCCATTGCGTCTGCCACCTTTTACCATACTCCCTTCAAAGGCACTGTCACGTTCTGACCTTTATTTCCTTTGTTTTGTCTTTATTTAGTATGGTCAGGGCGTGAGTTGGGGTGGGCAGTCTATGTGTGTTTTTCTATGCTGGGGTTTTGTGTTCGGCCTGGTATGATTCTCAATCAGAGGCAGCTGTCAATCGTTGTCCCTGATTGAGAATCATACTTAGGTAGCCTGGGTTTCACTTTTGGTTTGTGGGTGTTTGTTTCCGTGTCAGTGTTTGTCGCCACACGGTACTGTTTCGTTTGATCATTCGTTTATTGTTTTGTTCCTGTGTTCAGTTTGGATTTATATTAAAGACATGAACACTTACCACGCTGCGCTTTGGTCCGATCCTTCTTCCACCGACGAAAGCCGTTACAGAAACACCCACCAAAAAAAGGACCAAGCAGCGTGGTAACAGGCAGCGGCAGCAGGAGTAGCGCAATAAGGAGGAATGGACATGGGAGGACGAGTTGGACGGCAAAGGACCCTGGGCAGAGCCAGGGGAATATCGCCGCCCCAAAGCAGAGCTGGAGGCAGCAAAAGCAGAGAGGCTGCATTATGAGGAGCTAGCACGGCAGAGCAGCTGGAAGCCCGAGAGGCAGCCCCATAAATTTCTTGGGAGGGGGCACACGGGGGGTGTGGCAGAGTCAGGAGTCAGACCTGAGCCAACTCCCCCTGCTTACCGTAAGGAGCCAAGGATGGAACCAGAGCCGGTCAGGGCGGTATTGGAGGTGAGCGAAGTAGAGACAGTGAAGGAGTTAATGGGGAGATTGGAGGAGAGAGTTATGAGGGAGGTGCTGTGTTGGTGCATGAAGCACGACATCCGCCCGACGGAGCGTGTCGGAGATTTGATGTCACCTGAGTCAGCTCTCCATACTCGTCCTGAGGTGCGTGCTAGCCATCTGGTGAAGACTGTGCCAGCCTCACGCACCAGGCCTCCTGTGCGCCTCCCTAGCCCTGCACGTCTTGTGCCAGCTCAGTGCACCAGCTCTCCTGTGGCAGCCCCACATACTAGCTCTCCCACGCACCAGCCCTCCGGTGCCGGCGCCACATACCAGGCCTCCAATTCCAGCACCCCGCACTCGCCTTGAGGTGCGTGTCCCGCCAGCCCAGTACACCAGTGCCAACACCACGCACCAGGCTTCCTGTGCGTCTCCAGAGTCCAGTATGCCCTGTTCCTCCTCCCCGCACTCGCCCAGAGGTGTTGTGTCCCCGCAGCCGGTACCACAGTTCCGCACCACGCACCAGGCCTACTGTGCGTCTCCAAGGTCCAGTATGCCCTGTTCTGCTCCCCGCACTCGCCCAGAGGTGTGTGTCCCCAGCCCGGTACCACCAGTTCCGCACCACGCACCAAGGCCTACTGTGCGCCTCAGCAGGCCAGAGCAGCCCGTCTGTCCAGCGCCGCCTGAGCTGCCCGTCTGTCCAGCGCCGCCTGAGCCGCCCGTCTTTCCAGCGCCATCTGAGTCGCCCGTCTGTCTGAGCCGTCAGAGCGCCCGTCTGTCCTGAGCCGTCAGAGCCGCCCGTCTGTCCTGAGCCGCTAGAGCCGTCCGTCAGTCAGGAGCCGCCAGAGCAACCCGCCAGTCAGGAGCCGCCAGAGCGCCCGCAGTCAGGAGCTGCCAGAGCGCCGCCGCAGTCAGGAGCTGCCAGAGCCGCCCGCCAGTCAGGAGGCCAGAGCCGCCTTCGGTCCGGAGCTGCTTTAGTCCGGAGCTGCCCTCAGTCCTGAGCTTGCCCCTCAGTCCTGAGTTACCCCTCAGTCCGGAGCTGCCCCAAGTCGGAGCTGTCCTTCAGTCCGGAGTTGCCCTCAGTCCGGAGCTGCCCTCAGTCCGGAGCTGCCCCTCAGTCCGGAGCTGCCCTCAGTACGGAGCTGCCCTTCAGTCTGAGCTACCCCTCAGTCCTGAGCTACCCCTCAGTCATGAGCTACCCTCAGTCATGAGCTACCTCTCAGTCATGAGCTCCCTCTCAGTCATGAGCTACCCTCAGCCCTGAGCTACCCCTCAGTCCTGAGCTGCCCTCAGTCCGAGGAGTTTCCTCAGTCCAGAGGCGCCTCAGTCCAGAGGCGCTTTCTCAGTCCAGTGGGGCCTTTATTAAGGTTCCCAGGCCAAGGTCGGCGGCGAAGGTCGCCGCTCAAAGGACGCTAAGAAAGCTCACAAAGACAATGGTGGAGTGGGGTCCACGTCCACGACAGATGCCCACCCAGACCCTCCCTATAGGTTCAGGTTTTGCGGCGGGTCCGCACCTTGGGGGGGGTACTGTTACGTTCTGACCTTTATTTCTTTGTTTTGTTTTATTTAGTGTGGTCAGGGCGTGAGTTGGGGTGGGCAGTCTATGTGTGTTTTTCTATGTTGGGGTTTTGTATTCGGCCTGGTATGATTCTCAATCAGAGGCAGCTGTCAATCGTTGTCCCTGATTGAGAATCATACTTAGGTAGCCTGGGTTTCACTTTTGGTTTGTGGGTGTTTGTTTCCGTGTCAGTGTTTGTCGACACACGGTACTGTTTTCGTTTGATCATTATTTTATTTTGTTCCTGTGTTCAGTTTGGATTTATTTAAAGACATGAACACTTACCACGCTGCACTTTGGTCCGATCCTTCTTCACCGACGAAAGCCGACGAAAGCCGTTCCAGGCACTTACATTTGTTGTCTTGCCCATTCACTCTCTGATTGGAAAGCTGCGCGTCATCTAGGTCTTCGAAAGCCAAGTCAACAAACAGATCACTGACGCA
>NC_036844.1:20923396-21022577 GCF_002910315.2 Salvelinus sp. IW2-2015
TTGCACATGATCATCTGATGATTTATCACTCCAGTGTTAATCTGCTAAATTGTAATTATTCGATTTATTGCCTACCTCCTCATGCCTTTTGCACACATTGTATATAGATTCTCTTTTTTTCTACCATGTTATTGACTTGTTTATTGTTTACTCCATGTGTAACTCTGTGTTGTTGTCTGTTCACACTGCTATGCTTTATCTTGGCCAGGTCGCAGTTGCAAATGAGAACTTGTTCTCAACTAGTCTACCTGGTTAAATAAAGGTGAAATAAAAAAATTAAAAAAAGGGCATACATACACAACCCATTTCTCAATTGTCTCAAGGCTTAAAAATCATTCTTTAACATGTCTCTTCCCCTTCATCTACTCTGATTGAAGTGGATTTAACTTTCTGCTAATATCAGATATGTCTATGTCCTGGGACATTTTCTTGTTACTTACAATCTCATGCTAATCGCATTAGCCTACGTTAGCTCAACCGTCCAGTGGAAGGGTCACCGATCCCAAATAAGTTTTAACAAGTGCATCAATAAGGGATCATAGCTTTCCCCTGGTCAGTCATAGAAAGAGCAGGTGTTCCTAATGTTTTGTACACTCAGTGTATGTACTGTAGGATCTTAATTTTATCACCCTGTTGCAGGAGCATTTAATTTAAAAAACTAAAGTTGTGTATTTCAGGTTAAAAAGCTTCTGAAGTTTGTTATTCCCACTCTGAATTTTCAGACTTGATTTTCCCTCCAACCCTATTCAAGATTCCATTAATTATAATCCACATAAGGATTCACATTTCCTCTAGCTACAGGATTACTTTCCTGCTGTAGCAAACTGGCTCAAATTAAGATCCTACATCTGAACATACATCATTCATGAAGTGATTTGAATTGGGGATAAACGTAGAGAATTGTAGTTCAGTGTGTCAAACCTCATTACTAACCTCTTCACTAAGATGTGGATAGATTTGCCGGTGATAATCACTTCCATTTCGCCCAACAATAATTCAGAATTAAGATTAATCCAAATATGAGAATCACGGAGGGCTTCTGAAAAGTGTCCTCTGCCAAGAGTAATTTGTGCTCCTCAAAGTCAAGGTAACCCCAAGGTTAATCAATAGACAGGGCTATTGCAGGGATTGCATCAGTCAATTATGCCCCCTTTACAATTTCCACATTTGTTAATATTGGAGGTCTCATGAATAGTGACTTCTATCAACCCCCTTGTCTTTATCTTCATAGCAACTGTCTCCATTTGTTAGTCAGACAGAGACATTATAATTCCCAACTTCTGACTGAAACTAAGTATCGAGAGCACTCTTAAATGTTGCTTTAGATTGTCATTCATTTGAGGACAAAGATATGTTATTGAGCTTTATTTCAGTTTTTTTTCAGTTTTACTAGTAGAAACTGTGTTCAGTTTTGGGGACCTGGCAGATGATAGTAACACAACTATGCAGTAGGTTTGGTAATGTGCAATTTGATAGTCCACCCTTCGGCCTATCATGTTCTCCGCTGGGGTATTGAAGCACTACTTTTAGAAGAGTATACCTACAATGTATGTCCACTATTCGCTTCTTTAAAATGTTCAGTCAGTGCAAGTTTGGTCTTGAGGAGATGAATGTTGACATAAACACAGTGTACTGCGGTTCTAGCTTTGGCTGTACAACACCAGGAGAAAATATAAGAAGGCAAAATGTATCTCCGTCTACTTGCTTGTTTGGAGTTATACAGTATGTGCAGAAGTGCAATGTGCCATCCATATTCACAAACCTGTGGCAGTTGTTCTCTTTGAGATGGTAACCATATTCATATTGTCTTAAATATGGTATGAAGGCTGCTGTGATCAACAATAACACTGGAGATTTTGTTTCAGAGAGAATATGGTACAAATGTAGCTCAGTTCTGTGTGAGGGAGACACCACTCTTGCAAACTGACAGAAATATCTGTTGCTGACAGAGTTAACTGTTTCTGAGTAGTCATGTGGTAATATTGTAAGCACTTAGACAATGGTTATTCTTAGCTATTCCTAGTTGCTACAATCAGAAGTCCCACAGAAGTCCCACATATATCCCAAAAGCACTGTCTCCCAACAGTCATTCTCCTCTCAACGCCAAGCGGTGGTGATTTTTTCCCTCTCTGTCCATTATGTGTTTGAACAGGCCAATACGAGCAGGAAGGGCGGAGAGGGACGGAGAGCTCTTAAGCCCAGAGATAAAGCCAGGAATGGGGGCAGGCTGTCTTGGCTGGCTGGTTGTCTGATAGTCTGCCCAGTGGCCACTAGTGGCAGGGAGCAGCTGAGGGCTCGCAGAGGGGGTCAGTGAGGTTGGAGGTTAACATAGCTGGTGACGCGACTGACATTTCACAGGAGGGACAAAAGAACCCTGATCTAATAAAAGTGAGCGGATAGCAGGGCTGTGGCCACATTCCTGACCACAACCCTTGGAGTGACTCTGATGCTCTGGAGATCTTGAGCATTGTTCATGCTTGCCATCAAAGGCAAACCCAGTCAAGCTCTACTTACAACGGTGTGTTTTCTGCTAAGATCTGAAGGCCTCACATAGGCGCCACTGGACAGCAGGGCTTTTACAAGTCAAGGTTTATTTGTCAGTCATGACTGAAACTGTAATTTCTGTTGTTTATGTTGTTCAACAACTGGTATTGAATTGTGTGTGTGTGTGTGTTTGGTAGCCTAGTGGTTAAAGCGTTAGGCCAGTAACTGAAAGGTTGCTGGTTTAAATACACGAGCTGACAAGGTGAAAGATCTGTTGATGTGGCCTTGAGCAAGACACTTAAGCCTAACTTGCTCCAGGGACGCTGTACTACTATGGCTGACCCTGTACAACAACACATTTCACTACTCCTATCTGGTGTATGTGACAATAAAATATATATATTTTTTTATTACAATATGTACTGTAGGCCGTACCATGACCCAAGACTCAACACAAGTGTAACCTGCATTCAAAGCATCAACAGATTGTAAAGCATTGCACTCAGCCAGTAGTCGTACATCAAGTGTTGATTATGTGTTGACGACGAGGTGTTTGACACCAAAAATAGTCCCCATTGGTCGTCCAAGCATCTTGGGCCCCCATCCAAAAAGAGAAGCAAGAAGTGTACAATTGGGTACAAACTCTATGAACCTCTCTAAAAAGAGCTAATATACAACACATTTTCCCAGGTCATGCCAATTTTTGGGGGGAATGTGAAACCTGTACTGACATGGCTCCATCATTCCATCATCTCCATACAATATTCTGTCGTCCCGGAATGCAGTAAAGACAAACAACAACATTATACTTTGTTTTCATTATTTAGATATCCAATGATGATGCTGTGCTGTCATATATCATTATAATGAAAGAGTGACTGTTGCCCTAACCATTTTTACGGACATCTGTGTAAACAATGTAATTAAGAATGTGTATGATGAATTATACCCGGTGAAGTTACTGCCTGTATTAATACTTCACTCTCTTAATTATACAATGGATGTCAGTTTGTTCATATCCACCCTCTTGCTCAATTTCCTACTACTTACAGTAATAGTAATTGAAAAACTACAAAAAGGAAAGTGCATTTCACAGTCTAGTGAAGCAAGGCAAACAATTTTAAATGAATCAAAACATAATACAGTATACAACATTATAAATCAAATCAAATTTTATTAGTCGCGCCGAATACAACAGGTATAGACCTAACATTGAAATGCTTACTTACAAAACCCTAACCAAAAGTGCAGTTTAAAAAAATACGGATTGAGAATAAGAGATAAAAGTAACAAGTCATTAAAGAGCAGCAGCAAAAAAAATTACGATATATACAGGGGGATGCCGGTACAGAGTCAATGTGCAGGGGCACCGGTTAGTTGAGGTAGTACGGCGGAGAACAGGTACTCGGAGTGGACTTCTAGTCTGACTCAGAGGCGTGCACACCATCCACCGCTGTAATTGCTGCCAAAGGTGCTTCAACAAAGTACTAAGTAAAGGGTCTGAATACTTATATAAATGTGATATTTCAGTTTTTCTTAAATTCTTTTAGCAAACATTTCTAAAAACCTGTTTTTGATTTGTCGTTATGGGTTATAGTGTGTAGATTGATGAGGAAAAAAACCTATTTAATCAATTTTAGAATAAGACTGTAACGTAACAAAATGTGGAAAAAGTGAAGGGGTTTGATTACTTTCCGAATGCACTGTAGTTCCTTGAGAGACGTTGCAGTGTCGGCTTGGGGGGATATACACGGCAGTGACAATAACCAAAGAAAATCCTCTTTCAGGAGGTAATGGTGAGGTATTCCAGATCGGGAAAACAAATTCACACCATGAGTTGTTAACCCATAAGAGGCCAAGCCCTGTCTAAGCCGTTCTACTAAACTATATGGAATTGTTTTAAGACGGTCATAGCAAGGATCATTTTGCTATTTGATTTTGAATTTTAAGACGCCTTGTAGTATATTAAAGTATATTAAAAAAGTATAATAAAATTGGTGAAATAAATGATTTGCCCTTACTGCTTATTATCCCATACAAACACATTGAATAACAGATTCATTACATGGAACAACAGATAGTCCGGGAAAAAACATCTAAAATAAGTTTATTCTGAAGTGTCTGTCCTATATCTGAGAGATAAAGTACTGTACTTCAATACATTTTTTCAACTCGCACCAGGCGACCTTCAGACGAGTCTTGTGAGGCCTGTGGGCATCCTAGAGCAAAACAACAGACATGTACACTACCATTCAAAAACGGTGAGGCAATTCCTGGATGCTGGCCTTCTAGGCAGAGTTCGTCTGTCCAGTGTCTGTGTTCTTTTGCCCATCATAATCTTTTATTTTTATTGGCCAGTCTGAGATATGGCTTTTTCTTTGCAACTCGGCCTAGAAGGCCAGCATCCCGTAGTCACCTCTTCACTGTTGACGTTGAGACTGGTGTTTTGCGGGAACTATTTAATGAAGCTGCCAGTTGAGGACTTGTGAGGCGTCTGTTTCTCAAACTAGACACTCTAATGTACTTGTCCTTTTGCTCAGTTGTGCACTGGGGCCTCCCACTCCTCTTTCTATTTTGGTTAGAGCCAGTTTGCGCTGTGAAGGGAGCAGTACACAGCGTTGTACGAGATCTTCAGTTTCTTGGCAATTTCTCGCATGGAATAGCCTTCATTTCTCAGAACAAGAATAGACTGACGAGTTTCAGAAGAAAGTTATTTGTTTCTGGCCATTTTGAGCCTGTAATCGAACACACAAATGCTGATGCTCCAGATACTCAACTAGTCTAAAGAAGGCCAGTTTTATTGCTTCTTTAATCAGAACAACAGTTTTCAGCTGTGCTAACATAATTGCAAAAAGGGTTTTCTAATGATCAATTAGCCTTTTAAAATGATAAACTTGGATTAGCTAACACAGGAGTGATGGTTGTTGATAATGGGCCTCTGTACGCTATATAGATATTTCATAAAAAATGTACCGTTTCCAGCTACAATAGTCATTTACAACATTAACAATGTCTACACTGTATTTCTGATCAATTTCATGTTATTTTAATGGACAAAAAATTGCTTTTCTTTCAAAAACAAGGCCATTTCTAAATGACCCCAAACTTTTGAATGGTAGTGTACATGTTCATGAGTCACACCTTTCCACGGAGGGGTCATATTAGTGTGTAGCCCAAACTGTTCGGACGCTACAGACGGAAGTTTCCATATCGGCTGTACCAACATCAGAAGAGTCCAAAGTTGGAGAACATCATCATCTTCGTGAGTCTCATCTTTTTTTAGAGTGGTCATAATAATTTGTGGCCAAACATTTTACATTTACATTTTAGTCATTTAGCAGACGCTCTTATCCAGAGCGACTTACAGTAGAGTGCATACATTTTTATTAATTTTTTTTTACATACGGAGACAAGGATATCCCTACCGGCCAAACCCTCCCTACCGGCCAAACCCTCCCTAACCCGGACGACGCTATGCCAATTGTGCGTCGCCCCACGGATCTCCCAGTTGCGGCCGGCTGCGACAGAGCCTGGGCGCGAACCCAGCCCAGCCTGGGCGCGAACCCAGAGACTCTGGTGGCGCAGCTAGCACTGCGATGCAGTGCCCTAGACCACTGCGCCACCCGGGTGGCAAAGAAAAAGCCATATCTCAGACTGGCCAATAAAAATAAAAGATGATGGGCAAAAGAACACAGACACTGGACAGACGAACTCTGCCTAGAAGGCCAGCATCCAGGAATTGCCTCACCGTTTTTGAATGGTAGTGTACATGTCTGTACAAACCATTTGGATGCTCCAGACCGATTTTCGGGGATTTTTGTAAAATGCTAATTAGATTTTCACGGGGATATCGACATTAGGGGGTTAATCATGAAACAAAGTCCTCCGCCTTTCTTTTTCCCTGAGAGTTCTTTCTTCCTGTCCATGCGATGAACGGAATACCCCGCTGGCTGACTGCACGGGGACAATATATCCGGAGAGAGCCATGATTCTGTAAAATAGAGTACCTTACAGTCCTTAATGACTCTCAGGAAAGAGATCTTGGCTCTGAGCTCATCTACTTTACTGTCCAGAAACTGAAAGTTAGTGAGTAATATACTGGGAAGCGGTGGATGGTATGCACGCTGCCTGAACCTGACTAGGGCCCCAATTCTTCTACCTCTTCTCCAGGATCTGCATTTTTGTGGAGCCCCGGGATGAAGAGAGCTGCCTCAGGAAGTTCAAACAAAGGATCCAGGTCAGGGAAGTCGAATTTCTGGTCAGTGACCGCCGATATAATATCCTAAAGTTGTTGCCAGTAATAATGCAAGAAACGTTCTGAGCAAAAAATATTATACTACAAAGTTGGCTAGGAGCTATAAACAGGTCGAACGGGTCTGTCAGCGCCATCTTGTGAGATTACCCCATTTGTAATGGAAGGCCACAAATCCCATTTGCATTATGCTGCATATTGTTCCTACATTTAAAAAGTTTGAGTATGTTTTGCCATGACTCCTTTGGGGGTATAACTGTACTGTTCGTCAGCTCTGTTTGGTCTTCCAAACAATGGTGACTGTTGCCGTCTTTCCTCTCGAAAAACCCCATGGGAGCAAATGTTGGTTGTTTCCACATCCATACAGACATTGATTCAACCCTCTGAACCCTTGTCTTTGAAAAAACGGCTGAACATCATCTCACCCTAGCTGCAACTGTCATTGTCAATAGTGTTACATACAGGACTGAACCCTAATGTGGATCAGTACACAAGACATGTCACTTGTCAGAGCAACTAATAGGACATCCATAATAGCAGGCCTACGTGTTGATTCTTCTCTTTTTGAGATTCCTGACAGGTACACTAACACACTTTCCATATCAAAGAGAGGAAGTCCAATTAGAGGTGTCCTAGTTATATTGAGTAAATTGGAGCACATAAAACTGTCAGCCGGAATACGAGTTGGACACCTATCTACCGAGGGGTTCATCATTGAACAAGAGAGAGGAAGTTTCCTGAAACAAAACAAAATAACAAGAGACAAGGTAGCCAAAAGTGACCTTGATGAACACATATTTTAAAGACAGCAAACACATTTTCTCCTCTATGAAATAGATTAGGCCTACAGGTATTATTGCAGCAGTAGTGTGGTAGAGATGTAGGATCTTAATTAATGCCCGTTTTCTACAGCAGGAAAATAATCCTGCAGCAACAGGGAATGTGAATTATTATGTGATTTATAACTAATGGACATTTTTGATACATTTTCCGTAAAGGAAAACTTCAGAAGCATTTCCAAACCTGAAATGCACTACAAGTTTTCAATTTCCTACATTGCAGGAAAGTTCTCTTGCAACAGGGTGATCAAATTAAGATCCTACATCTGTAGATATTTAGTTTTATGGTCCACCACCCTCTGTCTACTCTAAACAATGGCAGGGTGATGACAGTGGAAATGGCAGAGGTCACTTCCCCTCTCCCCCAACCTGTCCTCCGCAGCTAAGAATAAGAACTATGCCCATGTCCCCCAGGCACGGCTCGGAATTCCAAACGGGAGATTAGGGAAGTTTCCATGTTATTCAAGCCTCTCTCCATCCCTGGCTCCCAAAACAAAGGTCATGGCTCTATGGCAGTAGTCCCCCTGTTCTGCTATGCTGGTCTATTTTGGATGCAGGCTGCTGCAGTTCTCTGAGCGTGTCTGTGAATCGCTTGTACCTGTTTATCCGACCGGCAACCAGGCTTATGAGGGGTTTCTCATAGTTTACCAAGGCGCTTTTCCCCACTGGATCATGTATGTGTTTACCTCAGCCCTCTAATCCTGGCAGCCGTGGACCAAACATTTCTTCACAGTGTTCTCACTCTGTATTTTCCATGGCCTTCTTTGACCTTAAAGTTGTCACGTCGTACAGTTGGTGTCAGAAGTAGGATGCGACCCTAGAGGCTGACAAACCCCAGTCCATATTTTTCCAGGAAGACAACAGGAAGTTGCTCAGCCAAATCTCATAATTTATTCACCAAGATTCTAGACATTTTTGACATTCTTACCCTACAAAGTTGTGTTGTGTTTACTCAGCAGCTGTGTTTACTCTGCAGTATTTTGTCTTTACCTGTGTCTGTATTTATTAGGTTAGCTCTGCCAGATCCCCTAATATTCAAATCCGTATGCATTTGATGCCTGGCACATTCTGCCGCTGGTTCAAACGGATCAGACTGTGGGCCAAATCAAATCTCATTAAGGCTCAGTATTGCTTAATTCCTTTGATCGTGATTTCCCAAAGTATCCAACTTATCGAATAAACTAAGTGCCTCTCAAACACGGGGGCTGTGTAAGTGAAATAGAGCCCTAGTGATTTTGGCTGGATCGGATCTGTCCCATCCCTGTAGACAGCTCATCGGTTGCATTTTTTAGACAGGCAGCCCAATTCAGATTTTTTTTCTCCACTAATTGGTAGTTTGACCAATCACATCAGATCTTTTTCAGAGCTGATCTGATTGGTCAATGGCCAATTAGTGAAAAAAAAATAGTTTACAACATTCCTTACTTGTTAACGCGACAGGACAGGTGTATAAAATCGAGCATGCAGCCATGCAATCTCCATAGACAAACATTTGCCGTAGAATGGCTTTACTGAAGCGCTCAGTGACTTTCAACGTGACACTGTCATAGGATGCCACCTTTCCAACAAGTCAGTTCGTCAAATTTCTGCCCTGTTAGAGCTGCCCCGGTCAACTATGAGTGCTATTATTGTAAAGTGGAAACATTTAGGGGCAACAACGGCTCAGCTGCGAAGTGGTAGGCCACAGTAGCTCACAGAACGGGACCGCTGAAGCGTGTAGCGCTTAAAAATCGTCTGTCCTCGGTTACAATACTCACTACAGAGTATCAAACTGCCTCTGGAAGCAACATCAGCACAAGAACTTAATGAAATGGGTTTCCATGACAGAGCAGTCTCACACAAGCCTAATGCGCAATGCCAAGCGTCGGCTGGAGTGGTGTAAAGCTCGCCTCCATTGGACTATGGAGTAGTGGAAACGCGTTCTATGGAGTGATAAATCACGCTTCGGCATCTGGCAGTCAGACGGACTAATTTGGGTTTGGCAGATGCCAGGAGAACGCTACCTGCCCCAATGCATAGTGCCAACTGTAAAGTTTGTTGGTGGAGGAATAATGGTCTGGGGCTGTTTTTCATGGTTCGGGCTAGGCCCCTTAGTTCCGGTGAAGGGAAATCTCAACGCAACAGCATACAATGACAATCTCGATGATTCTGTGTTTCCAACTTTGTGGCAACAGTTTGGGGAAGGCCCTTTCCTGTTTCAGCATGACAGAGCACCTGTACGAAAAAACGAGGTCCATTTTCACGCCCTGACCTTAGAGATGCTTTTTATGTCTCTATTTGGTTTGGTCAGGGTGTGATTTGGGGTAGGTATTCTATGTTCTTAAGTTCTATTATTTGTATATCTATGTTTTGGCCGGGTAGGGTTCTCAATCAGGGACAGCTATCGTTGTCTCTGATTGAGAACCATACTTAGGTAACCCTTTTTCCCACCTGTCTTTGTGGGAAGTTGACTTTGTTTGTGGCACATAGCCTTAAGCTTCACGGTTTGTTTTGTATTGTTTATTGTTTTGTCGGCATCATTTCTAAATAAAAGAAAACGTACGCTCACTACGCTGCACCTTGGTCCACTTCATTCAACAGCCGTGACATCCATACAGAAATGGTTTGTTGAGATCGAATGTGAAATAACTAGCCCTGACCTCAACCCCATTGAACACTTTTGGGATGAATTGGAACGCCGACTGTGAGTCAGGCCTAATCGCCCAACATCAGTGCACGACCTCACCAATGCTCTTGTTGCTGAATGGAAGCCAGTACCCCGCAGCAATGTTCCAACATCTGGTGGAAAGCCTTCCCAGAAGAGTGGAGGCTGTTATAGCAGCAAAGGGGGGACGAACTCTATATTAATGCCCATGATTTTGGAATGAGATGTTCGACGAGCAGGTGTCCACAAACCTTTGGTTATGTAGTGCATCTAACTTTGAATGTGTTACATGAGCGGTGGATATTTCAATTATTGAACTTGGCTTCAGCGTTGCTATATCTACATTGTTTGTGTATTGTTGTCCACTTTTAAACAGTTGATCATGTCATTTTAGTCATACTTTTGTTGGAAGATCTTTAGTCATATTTTCACCCCAAAGAGGTGAAAGAGATTAAATTACACCAAAAATACTTGTAGATTCAACTGCTGTCTCAAAACGTATTCGTGGGCCAGAAAGTTGTGGCTTATCCGTAGCATTAGAAACAAAGTGTAGACCGATCCCCCTGTTTTCTTAATCCTGACCCTTGGCTGTGTTAGGTTCTTATTTTTCAGAGTAAATAACTCACGGACACTAGAGAAGCTTAACCAAGTTTAATTCTTCCCAAAGGGTCAACACAGCTGCATTCAGACAACAAAACATTTCTCACCATCACAAGTATATATATATCCCACTTTAGACACTCCTCCTTCTCTCCAATCCTTACATCTTATGGTTCCACAGGAAGAGGGTAATAGGATGTAAACCCTTATTACTCCCTTCAGGGAATCTGACCTGACCTCCTGACCTCAACCCCTCTTTTGCCTAATCCACAGATGTCCATCTGCTTCCCCTATAGCAATCCTGTGATCTCCTCCCGTCCACCCAGCACATTCCACAGCCACTCTGTCTTTCTACAGATCTCACTCCTTTATATACTATGCGTCTGATCTTTCATGTCTTTAATATCTCAATGATCAAAGTTATGAATCCAACAGCTGGCATTATACACATTCAATTTATTCAGTTAATCACCCTTGCAACCCTATATCCATCGAGAATTTTACCCATTCATCCATCAAACCATCCATCCATCTAATCAGGCCTTGTCTGGCTCTGGGTACGAGTGCATGACTGCTTAAAAAAACATCTTCCTTCTAATCAATTTATTGGTAAACATCCCCATTACATACAAACAACCCCAGGGATGCGCTGTGACCTCTCATGTCAAACACGCGTAGGGAACGTGTTTCTACATGGAGAAGATAAAGCAAGCACTCTGCGGAGATGACGGGACCCGCCGGTTACGCCAGCTGCTGGGGCTAGATCAATGGCTTTTTTCTCTCCCCTTATTAAGCGGGAGATTTTTATTGGACTAAACGGCATGCACGGGCAACAGATGGGATCAATGTATCAGTGCCAAACGAGTGCATAAATAAAGATAGAAATGATGATGAGGGATACAGTGCCCAGCAGGATATTCGTTTCCTCCGCACTGGAGCTGAGCTTTAAAGCAGGGGTTCGATGACCGCGGGAGCTCCGCCTCTTATCATGAATTAGAGTGTGGGAAGGGAGGAGTGAGCGAAAGAGGTTCTGTCGGAATTAGATTATCTCCAAAAACCATATGGGTGGTATTTCTTTAACACTAGAACCGCTAAAGCAGTCATTTTGACTGCTCATGAATTGCATTTTTTTTATTACTGTCATTTTTCAAGTCATGCCCCGCTCCGTCCTTGACTTTTCCAAATTCAGTCTATATAACACACTGCAATTGTTAGAATCATAATATCACAAACAGAACTGGCGTTATAACCAGTTTTATGAGGGCATGTCAATTTTTAAATGGCTTTCCCCCATTGCCCCTCTTTTTCCCGACAGCAGGACCTGCTCCGCTGCTTCTCCCGACTGTGGAAGGTGCTGTGCCCAGTTGATAATCACCCGAATAATTGCTTAGAAACTGAACCTTAACTATACCGAAACTAATTTCACACATATAACAATAGATGAAGTAAAATATGATGGGTAGAAAGGGGGAGAATGTGTGAGTTGATGAGCGAGGGGAAGCGAACAATGCATTATTATGTAATCACCAATTGTGAATGAAAAACAGGGCGGGCCATTCTATTGTATTGGTATATTGTAATTATAATCTGAAAATGGTATGTACCCTTCAGTATATCAGTTCACCAAATTCAAGGAGTATAATCAGTCCACTCTGGCCTACTTGGAGTAGACTATGAGTGTCTGCATAATTTACAATTGCAAGAAGACCAAGACAAATGGATGCACATGCTATGTTAGCACTGAAACAAGATCAGGATGAAAACAACTCAGATGGTGGGGAAGAAATGAATCATCTCTGATGTTTATTCTTTTGATTCCAAGCCTCAGCCTGAATAACCTACACCTCCGAGGCCTAAGTGTAAAAAAGGCAGAACGGTGTGCACTGAGCAGGTGTTTGCACCATTACCAAATCAAACAGTGAGACAAGAGAGAGGAAGGAAAGGCACCACGTACATAGAACAAGCTGATGACAATGCTACGGGCTGATTATCAGCACAAAATGTCATCACTGAGAGAGCAGGCCCTACATCTCAAGCAAAAAAGAACATCAGCAACGCACTCACCAGCATTAGTTGTTTATGTGACATGGACATATTACAGCATTCAGGGACTGTACTGTGGCTAAGGCGCACATGGAGCAAGGAGACACTTTCTGGGTTAATGATGTTTAGGCTACTGATGTCATCATTTGACCGTGTGTCTTACTGACCGTGCATCTTGGTGGTTGGGGTATGTTCTTTATTTTGTCAATATTAAATAAGCTGTTACCCTGTTCCAACACATACACTTTATATTTCATAATTGTAACAAAGGCACTCCATGAATAAAATTGATTAAACATAAGAATGGATTTTTTTGTTTTTTTTGTTCTTACATATAGCCCACAGCAAGGATCTCCAACAGGTCAATCGTGAGCTACTAGTAGCTGGCAGCCCACCTATGAGTAGCTCGCCAAACAATTCTGAAAGTACATGCAATTTCACGTTTCCCCGTAAAACTGTCATACACAAATTTTACAAGACACAGCAAGCTCCCAGCAACTATCTAATCAACGCAACATTGACATTATCCCACTCCTGGTTAGCCACTATTGGCTTCAAAAGCCTAACGTAACACGATATCTGCTAAATAATTTCCAGCAATATTGCCCCTGTCTGTCTGTGTGGTGTGCACTTTTGTCCATCACTCCGTATGTAGCCAGTTGATGTGATAACTGTCTTGTGGGTTGAAAGAAATAGACTAACTATATATACAAAAGTATCTGGACACCCCTTCAAATGAGATTTTTTTTATCAAGCACACGGCCATCTCCATAGACAAACATTGGCAGTAGAATGGCCTTACTGAAGAGTTCAGTGACTTTCAACGTGGCACCGTCATACGATGCCACTTTTCCAACAAGTCAGTTAGTCAAATTTCTGCCCTGCTAGTCAACTGTAAGTGGTGTTATTGTGAAGTGGAAACGTCTAGGCGCAACAACGGCTCAGCTGCAAAGTGGTACAGTATGCCACACAAGCTCACAGAACGGGACCATCGAGTGCTGAAACACGTAGCGCGTAAAAATCGTCTTTCCTCAATAGCAAAGCTGATATCACATCACTTTCTGTTGAACGCGTAATGAGGGAGAGCTCAGTTTGTTGTTATGGAATCTTTTGAAAGTGTATTGAAAAGTTTCTTAGTAGCTAGCTCTCTTTTGAGTTTGGATCCCGTGGCTGGGACTACTATCTGTCCAGATCCCTGCTGTTTGTTGTTGTTTTCAATCTTCTCCGTGACCTGCCCTGTCTGGAACTGCGATGAGTAACAGCGTGACCTACGTTGCTACCATTATAAAGACCAAAACCGGAGGATGTACCATTGAGGACAGTGGTGTCTCTCTATCACAGGTGAAGTATCTTTAAATTAACAAAAATAGCTCTACAAGCAGTTGTTACAACAACGAGAAAATATCTTCAAGTGTTGTCCAAATACTGGTGTAGTCAACTAATAAAATAATGGACGACCTGACCAGAGAGGTCCAGGACCTGAAGAACAGTTTGCAGTTCTAACCAGGGTCAGCTCGATGAGTTTAAACAGGAGAACGAAGTTGACAGCAATCTGTAAGTCATTGAGAGAGGACATCAGTTCTGTATATGAATCCATGACAACAATGACAGAGAAATCAGATTATATTGAGGGACATTCAAGGCGGAACAACATGGTTGTGGACAGAATAGCAGAATCTCCACGAGACCTGAAACTGAGGATTGACCACAAGACGATTGAGGTGGAGCACGCCCACACAACTAGAAAACCCACCACCGTCCCAGGTGACAGGCCCAGGCCGATAGTGGTCAAGTTCCTGAGGTTCAAGCACACGGTAGTTGTTCTGGAAAGAGCCACGAACTTGAGAGGAATGTATACCTTCCTCAATGAGGACGATCCTGAAGCTGTGCGCCAGAAGAGGAAAGAACTTATCACAGCCATGAAAGCTGCCAGAGCGCATGGGGACATTGCTTACATCCGCTATGACAGGCTCATTGTCCACCCACCCTGCCTCCCAAAAGCCTGGAAGGGATGAGAGAGCCAAGTCTATGGGTTCGTAGCTTCAACCCTGCAGCACACACACACAGAGACATTACACACACACACACACACACACACACACAGAGATTACACACACACACACACACAGAGACATTACACACACACAGACATTACACACACACACACAGACATTACACACACCAACTGATTAATTGACAGCTGAAAGTATATATTTTTCTCTAGCTTTTTTTGCTCTTTTCCATATCATGTCTATCTCTGATAAGCTACCCCGGAAACGGCTGAAAATAGCCCAAATTGATATATGTTGCCTTAGAAATAAGGTTAATGAAATCAATAACTTGCTAACATCAGATAACATTCATAATTTGGCTATTTCTGAGAATCACTTAGATAGTCATTTGATGATACACCAGTAGCAATACAAGGATATAACATCTATAGAAGAGACAGGAATGATTATGCGGGAGGTGTTGCTGTATATATTCAGAGCCGTGTCCCTGTAATGCTTAGAGAATATCTTATGTCAAGTGTTATTGAAGTGTTCTGGATGCATGTTCACTTGGTACAGCCTTTTCTTTTGGGGTGTTCCTATAAGGCCTATAAGGACTTACTGCAAGTTGAGAAATTATGTGACTAAACTCAACAAAAATAATAAACTGTATGATGAAGCCAAGATCACTGATATAAAGAATGATGGAAAAAAACGTGAGTACTTTAAATTAAATTATTGGCAAAAAGACAAATTCAACTCAATCTTTCATCCAATCAGATGGCTTATTCATCACAAATCCATTTGATGTTGCCAATTATTTTAATGATTACTTAATTGGCAAAGTGGGCAAACTTAGGCAGGAAATGCCAACAACGAGTAGTGAGCCATCCTACTCATGCATGAAAAAACAAATAATGAAAGAAAAGCATTGCAAGTTTGAATTTTGTAAAGTTAGTGTGGAAGAGGTGGAAAAAGTATTGTTTTTTATCAATAATGACAAATCACCTGGCAACTTAGATTGAAAGCTACTGAGAATGGCCACTCCTATCTGTCATATCTTTAATCTAAGCCTAGAGGAAAGTCTTTGTCCTCGGGCCTGGAGGGAAGCCAAAGTCATTTCGCTACCCAAGAGTGGTAAAGTGGCCTTTACTGGTTCTAACAGCAGACGTATAAGCTTGCTGCCAGCTCTTAGCAAACTGTTGCAGAAATGTGTTAAACCAAATACAATGCTATTTATCTGTAAACAAATTAACAACAGAATTTGAGCATGCTTATAGAGAGGGGCACTCAACATGTATTGCGCTGACACAAATGACTGATGATTGGTTGAAATAAATTGATAACAAGAAGATTGTGGGAGCTGTACTGTTAGATTTCAATGCAGCCTTTGATATTATTGAACATAACCTGTTGTTGAGAAAACGTATGTGTTATGGCTTTTCAACCTCTGCCATATAGTGGATTCAGAGCTATCTATCTAATAGAACTCAGAAATTTTTCTTTAATGGAAGCTTCTCTAATGTCAAACATGTAAAGTGTTGTGTAACGCAAGGCAGCTCTCTTAGCCATCTAATCTGTTCTATTTTTACCAATGACCTGCCACTGGCATTAAACAAAGCATGCGTATATGATTCAACCATATACCCATCAGCAACCACAGCTAATGAAGTCACTGAAAGCCTTAACAAAGAGTAGCAGTCTGTTTTGGAAAGGGTGGCCAGTAATATAATGGTCCTGAACATCTCTAAAACTAAGAGCATTGTATTTGGTACAAATCATTCCCTAGGATCTAGACCTCATCTGAATCTGGAAATGAATGGTGTGGCTGTTGAACAAGTTGAGGAGACTAAATTACTTAGTGGCCCAGAACAGAGTGGCACGTTTTGCTCATCATTGTGATCAGAGGGCTAATATAAATGCTATGCATGCCAGTCTCTCTTGGCTAAGAGTTGGGACTGCATCACATCTTCTTTTTATAAGACACATTAATGTGTTGAAAATGCCAAATTGTTTGCATAGTCAACTTACACACAGCTCTGATACATACACTTACCCCATCAGACATGCCACCAGAGGTCTTTTCACAGTACGCAAATCCAGAACAAATTCAAGAAAGCGTACTGTATTATATAGAGCCATTATTGCATGGACCTCCCTTCCATCTCATATTGTTCAAATTAACAGCAAACCTGGTTTAAAAAAACAGATAAAGCAACACCTCACGGCACACTGCCTCTCCCCTATTTGACCTAAATAGTTTGTGTGTATGTATTGATATGTAGGCTACATGTACCTTTTTTAAATTGATGTTGTTCTGTCCTTGAGCTGTTCTTGTCTATTGATGTTCTGTATTATGTCATGTTTCATGTTTTGTGTGGACCCCAGGAAAAGTAGCTGCTGCTTTCGCAACAGCTAATGGGGATCCTAATGAAATACCAAATACTCACTACCGAGTTCCAAACTGCCTCTGGAAGCCATGTCAGCACAAGATATGTTCTACGAGAGCTTCATGAAAATGGGTTTCCATGGCAGCCACACACAAGCCTAAGATCACCATGTGTAATGCCAAGCATTAGCTGGAGTGGTGTAAAGCTTGCTGCATTGGACTATGGAGCAGTGGAAATGTTCTCTGGAATTATAAATCATGCTTCACCATCTGGCAGTCCGACGGACAAATCTGAGTTTGGCGGATGCCAGGATAACGCTACCTGCCTCTATGCATACTACCTACTGTAAGGTTTAGTGGAGGAGGAAAAATTGTCTGGGGCTGATTTTCATGCTTTGTGCTAGGCCCCTTAGTTCCAGCGAAGGAAAATCTTAACGCTACAGCATACAATGACATTCTAGACCATTCTGTGCTTCCAACTTTGTGGCAACAGTTTGGGGAAGGCCCTCTCCTGTTTCAGCATGACAATGCCCCCGTGACCAAGCACAGTCCATACAGAAATGGTTTGTCAAAATGAGTGAGGAGGAACTTGACTGGCCTGCACAGAACCCTGACCTCAACCCCATCAAATACCTTTGGGATGAATTGGAACGGTGACTGCAAGCCAGGCCTAATCGCCCAACATCAGTGCTTGACCTCACTAATGATCTTGTGGCTGAATGGAAGCAAGTCTCACATCAATGTTCTCACATCTAGTGGAAAGCATTCCCAGAATAGTTGCAGCAAAAGGGGGACCAACTCCATATTACTGCCCATGATTTTGGAATGAGATGTTCAATGAGCAGGTGTCAAAATACTTTTGGTCATGCAGTGTACTTTCCCTAAAACCTTCTCAATTAAATGTTAGTACAGAACCATTGCTAGACAGGCACATTAGATGGCATATTCCTCACTCACTAGATGCACAATAAAAGGGCCAGATGCACAATTTCTTTATCTGTTAGTTTTCTTCCAGACCAAAATCAAGTGTTTTCAGATGTGATTTGAGCATTGGCATGGACTCAGAATATACAATTTTGTTGTTTCTCTATGAACAATTGTAATTTTCAGAGTACAAAAATATATATTTTAATGAAAGGGACCCCTTAGAGTTGTTTATTAATCATTATTTTACCAGGTATATTGACAGAATCCAACTAGCTCTCACAGTCTCACATCAGAATTAGACGTTCATCCATGTTTCTCAAACATCAAATTTCGAAGTTGTTGCAAGCGTCAACTTTTTAAGTGTTGAATATTACACATTAACTCAACAATTATAAGGTTAGGGTTAAATGTTGGCATTAACTGTGAAATCTTAAGGTTATGCATTAACTTAAGATGGTTAAGGTTGGGGATAGGCTTGAAACTAAAATCTCAAACAACTTTCTACTACTGGAGTAAAACTTGCAACCTTTAGAATTGTAGCTGCCACCCCTACCCACAATGCTGTAGAAAAACTGAAACCGACTTGAAGGTAACAGCGCTCACAATTGCCCCTAGTGGCCTTTTTCCACGTCATTTCCGGACTTCCTCAGACATGGATGGATGTCGAATACTGACTTGTATCATGGGTGAGCTGGCTTCAGAAAACATAGTGCACTACTTTCTCTTGTACACTAAGGGCATGGGGAAGAGTTGCAGTGGGGAGGAGAATAATGTGCCTATTTGAAAGCTATAATTGTTTTTATTAGCTTCTTTATTTTAATGGTACAGAAAAAAAATGATTCTATCAATGAATTTCATCCCGTACTGTTTTTTTAGGTTGTGGGTTCGATTCCCATGGGGGACCAGTACAGAAAAGCATAAAGTACAAAAGATTTATGCGCTCACTTACTGTAAGTTGGTCTGTATAAGAGGGTCTGCTAAATAACTAAAATGTAAATACTAAATCCACCTTCTATCAAATTTCGGTAGTCACATGCGCCGAATACAACCTTACAGTGAAATGCTTACTTACGAGCCCCTAATCAACAATGCAGTTTCAAAAGAATACAGATACAAATACAGAATAAGAGATAAAAGTAGCAAGTAATTAAAGAGCAGCAGTGAAATAACAATAGCGAGACTATATACAGGAGGGAACTGATACAAAGTCAACGTGTGGGGGCACCGGTTATTTGAGGTAATATGTACATGTAGGTGGAGTTATTAAAGTGACTATGCATAGATAACAACAGAGAGTAGAAGTGGTGTAGAGAGGGGGTGAGAGGTGGGGGCAATGCAAATAGTCTGGGTATCCGTTGAACTTGAGTCTTATGGCTTGGGGGTAGAAGCTGTTTAGAAGCCTCTTGGAGCTTGACTCCGGTACCGCTTGCCGTGCGGTAGCAGAGAGAACAGGGTGGCTGGAGTTTCTGACAATTTTTACGGCCTTCCTCTGACACCACCTGGTTTAGAGGTCCTGGATGGCAGGAAGCTTGGCCCCAGTGATGTACTGGGCCGTTCGCACTACCCTCTGTAGTGCCTTGCGGTCGGAGGCCGAGCAGTTGTCATACCAGGCAGTGATTCAACCAGTCAGGATGCGTTCGATGGTGCAGCTGTAGAACCTTTTGAGGATCTGAGGACCCATGCCAAATCTTTTCATTCTCTTGAGGGGGAACAGGTTTTGTCGTGCCCTCTTCACTCTAAATTCCAAGCCCTTGGGAAAATACTTTCCGCCTTAATCCTCCACCTCCTCCCTCTGTGTGGACGACTTCGTCAACCACTTTGAAAAAGTGGACAACATCCGCTCCTCATTCATTTAGTCCACTGGTCCCACTCACACAGAACTACCCTACGCCTTGACCTTTTTCTCCCCTCTCTCTTTCCAAATGAAATCCTGCGACTAGTGATGTCCAGTTGCCCGACAACCTGCCCCCTCGACCCCATCCCCTCTTCCCTTCTCCAGACTATCTCTGGAGACTTTCTCCCATTTCTCATTTCCATCATCTACTCATCCCTGACCACTGGCTGCGTCCTGGAGTTGCTCCCATCCTCAAGAAACCAACACTTATGCCTCTGATGTCAAAAACTACAGATCTTTATTTTCTTCGCAAAACACTTCAGTGTGCTGTCTCTGACCAACTCTCTTCTTATGTCCCTCAGAACGATGTTCATGACCCTAACCAGTCAGGCTTCAAGGTCACTCAACCTAGACTGCTCTCTGTGTCATGGAGGCTCTCCACTCTGCCAAAGCTGACTGTCTCTCTCTCCTCTGTTCTCCTCCTCCTAGAGCTATCCGCTGTATTTGTGAACCATCAGATCCTCTTCTCCACCCTCTCAGAAAGGGCTCGAAATTAAGGTCGTCCCGTCGTCTTGCTATGATAAAAAATATGTCTGGGACGGTTCAAAACAGACGTGTGACAGTTGCGGGACGATAGGCCAGAAAAATATAAAATGCATACAACAGTGGTTCCACACTAAAATGTTTAAACACAAAGATGAGGCTGATGAAACAGATCACAACATTTTGCTTAAAAGTTGATAAACTATGAATAATTCACATTACAAGAGCAGCAATGTGTTCACTCATCTTGGCCATATGACTGTTCCAAAATGCTATTACGGGAGAACACCACTCTCAAACACGCACTTGATGCGAGCGTGTTTTAATTCTGCGACAGTGATGGATATACAGCCTAATGGTAGAAACTTTGGAAGAGGGAATATCTAAAGATGCAACAATATGATTCTGACATTGGACAGTAGAAGAGGAAATGCTGGTTTCAATGTCATGTCAGGAAATGTTTGCTTTTTTGTTTGCATGTTATTAAAAGTAAGATGGGCTACGTAAAATGTCCAGGTTTCAAACAATGATTTGGCTGGCTAGGCATCGCATATGTCATTATTTTAGTTATGGATGTAATGAACACAAGGGGAGACAGAGAGCTGGTTTCAAGCACAGGGCGCAGCAGGTGTTTATTGCAAAGGACCGCAGGAGGAGGGAGTCCAGGGGCAGGCAGGTAGTTGGGTCCAAGGGCAGACAGGTAGTTGGGTCCAGGGGCAGGCAGGTCATACACATGGTGTCCAAAAGGGCAATAGTACAGGCAGGGAAAAGGCTAGTAACGTAGTCCGGGGGATCAGGCAATAGGTAGATAACAGGAAATCCGAAGTACAGGCAGTGAATAGGCAAAAGGCGTCGTTAGTGAGGCAGGCATAAACTATCATACACGGGAGGAGTAATCATGGGAAAAACAGCGCTCTGAAAGACTTGTGTAACAAAACAAACAATACCTCACAATGATGGGGTGCAAAGAACTGAACTAAAAAGTGAGTGGTAGTGACATACAGGTGTGTGAACAGGTGATTAGAATTCAGGTGATTGGGATCTGGAGAGTGAGCTGCATTCAGGGGATCTAAATGTTTGAGGGTATGAGTTGGAAGCAGACGTTACAATGGAAATGTGTAATATTAGAATCTCATTCCAATGTAGGGCAAATAGGCCTATTAGAATGCACATTTTACTCTCTCTCAGCCTGTCTGCGGGCCCGCTGGCCCGGAGCTGAGGTTTAATGTGCCGGGAGTTGCTGTGGCATTTGCATTGTCTGTAGGCTATGGCTAACTACTGTGGCATTCTAGAGAATATGGTTTATCTCCCTGATCTGAAACGAATGCACACTGTTAAATGTGCAAAGTATTTCTGCCTCGCACTGCAACACTCCCTGGCTGGGGATTGTGCGTGCACACGTGAAGAGCTGGGTGACAGATTCATTTTCAGAAGCGCTGCGTACAGGCATAAAAGTGTGTTTAATTTACTTGAAACGGAAGTCTACTGAAGTGAGACTTTGTCCTTGTGTTTGTTCTTTGGCTATTTACATTATTTTGTTCACAAGGTAGGTTGTTTTCAATGTTTGAGTTTCAACTGCTGGGGAAGAGAAGCAACGTGAATAATAGTCAGACTCAATCTCACAGGTACAAACATGACTCCAGTTGCATTACCACGGTAACCTCCAACCCTTAAAGGGGCAGGTGAAATTTTTTGTCTCTGTGATATTGGTGACCTAAATTCAGTCCTGTGTAGCAAAACTTTAATTTCTGTTTTTTACATTGGATAAAAGTAGAGACTCAGAGCTACAAAATGGTATATCATACACTGCATTTGAGGAAGAATGGGAAAGTAATTCTGCTTAGAAAGTTGATAAACTTGTAAACTCACGTTTGAGAGTTGCAATTTAGTGTTTTGGTGAGAGAGCTCTTCGRCTACACCCYTTTAGCATCGTTCACACCCTCTTAAGCTTTAGCCCCACCCATCTCGTTGAGTTCAGAGCGCACACTTTACGCTCTGGCCGATGATTTGTTTACCTCTGGATAACATAAAAACAGCCTAACCAGCTGTGCTGCAACAATTTCCTTATGCTTTTTTGCCGACGTTTACTGACACCGGGCCATATTCAACGGGTGTTGTACACTTTAGCTTAAGACAAATGCCCTTAGTTTGAAGACAATTCAGAAACCGGTGTTTTCCCATCTCTTTAGCTATCATACTCTAATTCCACTGATTTCAAAACTCGACCCTCCAGAAAGTGGAGAGCCACACTTATGCAGCTACATTAAAAAAATGTGTTCAACAGGATTACCAACACAGACTGACTAGCTCAAATAGACAAAAGCCTTCTGTATGGCAGACCAATCCGAACTCATCTCTCGGCATGTCCAGCACACTCATTATCTCAGCCAATCATGGCTAGTGGGAAGGTTGCCCCCTTTTTATGTGGCTTAACCAACAAGGCTCGTAATTTAACAATTGTATTCATATTTACAGATGGCATACAAGTTTGTTATTAAGGCACATGAAAGTTCACATGTTCCAGAAGGCATTTCTGCCAAAACATGCATTTTGAGAAAACAATATTTTTTACTTTCAAACTGCTCTGCTGTGAAGTCGTGACTTGTGACATACGCCTAGTTTCCTGAATCGGGTCACATTTCAGGTCCAAAAATGTAATTAAACAATATAACACGTTACTGCTTACTAGTAATACTTTTATTTTTTTAGAAACATTAAAAAGCATGCTCATCAGTTTTTGTAGTGTTTTGTTGGTGTAATTTTAGCAGAAAAAAATATTTGGTCTGGTAAAAAATCTGAATGGCTGGTAGATTTTTAAATCTACCTGGCACAGTGGCTGGTGTACCAACAAATACATTTTAGGCACTGGCCGTTAGCAGTTGGTGTTACTTAAAAAGGTCAAGGCGACCATTCTTCACTGACTGAAGAGGGAGGATGAAGCAGAGAAAGTGAAGGCTGGGGAGCACACACACATTCTTTATTGTATATTGTTGTGTTATGTTGTTTAATGTGGCTGCTGGTGGTGGAATGTAATGTCTTTATGTTAAGTTCATTCAGTAACCAGTTCCCAATAGCATTGTTCTCTCTTAGATATAGAATACCAGTCAAAAATGTGGACACACCTACTCATTCAAGGGTTTTTCTTTATTTGTACTATTTTCCACATTGTAGAATAATAGTGAAGACATCAACACTATGAAATAACACATATGGAATCATATACTAACCCGTGTTAAACAAATCAAAATATATTTTAGATTTCAGATTCTTCAAAGTAGCCACCCTTTGCCTTGATGACAGCTTTGCACACTCTTGGCATTCTCTTAACCAGCTTCATGAGGTAGTCACCTGGAATGCATTTCAAATAACAGGTGCGCCTTGTTAAGAGTTAATTTGTGAAATGACTTTCCTTCTTAATGTGTTTGAGCCAATCAGTTGTGTTGTGACATGGTAGCGGTGGTATACAGAAGATAGCCCTATCTGGTAAAAGAACAAGAACAGCTCAAAAAAGCAAAGAGAAACAACAGTCCATCATTACTTTAAGACATGAAGGTCAGTCAATACGGAACATTTCTAGAACTTCAAATGCAGTCATAAAAACCATCAAGAGTTATGATGAAACTTGCTCTCATGAGGACTGCCACAGGAAAGGAAGATCCAGAGTTACCTCTGCTGCAGAGGATAAGTTCATTAAACTTAACTGCACCTCTGATTGCAGCCAAATAAATGCTTCACAGAGTTCAAGTTACAGACACATCTCAACATCAACTGTTCAGAGGAGACTGTGTGAATCAGGCCTTCATGGTCGAATTACTGCAAAGAAACCACTAATAAAGAACACCATTAAGAAGAAGAGACTTGCTTGGGCCAAGAAACACGAGCACGACCGGTGGAAATCTGAGATTTTTGGTTCCAACCCAAAAAGCAGATTAGGTGAACGGATGATCTCCTCATGTGTGGTTCCCACTGTGATGCATGGAGGAGGAGGTGTGGGGATTCTTTACTGGTGACACTGTCGGTGATTTATTTACATTTCAAGGCACACTTAACCAGCATGGCTACCACAGAATTCTGCAGCGATACGCCATCAAATTGTATTTGTCACATGTGCTTTATACAAGCGGTGTAGACCTTACCATGAAACGCTTACTTGCAAGCCCTTAAACCAACAATGCAGTTTTAAGAAGAATAAGTTTTTATTAGAAAATAGATAAGTTATATAACAGTAGCAAGGCAATATACAGGGGGTAACGGTACAGAGTTACTAAATAATTCCACATGTGTTATTTCATAGTTTCTAACTCTTCACTATTATTCTACAATGTAGAAAATAGTAAAAATAAAGAAAAACGCTTGAATGAGAAGGTGTGTCCAAACTTTTGACTGGTACTGTATATACATGTGGTTAGCATGTTACATTTTTTAATAAAACATTTTGTTTATTTTATATAGACTGTCTGTATCTGTCTCCGAAATACACCAATACTTTAAAAGCACTGAAAATGATCTAGACTCCTGGATTGCATCCTACTTGGCAGGTCACTCCTACCATGTGGTGTGGAGAGGATCTGTGTCTGCACCACATGATCTCACTACTGGTGTCCCCAGGGCTCGGGTCTAGGCCCTCTCCTCTTTTCTTTATACACCAAGTAACTTGGCTCRGTCATAACCTCTCATGGTCTCTCCTTGCTATGCAGATGACACTCAACTACTTCTCTCATTCTCTCCTTCTGACACCCAGATGGCGACGCGCATCTCTGCATGCCTGGCAGATATCTCAGCTTGGACGTCGGTCCACCATCTGAAGCTCAACTTCCACAAGATAGAACTGCTCTTCCTCCCGGGAAAGGCCTGCCCACTCCAAAAACCTCTCCATCACAGTCTACCACCTCACAGTGTCCTCCTCCCAGAGTATAAAGAATATTGGCGTGACCCTGGACAACACCCTGTTGTTCTCAGTGACTTGCTCCTGCAGGTTCATGCTCTACAACATATGTAGAGTACGACCTTTCCTCAGACAGGAAGCGGCTCAGGTCCTAATCCAGGCACTCGTCATATCCCGTCTGGACTATTGCAACTCTCTGTTGGATGGGCTCCCTGCTTGTGCCATCAAACACCTACAACTTATCTAGAATGCCGCAGCCCATCTGGTGTTCATCCTTCCCAAGTTCTCCCATGTCATGTGCTCCTCCACACACTCCACTGGCTTCCAGCCGAAGCTTGCATCCACTACAAGACCATGGTGCTTGCCTATGGAGGCGCAAGGGTAACTACCCTTCTCTAACTTCAGGCTATGCTCAAACCCTACATACCAACCCAAGCATTCAATTCTGCCACCACTGGTCTCTTGGCCATCCCACCACTATGGGAGGTTAGTTCCCGCTCAGCCCAGTCAAAGCTCTTCTCTGTCCTGGCACCCCAATGGTGGAACCAGCTTCCCCCTGATGCTAGGGCAGAGTCCCTGCCCATCTACAGATTTTTTTTTTTTAAGTATCTTAAATAAGACATCTCAGTCTTACCCCCCCCACGAACACTTACCACGCTGCATTTTGGTCCTCTTCTCCTTCACCAGACGAGAATCGTTACAAGAGCACTAAAATGACTCAAATGTAAATGTCAGCAATCTGTAGTCAGCCTAATCCGGCATACATTACTATAATACCACCCAACCTTAAGTAGTTAAATAAAGGTTAACCTAAATAAAAAACCTAGCCCGCTGTATGAAATATATATAAATCCTCCTGAATCATGCCTGGGTGAGTGCATGTGGGAGTGCGTGCGTGCATATGGTATGTGAGAGAGAGAGAGAAAGCAAGAGGAGGGGGGCAGGGAGAAAGAGGCAGAGTGAGTGGATGGGACAGAAAAATATATGGAGAGTGAGAGGTGTTGGGATAGTGAGAAGCAGAGAGAGAAAGAGGTGGGAGGAGGCCCTACTCTGTCCAGTGTGAGTTGGTGGGGATTGATCATTCCATGGAGCAGTGCACTCACCCCAAAACGATAGCCTGACTTCAAGGCTAACATTGAAGGAACTCCCCCTGCACAGTATATATTCAACCCAGCTATACTGCAGCTATTACAAGACAGCACTGGTTGCTCCTGGGCAGAGGGATGCCTGGCTTGACAATAACAAATGACTGCTCAGCCATTCCTTGCTTCTTTATGTTCACTTATCCATTTATTTAGTCATAAATCCTCTCAACCATCAATCAATCAATCAACAATTAATTTGTACAAATGGCTAATCAAGGCGTACTCTATATTTTAGGAGGGCAGGAAAGATTCGATGGAAAGTGCTCCTTGAATTTCACAGCTCACAAGACAATGTGCACCTGCCTTGCTGCTCTCAGCCTGGAGTGCTTCTCACTGTGTTTCTCTCTCTCATACACACACGTGCACCCACGCATGCAAGCACATGTAAGTACGCATATACACACACACACACCTTCCCTCTACACAGGTCAGAGCTCTACGGAAGGTGGGCTCACTCTTTGGGATCTTTATGTGACTGAAGTGTTGTGAAACCGACACACCCCCTCATCGGAGCCCAGGATTTGATATGCTATTATTATGATTACACTGTGAATGCTTTTTGGGTAAATCCAATGATTGTTACCCAACGGAGCAGAGTAGATCTGCACTGTTGGCATATGACGTCTTCCAATGATGTTCTCCCGTCACTGTCATCCTTCGTCAGGTGATCTCATTATCTAATTGTGCATGCCGTGGCCACAGAACAAGCTCCTCTCCAATAGCCAACCTTCTTTTCTTTTTCATTCACCATCAACGTAAGGAGATGAATTGTGCTCTACAGTATATAGTCTGTGTTTATTGCCCTTGCATGTTTCAATTGCTGTCAGTTAAGAGGTAATGCAGTGGGACGATCTGTATTTGATTAGCAGCCTTGACCCCGAGGACAGTGTGTGTGTGTGTGCGTGTGTGTGTGTCGTTCGGTGTGTGTCGTTTGGGTCTGTGTAGGTGTATGCATGTGTAGGGGTGTATGTGGGTGTATTCGATTTGTTATTCTGATAGGTTGACACAGTGGGGCTACTTAATGAATATGTGAGAGATGCCTGCAATTGTGAAATCTCTGTACCAGTTACAGAACTACTGTCTTTGACAGGAAATACTGGAGTTTATTGGGAAGTGTGTTGAACTTTGACTGTTTTCATGTCTTCTTGTTTGATTACAGACTGGGGTTGTTCTGCTCATGTGTCTGTGTGCCTGTGTCTGACAAACTATTTGACAGCTCTCTAAATAATGTCGGTCTACCCTGTCGTTTGTTGCCACATAATAAAATACGTATTAATCATACATACTCGTTTTTTTCTGGAGCTCTTTGAATATAAATATAATTCACTTTTACTAACAATTTGACAATGTGCTCAACTTCTAAATCTATATTTTCACTGTTTGTCCTTCAATTATCTTTCTTTTTGCATACTCTACTCTGATTGTCAGTAAAGGTTTTGGTTGGTTCTAATAACAACAAAAAGCCTTATTATTGTCGTGAGGTTTACCATATGTTTACCTCTGGCTTCTGTTTTGAACACAGCTCAGGCAGTAGTAGGTCTATGGGGGATTGCTGTTTCTCAAGGTCCTTCACCCTCTGGCAGCCATTACCCTGGTCTGCATCATCCTCCCTAGAGACAGCCATAGACCATGCCACATGGAGAGAGCTGTGTTCCCAAACAACCAAATGTTTCCAATCTAATTTAAAGAAGACACTTGTCTGACAACTGAGCCAGTATGAGCCAATCAGCAGTGCTTGTATCATTGGGTATCACATTCCCAAAACCGCTCTTCTATGTGATTGGAATTCGAAAGCATCTTGTAAACATATTTGTCTGTCAGTGTGTTTTGTTTTTTGTTGTTTAATCATGGATTGATGTTTGACTCACTTTTTTTAGATGAACACCTTAGAAATGAAAGAGATTAGTTTGTCAGATGTTAGAACAACTCAAAAGTGGTCTAATTTTTCAAATTATCTATTGTCTAGAAACAATATGCACATTTATTTGTGTTAGTACTACTTCATCATTAATCCATAGTTACTCTGTCAGGAAATACATTATATAGTTGTTCATTTAGCAATTATATAAAAGTATGTTCTTCAGAGAGAAAATCTTTAGTCCAAAATTATAGGGTGTCTAAAACAGTCCCTCCCACTGGGCACACACTGGTTGAATCAATGTTGTTTCCACATAATTTCAATAAAATGACATTGAACCAATATGGAATAGACGTTGAATTGAGGTCTGTGCCCAGTGGGTTTTCATGTAGGAGCATTTTTAGATCTCGCCTCCGTCATGTAAGCGCTCTCCGGCGCTCTAGGTCGCCATGCTCCCGCGTTTCTGCCGGACTGACAGGTTTCCCGCACCTCAGCAGAGGTAACCGGTCCGCTCCTGATACCCGGGATCATCAATTTGGTTGGTGTCCTGCGGCTGGAGCCGCGCTTCAGGGAGGGGGTACTGCCACATGTGCTCCCTCTCCGGACTCTAGGTCACCAGGCTGCTCATTATGGCGCACACCTGTCACCATCGTTACGCGCACCTGCGTGTCGTCAGATTCACCTGGACTCCATCACTTCCCTGATTACCTTCCCTATATGTTACTCCCTTTGGTTCCTTCCCCAGGTGTTTCTGTTTCATGTCTGTGTGCTGTTCGAGTTTCTTGTTTTGTATTTATTATTTATTACTCCCTGAACTTGTTTCCCGACTCTCAGCGCACGTCGTTACAGTCTCAAGACTAATGACTACAGTATAATGACTTTTCCTTTCATATTTAGTATTTTAAGGGTTATTTTACCTTGTCCTTCATTTCCAATCTTTAAATCATATCATAAGTCTTGATTCAGGCACTCATGTCTTTCTTGGCACATACAGTGGGGTCCGAAATTATTGACACCCATGATAAAGATGAGCTACATGGTATGCTACAAAAAAGGGGAAATTATATTATTTTATACTAATACAATTGCTCAGAGAAAAAATCTTCTTGCAAGGATAACGGCACGGATCTTAGACCGTTCCTCCATACAGAATCCTTCCAGATCCTTGATATCCTTTGTTTGCACTTAAGGACTGCCCTCTTCAATTCAAACAACAGGTTTTCAATGCGTTTCAAGTCCGGAGACTGAGATGGCCATTGCAAAATGTTGATTTTGTGGCCAATTAACCATTTCATGCTGGAAGATCCACTTGAGGCCAAGTTTCAGCCTCCTTGAACAGGCAACCAGGTTTTTGGCTAAAATGTACTACTGGGTACAGTTTATGACGCCGTTGACCTTAAAACCTTTTCTCAATATAGGGGGTGCTGTTTCAACGTTAGCATTTATCGTCTCCAAATTAAACTGCCTCATACTCAATTCTTGCTCGTACAATATGCATATTATTGTTATTATTGGATAGAAAACACTCTCTAGTTTCTATAGCCATTTGAATTATGTCTCTGAGTGAAACAGAACTCATTCTACAGCACTTTTCCTGATATGGAGTGAGATTTCAGAAATTTTGGCCTCTGGTCCCAGGTCAGTTTTAAAGTCCCTGTAAATCCTATGAGGATACAAACACTGCCCATGCCTTCCTCTAGATGTCAGTAAGAGGTGACAATTTGAATGGAGTCGATTGCGCAATCAGGGCCTGTATAAAACGCGAAAGACCGGATGTACCGTTCTTTTCCTGCTGCGCCTGAAGCAAGATGGACGTCGGACTGGCTCTCTTTCCAAGCGTTGGTTTAGCCACTTATATATCGCCGGTCATGTTTTTACTCGTTATAGGTGTTAAAAACATCATAAGGTAGTTTTATTTAAACCGTTTTATAGCAATTTATATCCGTTTAGTGCGATTTTGAGGCATTGCTTTGTGATGCACTTTGAAGCGCCGGGCACGTTTCGGGGTCCTGGTCGAACGTTAGTGGGCATTTCGACGGACAAGAGGACATCTTTCGACCAAAAGAAGATTAGACCCAAGAAAGGATACATTGCCCAGATACTGATGGAAGAACAGCTCACAGAAGTAAGACTATTTATGATGATAAATCGCTGTTCTGTTGAAAAAATTTAAACGCATATATCGCCATTTTGTTATGTGTAGCTTCGCTTGGCGGACCGGTATTGCACAGTAAGGATAATTTTAGAAATGTAAGTCAGCGATTGCATTAAAAACTAATTTGTCTTTCGATTCCTGTCAACCCTGTATTTTTTAGTCAAGTTTATGATTAGCTATCGATTAGACTAGATCACTCTCAAAGATAGCGCCCGACATTTTCAGGCCAGTTTTGCTACTATTCTCATTGTATAACCACGTTTTTTTGTGGCTAAATATGCACATTTTCGAACAAACTCTATATGTATGTTGTAATATGATGTTACAGGAGTGTCATCGGAAGAATTCTGAGAAGTGTTAGTGAAAAAATTAATATATTTTGGTGATCATAACGTTATCGCTCCCCTTGCCTTGGATTCATGCTGGGGTAACGTTTGCACATGTGGTATGCTAATATAACGATTTATTGTGTTTTCTGCTGTAAAACGCTTAGAAAATCTGAAATATTGTCTGAATTCACAAGATCTGTGTCTTTCCATTGCTATGCTTTGTCTATTTTTATGAAATGTTTTATGATGAGTAAATTGGTAATACACGTTGCTCTCTGTATTTATTCTAGTCGAGTTGTGATGGTGGGTGCAATTGTAAACTATGATTTCTACCTGAAAATGCACATTTTTCTAACAAAAACTATCCTATACAATAAATATGTTATCAGACTGTCATCTGATGAGGTTTTTTCTTGGTTAGTGGCTATCAATATCTTTATTTGGCCGAATTGTGATAGCTACTGGTGGAGAGAAAAAATGGTGGACAAGAAAAATGGTTGTTTGCTAACGTGGTTAGCTAATAGATTTACATATTGTGTCTTCCCTGTAAAACATTTTAAAAATCAGAAATGATTGCTGGATTCACAAGAAGTGGATCTTTCATCTGGTATCTTGGACTTGTGATTGAATGATATTTAGATGCTACTATTTACTTGTGACGCTATGCTAGCTATGCTATTCAGCTTTTTACTGGTGGGGGGTGGGGGTGCTCCCGGATCCGGGTTTCTGACTCGGTAAAAGTTAACAAGGCCCCTGGACCAGTGGAAGCTAAATATTTTCCAGTAGGTATGGGGTTATTTTCTGCTCATTGTCATTTTGATGCCAAACCCACCGCGCTGGCATGGCCAAAGAGCTGAAATTTCATCTCATCCAACTAATGCAAACGCCTGGAGTTTGTTGAACGGCATTGGCACTTGGATTGGAACCAATGCTTTGGTCAGATGACATGAAAATAGAGCTATTTAGCACACACACATCAGTGATGGGTTTGGCGTCAAAATGAGAATGCATAAGCTGAAAATAACCCCATACCTACTGTAAAATATTGGTGGATCTTTGATGTTATGGGCTATTTTGCTCCCACTGGACCAGGGGCCGTTGTTGAAGAGCGATTGCCCCTATAAAGCAAATTCTTATTCTTAAAACAGGCTATATGTCATTGATATGAGTCGGAAACATTTTTTCTAGTGTCAAATTTTGAATTTAAAGTCAGTATCATCCAAAACAGAGATTTGCGAGAGAGTGTTAGGAAAAAATGGTATGCCACTGAATGAATGGAACCCCTGGGTTGAGTTTATTTCAATTATGCCCATGCCCAGAGCTGGCCGACCCAGGTAATCATCAATTCGGAGCGTAGCTGCACGCTACCCAATCGTAATGCCCATGAGAGAGAATAAAGTAGACGCCGCGGGTCAAATGTCTGATTTATGACCCTATGTCCGGATGACGCGTATATTTGGGCATCCGGCCAGGACATCCTGTTCCTGTTGTCACGGGACCTGGTTGAACCTGGTTGAACTGGGGGGGGGGGGGGGGGGTTGTGTTTGAACATTTCAAAGAGGATACCCCACACCCACCCTATTTTATTGCCCTTAGGGTTGTTGTCTATGAAGCAGGAATGTCCGGGGGGGGGGGGGGGGGATTGGGTTTGCGGCAGACGCATTATAATAAAGCCCAGAACACTAAACAAGATTTAAAAAATAAAACCCAGAACATTAAACAGAAAATGATGTCTCCTAGGCCAATTCTCGGGGTGCTATGCGTCTCTTGTCACGAACCCAATGATAAAAGCATCGAGGACATTTTGTGTGAGGCCCCTGAATGTTTTAAAGGAGTTTTGGATACGAGTGATGGACATATGTCTCACATATTCCAACCTGAGGATTCTACTGTTAAGATATTCACAGACAGCAGCCCCAAACCCCTTTATCATGCAAAACCCGGAAGGTTTTCTCCCGCGCTGCGTATGAGAGAATGGCTTAAGATACGGCTAGCGCTCTGTCAAATTGAACAGGCACTGAGTGGTACAACCCTGCCAGGATATGCAATGGAAGAACTTGTGTGCGGGCGCAGTGATTTGAAGGCCCTAAGAATCGCTTCAATGGTGTATAGCCCTGACTCCAAAGTGACAATTTTAGCATGTGAACAATTTGATAGTACATATGCGACGAAGTCTGTCAGTTCATATGTATTTTCCAAAGCCTGCAAGGATGTAAACTTTCTTATGCCATTGTTTAGCTTTAAATGGATTGATTATCCTATATTCATAACCCTGATGAATAAGCTGGACAGTCTTTTCCAAAATCGTGAAAAATTACGGCACTGGCCGCGTCCATCCTTAACTTCTCTAGGGTAGGGGGCAGCATTCGGAATTTTGGATGAAATGCATGCCCAAATTAAACTGCCTGCATCTCGGGCCCAGAATATATGATATGCATATAACTGGTAGAGAAAACACTCTAACGTTTCCAGAACTGTTAAAATAGTGTCTGTGAGTATAACAGAACTGATTTGGCAGGCGAAAACCTGAGAAGAATCCATTCAGGAAGTAGTTTTTTTTGTTGGTTTTGTAGTTTTCTATTCAATGCCAATACACTATCCATTGACTTAGGACTCAAATTGCAGTTTCTATGCCTTCCACTAGATGTCAACAGTCTTCAGAAATTGTTTTAGGCTTGTATTCTGAAAAATGAAGAAGTAAGAGCAGTCTGAATGAGTGGACCCTGCCGTGTCACAGAGCTTTTTCCTGCGCAAGACCGAGAGAGTGCGTTTCTTGTTTACCTTTTAAATTGACGACGTTATTTTGACGACGTTATTGTCCGGTTGAAATATGATCGATTATTTAGGCTAAAAACAACCTGAGGTGTGAATATAAACATCGTTTGACATGTTTCTATGAACTTTACGGATACAATTTGGATTTTTTTGTCTTCCTGTTTTGACTGCGTTTGAGCCTGTGGATTACTGAAGAAAACGCGCAAACAAAACGGAGGTTTTTGGGTATAAAGAGACTTTATCGAACAAAAATAACATTTATTGAGTAAATGAATGTCTGCTGAGTGCAACCATATGAAGATCATCAAAGGTAAGGGATTAATTTTATCTCTATTTCTAAATTGTGTAACTGTTCTACCTGGCTGGCTACTGTTTGTAATGATTTGTCTAGTGGGCTAAGTTCTCAAATAATCGTAAGGTATGCTTTCGCCGTAAAGCATTTTTAAAATCTGACATCGTGGTTGGATTCACAAGCAGTTAATCTTTAAACCTATGTAAAATATGTTTTGTTTTCTGAATTTTTATAATGAGTATTTCTGTATTTGAATTTGGCGCCCAGCAGTTTCACTGGCTGTTGAAGAGGTGGGACGCTACCGTCTCACGTGCCCAAGAGAGGTTAAGACATACTCAGGATCTACATGCCAGACGTTTGATCTATCCCTGGAGTGAAAACATACGGAGCCTTGACGGAGCGTGTGTGGGATATCCTGCGAGCAAGAGAGCCTGTCTTGACGCAGGTGAATTGGAGATGGATGGGGGTCAGGGCTAACCGGCCCCTTTATCTGTAATAAATGAATAGTAAAATTGTTTTGGATTAATTATAAGATGTTTTAAAAAGGTCTGTACTAAATATTATGAATTAAATAAATGGTTTTAAAGAGGTATCTCACCTTTAACGAAGGGGCTCTGTCTTTTAGATCTATCATCATGCAAGTCTCTGAGAAAAATAATTTCAGAAAAGATGTGTGCGTGCGCGGGTGTGCGTGTGTGGGAATGTAGGTGTGTGTGTTTCAAAACAAAAGGGGGTGGGGGTGTGTGTCTCTGCATGGAGCGTTTGAAACCAAAAATATGTTTTGGGGCTGTTTTAGAATTGGGTGTGCGTCTCTTAAAATGGGCACTTTCGATTCATTAACACACATGCCTTTCAAATAAGTATTTATCTCACCCCCAAGGACGTGGGGGGCAAAAAAGTCAAACAACCCCGGCAGAATATATCTTGTCTAGACAACCTCCTACGGTTCAAAACATATGTTATTTATAATCAGCCCATATACAAACGGCCCCCATCCAGGTCTATAAATGTATATCGGACACCCTCCACGCTGCTACCCATGATGTTGTAGGAAATCAAAAGGAAATACAGGCGGACAGAATATGTCGAGACAAACACCTGTGGTTTTGGGGTCTCTAAACATTCAGAGGCAATATTTGGCCATGTTTTTGCATACGGGATGTCGCCCGAAAAAAGGTCACCCCCGCTCTGTAAGATCATTACAGAATATCTCTCCTCTGAGCCAAGACCGCGGAGCGAGGCTAGTGAAACAGATACTATCCCCTCTGTACGAACGACCAAAAGCGCAACTCCAAACACCAGGCCAACAGCCCAGAACAGCTAAAAGATAATCCGTGAATCCGTCCTAATGGAGCTTTCTGAAGGTGAGTTAGTGAAAATAACTCTGTGAAAATAATATATTAGATTTGAAGGCTAGGTATTTTCAGGGAATGGTATGGATATTATTGATATTATTGTAATATTAAACCGGCGTGATATGGTTTTTTAAACGGGGGGGCAAAGATTTTTTAGGTAATATGTCAAATGCACGTATTCTTATAATTTAAAATGTATATATATTTTGTATAAATACCTGTTAATATTATCTAATGTGTGTAGGGTATCCATCCTTTACGCAGTTGCTCAGGGGAATAAATGATCTGGAACAGCCTTCGTTAGAAGGGGGTTCAGAGGAGCAAAACGCATGCAGCCAGTCCCCATCACATTATTGTAGACGTAAGTCCAAGAATAAAATACATTAGAATATTTATACATTAAAAACAAAAAGTGTGCACCCTATATTAAAAGCTATTTTTTGTGTTTACAGCTGACGTACCGCCAAGAAGGATAACGGCATTATGTACTCTGAACGAATATGGCGGAGAAGATGACATAGATGCTATTCTCCCGTTCTGTACGAACGTTTTTTCAAACACACCGAGAACCGAGGATTTAAACGTCCCGTCAACTCCCCCGGGAACCTCCACCCGCTTGCTCCACATTCCAGACCCAAACAAGCAACGCACAACTCGGGCGCAAGTACATTGCGCAGAATCACCCCAGACCGAAAAGTGCTACTGGGCAGGGAACTTACTGCTTCAAGAAACGGCGCTCCATGGACACGGTATGAAGCCATTATATATATATAGATATATATTAGTAGTTATACATATTTTATTATTTATACATTTTTTGATGATTGAATATGTTAAAACAATGACAAATAATATTTTTTCAGACTCCAACGAGACATGCCCGGCAGAATCTGGAATACCTGGTGAAAAAAGTAATGAGCCCCCGGTTTCCGCGATTCGTCAGAACAGCCCTCGTCAAAAAAGCAGAGGTAATTTAATTATGTATTGTTAATATATAGTATTATACCTGAAATGTATTTGACATTTTTTATATTTTATACATATTTTATGTTTAATAACCTATTTTGTATGTATTATTTTCGTTCAGACTCCTCCCCGGCGTATAACGGCACAGAAGACCTCACACACCTAGAGCACGCGGAGGATTTCGGCTCACCGGACATTCACAATAAAACATTGAAACCGGAGGATTTCACAGTTTTAAATGACATTTCAGAGGTAGATGACCTGTTATTATGGGAGGCGGCCAACCTTCTTGACTCCTCCAATTCTTTGGTGGAAACACCCGAACCTGAAATAGAACAAGCTAGGTTTTTCACAGCCTTTTCCAGGGCTCTAAAATCCCGAAAGGTTTTGCTCACACAATGAATTGGGGCTTTACTCGAGCGACAATACAGTCAGGATCTATCCTTCTGGCATAGAACATGCCACGTTTGTTAAACAGCAAGCCGATTAAAAACGCAAATACAGGCGCTAAAAAACATACAGTGGGGAGAACAAGTATTTGATACACTGCAGATTTTGCAGGTTTTCCTACTTACAAAGCATGTAGAGGTCTGTTATATTTTATCATAGGTACACTTCAACTGTGAGAGGGAAATCTAAACAAAAATCCAGAAAATCACATTGTATGATTTTTAAGTAATTAATTTGTATTTTGTTGCATGACATAAGTATTTGATACATCAGAAAAGCAGAACTTAATATTTGGTACAGAAAACTTTGTGTTGAATTACAGAGATCATATGTTTCTGTAGTTCTTGACCGGGTTTGCACACACTGCATTTTGGCCCCTCCTCCATACAGACCTTCTCCGATCCTTCAGGTTTCGGGCTGTCGCTGGGTAATAGGGACTTTCAGCTCCCTCCAAAGTTTTCTATTGGGTTCAGGTCTGGAGACTGGCTAGGCCACTCCAGGACCTTGAGATGCTTCTTACGGAGCCACTTCCTTAGTTGCCCTGGCTGTGTTTTTCGGGTCGTTGTCATGCTGGAAGACCCAGCCACGACCCATCTTCAATGCTCTTACTGAGGGAAGGAGGTTGTTGGCCAAGATCTCGCGATACATGCCCCATCCATCCCCCCTCATACGGTGCAGTCGTCCTGTCCCCTTTGCAGAAAAGCATCCCCAAAGAATGAGTTTCCACCTCCATGCTTCACGGTTGGGATGGTGTTCTTGGGGTTGTACTCACTTCTTCTTCTCTCCAAACACGGCGAGTGGAGTTTAGACCAAAAATCAATTTTTTTGTCTCATCAGACCACATGACCTTCTCCCATTCCTCCTCTGGATCATCCAGATGGTCATTGGAACACTTCAGACAGGCCTGGACATGCGCTGGCTTGAGCAGGGGGACCTTGCGTGCGCTGCAGGATTTCAATCCATGACGGCGTAGTGTGTTACTAATGGTTTTCTTTGAGAATGTGGTCCCAGCTCTCTTCAGGTCATTGACCAGGTCTGCCGTGTAGTTCTGGGCTGATCCCTCACCTTCCTCATGATCATTGATGCCCCACGAGGTGAGATCTTGCATGGAGCCCCAGACCGAGGGTGATTGACCGTCATCTTGAACTTCTTCCATTTTCTAATAATTGCGCCAACAGTTGTTGCCTTCTCACCAAGCTGCTTGCCTATTGTCCTGTAGCCCATCCAGCCTTGTGCAGGTCTACAATTTTATCCTGATGTCTTTACACAGCTCTCTGGTCTTGGCATTGTAGAGAGGTTGGAGTCTGTTTGATTGAATGTGGACAGGTGTCTTTTTATACAGGTAACAGTTCAAACAGGTGCAGTTAATACAGGTAATGAGTGGAGAACAGGAGGGCTTCTTAAAGAAAAACTAACAGGTCTGTGAGAGCCGGAATTCTTACTGGTTGGTGTAGGTGATCAAATACTTATGTCATGCAATAAAATGCTAATTAATTACTTAAAAATCATACAATGTGATTTTCTGGATTTTTGTTTTAGATTCCGTCTCTCACAGTTGAAGTGTACCTATGATAGAAATTACAGACCTCTACATGCTTTGTTAGTAGGAAAACCTGCAAAATCGGCAGTGTATCAAATACTTGTTCTCCCCACTGTATATGTAGCATGTATCCTTTCAGAATACCACAAGAACACACATCATTAATTATCCAAATGGCTGAGCCAACAGACATAATTGAGACAATTGAAACCCTGTTATCCCAGATACCGCCCGAACTCCAAGCTATAATTAACCATATGAATGAGGCTGGGGTAACAGACATAATACTGATAGATGAAACCCTGTTATCCCAGACACCGCCCGATCTCATAGAAATAATTAGTCGTATGAATGAGTCAGGGGCGACCGATGAAAACCAGTTATCCCCGATTCCTGAAGCCCTCATATCGTTAATTAACCAGAGGAATGAGAGCCTAAGATCTTCTACACCGGACCCCCCACAAACCCCGCCATTACCGCCCATGTCCGAAGAGTCTGAAACGCAATACGATGTTTTTGAGGAATCAGGAGAGAGATGGTATTGATAGAAGTGTCTGGGTTGTGTACCGAAATAAATTCTGCAATACAGAGATTCGACAGTTTTTCAATTTCACATGGGTGAATCAGAATCTTGACTATGCTGTGTTTTATGTAATGGTATTGGATACTCTGAACGAACTGTTAGATAGGGCAAGAGATTATGGCGAACCTCGTGATGTCTTAAAGTTGGAAATTTGTGGAGATAGCCTGCATAACACTGTATCTCTTATTTTACCCAATGGTGAAGCAGAGCTTGAACAATTTATAGCCCTGCTGGAACGACTTGTTCAGTCAAATTTATCTGTTGTAGCCGATAGGACCCTTGAGCTTGTAGTGCAAATAATACGTCAACCCCTGGGTGGCGGGGATCAGAGAAGGAAACTAGATAGCATAATGCAATCAGAAACCATAAGCAATAAAAGGGCATACCTCATAAACATTCACAATCCTGGTAATAAGCTATGCTTTGCAATAGGCCTAGCACATTTACTCAACCCTGGATGTACGGATATAGAGGCATTACACAAGGCTAGAGAGCTCCAAACGGCCGTGGGTCTAGGTATACAGGATGCGGTGGCTTTCTCGGACATAGTCAAATTTGAAAACTTTCTGAACATCAAGATTGTGGTTTTGTACCACAGTAGAGCTAATGCAGCTCTCTTGAAATTCCAAAACAACCCKCAARCTCATCCTCAGATTCTGTACTTTTATGTGCAAAACGCCCACTATTATGCTATTACTAACATCACAGCGTTTTTAGGCGCACCATATGTGTGTCCATCCTGCCATACCGGCTACACCCGAAAGAGGGGCACTCATGCCGTTATAATTGTTCAGTATGTCTGGATGAAAATTGTCCGATGCAGCCCTTAAACCTGACACCCTGTGCGGATTGTCACCGCACATGTCGTTCGGCCTACTGTTACGAAAAACACAAAATTGAAACAAGGCACCCCAAGGCATGTACATCTGTAAGCAGTTGTGACATTAACAAGAAATCTCCAAAATGCCAATGCAATTACAACCTTAAAATAGATAGCCCTAAACCTCATGTGTGTGGAATCATACATTGCCCAATCTGTAAAGGGCCTTTGAAAAGCAGAGACACTGAAGTGGTTCAAGAAGTGCCACATGAGTGTTATATTCAGCCCTTGGCTGAAGATGAACATTCAGAGAAATATGTGTTTTATGATTTTGAGACAAATCAGCAATCAGGGGTTCATTTGCCTATTTTTGTATCTACCATGACTTTCAAGGGTGAAAAGTGGTCGGCAGAGGGGCCCAATTGTGCACTGCTCTTTCTAAAACACTTTAGGAAACCCCAGTACAGAAGCTTCAAGTTAATAGGGCACAATTTTAGAGCCTATGACTCCTACCTTCTTCTGAACCCCTTGATACAGCAAGCGTTGCACCCAGTGTCATAGCTCAAGGTAGTAAAATCTTGTGTTTTGTAGACCTGCCTTCAACCAGAGATACATTAACAGTTTAAGCTTCTTACCCATGAGATTGGCTCAAATGCCAGAGGCCTTGGGTTTTGAAAACTCTGTGAAAGGTTGGTTTCCCCACTTCTTCACATCTGAGGAGAATCTACATTATATCGGATCTTATCCCAGCCTCGAAATGTACGGGTGTGATCAAATGTCTCCCAAAGAGCGAGAGAGATTCATGACGTGATACGAGACAGTAAGACATAGCACCTTTGATTTCCATAAAGAGATTGAATCATACTGTGACAACGATGTGGTTATACTTCGTGAAGGATGCCTCAGATTCAGAGAAGAGGTAATCAAAGATGCAGGCATTGACCCCTGGAGTTGTACAACTATTGTATCGGCATGCATGAAAACCTATTGTACAGATTGACGGTGTTGAGACAGTGTTTGAGTACAACGGTTGTTTCTTCCACGGGTGTAAATCTTGCTTTGTGCCCCAGGCCATGTGTGTCCTAACCCAAAATAATTTTGGGGAAATGTACCAAGAGTTTCAAGACAAATTGGAATCTTTACAGGCTACTTACGGGTTAAAAGTGAATGTGATGTGGGAGCATGAATGGATCGCACTCAAAAAGTCTGATCCTCATGTTCGAGACTTCCTTTCCAGTTTTGACACACCAGAACCCTTGGAACCACGACAGGCCTTGTATGGAGGCCGTACCAATGCTTTGACATTGAGGTATGTAGCGCAACCCGACGAGACAATAGGATATGTAGATTTTACATCCCTTTAATCTCATGTAATGAGTTCCTCATGCTATCCTATGGGGCATCCTGGAATTATTCACCGCAACTTTGACTTACCCCAAAACTATTTTGGTCTGATCAAAGCAACTGTCTACCCTGCTAGGGGTTTGTTTATACCAGTGTTGCCTTACAAGGGACCTCAAGGAAACCTTTTATTTCCCCTTTGTCGCACCTGCAGTGAAAACAACAACCAGGAAAACCCTTGTGATCACTCAGATCAAGAAAGAGCCCTAACAGGTGTATGGGTCACAGTTGAATTCTCTAAGGCTCTAGAGATGGGGTATCGTGTGGCCCAAATCTTTGAAGTGTGGAACTTTTCCAGGAAATCAGACACTCTTTTTAAAGAGTACATCAAGACCTTCTTGAGATGCAAGCAAATGGCTTCAGGCTATCCTGCATCGGTCACAGATCAAGAGAGAAAAGACAAGTACATTCAAGACTATCACGACAGAGAAGGCATACTTCTTGACCCTGACAGAATAGAGGTCAACAAAACCAAAAGAAATGGGTCGAAATTGTACTTAACAACATTCTAAAGATTGATTCAATACATCGTTTGACATGTTTCTACTGACTGTTACGGAACTTTTGGACATTTCATCACGTTATAGTGGACGCGCTTTGTGACTTTGGAATTGTTTACCAAACGCGCTAACCAAAGTAGCTAATTGGACATAAATAACGGACATTATCGAACAAATCAAGCATTTATTGTGGACCTGGGATTCCTGGGACTGCATTGTGATGAAGTTCATCAAAGGTAAGGAAACATTTATCATGTATTTTCTGGTTTCTGTTGACTCCAACATGGCGGCTAATTTTACTATTGTTCTGAGCTCCGTCTCAGAATTATTGCTGGTTTGCTTTTTCCGTAAAGTTTTTTTGGAAATCTGACACAGCGGTTGCATTAAGGAGAGGTATATTCTATAATTCCATGTGTATAACTTGTATTATCATCTACATTTATGATGAGTATTTCTGTTGAAACGATGTGGCTATGCACTATCACTGGATTGTTTTGGAACTAGTGAATGTTTTTGGAACTAGTGAATGTAACGCGCCAATGTAAACAAGAGATTTTTTATATAAATATGACTTTATCAAACAAAACATGCATGTATTGTGTAACATGAAGTCCTATGAGTGTCATCTGATGAAGATCATCAAAGGTTAGTGATTAATTTTAGCTATATTTCTGCTTTTTGTGACTGCTATCTTTCACTGGAAAAATGGCTGTGCTTATTGTGGTTTGGTGTGACCTAACATAATCGTTTGTAGTGCTTTCGCTGAAAAGCATATTTGAAATCGGACACTTTGGTGGGATTAACAACAAATTACCTTTAAAATGGTATAAGACACATGTATGTCTGAGGAATTTTTATTATGAGATTTCTGTTTTTTGAATTTGGCGCCCTGCACTTTCACTGGCTGTCATATCATCCGTTAGTGGGATTGCAGCCATAAGAATTAATAAGCCTGAGTTAAAAGATGCTTAAAAGGTCCTAAAGTGTCATTCTGAGTTCAGCCATGAGTTTGTATCTGGCACAGAATGTTAAAATTGTTTAAAATTCCAATAGAAAAGTATAGACATTAAATGATTAAATAAAAGAGAATAGCCTTCTTCCTAATCACATCATCAAAATATTTTAAGTAATGTTTATTACACATTTGTTAACACCTAACTAATACTTTGTGCTTTTTTTAAAATAGTTTTTTTTTTTAAACTCTGTTTATTAAGTTTTACACACAAGACAACACAAAGCAATATAAATAATATACTCAACTAGAAAAAATAAAATACTACATAAAAAAAAAGCTTTATAGATACCATACTTTAGACAAGTTAAAACACACCAGGCAGAAGGCTACAAAGGTTTAAAAGGGCAATCTATAGTACAGGGACAGAGCAAACACCTCACCATTGTTCCTGTAAACAGTCAAGGGATAGGGGTGGAGAAATGCAACCACTCACAGACAGTCATGGCCACAGACCGACCATCCCACTGGACCAAAAATAAAAAGTTTACAATGCTTTAACTTCTTGGAACTATAGGGGGTGCTGTTTCCGCATTAGCATATTTGTGTCTCCAAATTAACTGCCTCGTGCTAAATTCTTGATCGTACAATATGCATATTATTGTTATTATTGGATAGAAAACACTTTCTAGTTTCTTATAGCCGTTTGGAATTTTGTCTCTGAGTGGTACAGAACAATATCTACAGCACTTTTCATGACAGGGGTCAGATTTCAGAAATTTTTACCCCTGATCTGGAGTCTGTTTTTAAGGCGACAGTCAATGCTATGAAAAACCGACACTGCCAACGTCTTCCTCTGGGTGTCTGTACGTCATCACGTTTTGAATGGAATCGATTGCACAATCCCAGCCATTATAAAACCACAAAACGTGGAGGTACCTCCCTTTCTCGTCGCGCGCCTGAAGCGTAAAGGACATCGGACTTGCCTCATTCCAAATCGTTGTTTAACCAGTAATATTTGTCTGGTCATGTTTTTTACCTCGTTATAGTTGTTAAAAACATATAATGTAGTTAATTTGAACCGTTTTATAGCAATTTATATCCGTTTAGTGCGATTCTGAGGAATTTCTTTGTCGTGCACTTTTAGCTTTGGGAACGTTTCGCGGTCTCGGTCGTTGTCAGTGGACATTTCGAAGGACAGAGGACATCTATCGACCAAAAGAAGTTTATAGCATAGAAAGGATACATTGCCCAAGAATCTGATGGAAGAACAGCTCAAAGTAAGCAATATTTAATATGATAAATCGTTGTTCTGTCGAAATATTTTAAACGCATATTTCGCCATTTTTGTTTGGTATAGCTTCACTTGGCGAACCCTGTATTGAAAAGTAAGGATAATTTAAAAATGTAAGTCAGCGGTTGCATTAAGAACTAATTTGTCTTTCGATTCCTGTCAACCCTGTATTTTTTTAGTCAAGTATATGATTAGCTTTCGATTAACTAGATCATCCTGAAAGCTGACGTCCCTCATTTTGATGCTTGAGTTGTGACTATTTCCATGTATAACCACGGTTTTGTATGGCTAAATATGCACATTTTCGAACAAAACTGTATATGTATGTTGTAAATGATGTTACAGGAGTGTCATCGGAAGAATTCTGAGAAGGTTAGTGAAAAAATTTATATATTTTGGCGATGATTACGTTATAGTTCTCTTTGGCTTGAATCGATGCTCCGGTAACGTTTGCACATGTGGTATGCTAACTTATCGATTTTTTTTGTGTTTTCGCTGAAAAACGCTTAGAAAATCTGAAATATTGTCTGAAATCACAAGAACTGTGTTCTTTCCATTGCTATGCTTTGTCTATTTTTTATGAAATGTTTTATCATGAGTAAATTGGTCATACACGTTGCTCTATCTCTAGTAATTCTAGTCGATTTGTGATGGTCGGTGCAATTGTAAACTGTGATCTTCTACCTGAAATATGCACTTTTTTCTAACAAAACCTATCCTATACCATAAATATGTTATCAGACTGTCATCTGAAGAGGTTTTTTCTTGGTTAGTGGCTATCAATATCTTAGTTTAGCGAATTGGTGATAGCACCTGAAGGAGTAAGAAAACTGATGGAGTTAGAAAAGTGGTGTATTTTGCTACGTGTTTAGCTAATAGATTTACATATTTTGTCTTCCCTGTAAAACATTTTAAAAATCTTGAAATGGTGGCTTTATTCACAAGATCTGTATCTTTCATCTGGTGTCTTGGACTTGTGATTTAATGATATTTAGATGCTACTATCTACTTGTGAAGCTATGCTAGCTAATGCTAATCAGTGTGTGGGGGGGGGGGTGGGGTGATCCCGTACCCGGGGTAGAGGCTCGTTAGAGGTTAAAATAAAAAAAATGAATAATAATAATTTTATGTAGGCGTCTCTGACCGGGCAAGATGAACAAGGCATCTAGGTCACTATCAATAAGCACATCAACCTTAATGCCCCCCCCAGAAAAAACACAAAGAAATGCTCATCCAACCCTTAAGTCACAGGGGGGTCAAATACAGACTTATTTTTGTTTTAATATGAATGCCATCAGAGGATGGACTGTTTAAAGTATGACCGGAATGGAGCCCAAGCCTCATTAAACAGTTTGGAGTTCCCACGTGTATTGAATTAAATTTTTTCTAGTTTCAGAGAGCACAACACATCTCTCACCCAATATTTATAAGATGGTGGAGCTGCCATCTTCAAGTTCTGTAGTATTAGCCGTCTAGCTAAAAGAGTTGTATAAGCAACAGTGTCCAACTGGATTCTTGACAGGGGGGTACCTATGGGCAGTACTCCAAAAAGGGCTGTAAGGGGAGACGGATCTATGTCATATATATCAGAGAAACATTTAAAATACTAATTCCCAGAAACCTGACAGTTTATGACAGCGCCAAACATATGCAACAGTTTGGCTGATTCCATTTTACATCTGACACAGGTAGGATCAAAATCAGAGAATATTCTTCCAAGTTTGGCCCCGGACCAGTGGATACGGTGAACCACCTTGAATTGAATGAGGCTGTGTCTAGTGCTAAAAGAGGACGAATGCACCCTGTGCAACACAGATTCCCAGGTGTCTTCCCCAAGTTCCTCCCCCAAATCCTTTTCCCATCGAGTCTTTAAAGGCACCAAAGAAGGGTTCTGAAAGTCATGAATGATTGCATATGCGTCTGAAATTGCGCCCCTAGGAAGCTTGTTCAGCTCAAAGATGCTCTCTATAGCTGTATTCGCAGGCCTATGGGGAAATTCAGGTGTGTTAGCTCTGACAAAGTTCCTAGTCTGGAGATAGCGGAAAAGTGGGATTGGGGGAGGTTGAACTTTTCCTGTAGCTGAGCAAAAGAGGCAAATGTATCATCAAAGAATAATTGGGCTAGTGAGGAGAGGCCTAGTGAGTGCCAGATGGCAAAAGCCCCATCATTCAAAGATGGAGGAAATAAAATATTCTGATTAATTGGGCCTGATAGAGAAAAGCCTAGGAGGCTAAAGGCTAAACGGAATTGATTCCAAATTTTAAGAGACTGCTTTACAATTGGGTTGACACACCTTCTGCCTAGGGACACTGGGAGGGACGAGCACAACACAGAAGAAAGTTCAGCAGGTTTATACGTTTCAGACTCCATCTGGACCCAGAGTGGTCTAGGGCCAGTAGGATCAGTCTGCAGCCAGTACAGAAGGGCTCTAAAATTTGGTAGAGCTAAACCTCCCAATGCCTTAGGCTTCTGTAAATGTTTTCTACCAATCCGTGGTACCTTTCCATCCCAACTAAAATACATGAATGTTTGATCCAGTGAATWAAAAAAAGATTTTGGAATAAAAATGGGAAAATATTGAAATAAATATAAAAATTTGGGCAACACATTCATTTTAATGACATTAATCCTTCCGATAAGAGAAAGAGGTAGCGAATTCCAAAAAGTTAAAGATTGTTTCAAACTGTCTGCTAGAGCAACAAWGTTTTCCTGAAACAAATTTGAATATTTCCTTGTCACTTTAACTCACAAGTAGGTGAACGGATCCCGGACAATCCTAAACTGAAAACTTGTAAAAGAGCACTTTAAAGCAGCCTTATTTACAGGAAAAAGCTCACTCTTGCCTAGATTCAGCTTGTACCTTGAGATTGATCCAAACTTTTTAAGAACAGATAAGGCACGTGGCAATGAGGTATCAGGGTTAGAGATAAACAAAAGGAGGTCGTCGGCATATAGCGAGACTTTCTGCTCTAAGCCCGTCCTGATTATTCCTTTAATGGCATCATTAGAGCGTAGTGCAATGGCGAGAGGCTCGTTTGCCAAAGCAAACAACAAGGGGGATAGTGGACAACCTTGTCTGGATCCGCGGTGCAAGGGAAAATAGTCAGAGGACAAGTTGTTAGTCCGTACCGAAGCCATGGGGGAAAAATAAAGAATCTTTATCCACGCAATGAATTTGGGGCCAAAGCCAAATCTATAAAGGGCAGCTGTTAGGTAATCCCACTCAATGCGGTCAAAAGCTTTTTCCGCATCAAGTGAGACCACCACCTCCGGGTCCCCCGACGCTGGGGAGTACAGTATATTCATAATGCGCCTAATATTGAAAAACAAATGCCTATTTCTCACAAAGCCAGTCTGGTCAGAGTGTATTACTTGGTGCAGCGAGTCTTCCATATGGATGGCTAAAAGCTTGGCTAGGATTTTGTAATCACAGTTTAAAAGCGAGATTGGGCGATAGGATCCACATTCCAGGGGGTCTTTGTTTTTCTTAAATAGTTATGAAATTGAAGCCTGATAAAGACTAGGCAGTAGCTTTGAGGTATTAAGGCACTCTGCAAATAATAGAGACAAGAATGGGCAAAGCAGACCAGAAAACGTCCTGTAAAATTTGGTTGGAAAACCGTCCGGACCCGGTGATTTACCACTTTTCATTGCGGACACTGCTGTTGCAATCTCCTCAGGTGTAAATTCTTCGTCTTGACAGTCATGAGAGTCTGTATCAATTGAAGGCATATTCAAGCCATTAACCTCTCTGGGATAGGTGGGATGATTGCGTCCCACTTGGCCAAAAGCCAGGGAAAATGCAGAGCGCCAAATTCAAATAAAATGATATAAAAATCAAACTTTCATTAAATCACACATGTAAGATACCAAATTAAAGCTACACTCGTTGTGAATCCAGCCAACATGTCAGATTTCAAAAAGGCTTTTCGGCAAAAGCATAATATGCTATTATCTGATGATAGCACAACAGTAAACAAAGAGAGTGTAGCATATTTCAACCCTGCAGGCGTAACACAAAACGCAGAAATAAAATATAAATCATGCCTTACCTTTGACGAGCTTCTTTTATTGGCACTCCAATATGTCCCACAAACATCATAAATGGTCCTTTTGTTCAATTAATTCTGTCCATATATATCCAAAATGTCCATTTATTTGGCGCGTTTGATCCAGAAAAAAACAGCTTCCAATTTGCGCAACGTCACTACAAAATATCTCAAAAGTTACGTGTAAACTTTGCCAAAACATTTCAAACTACTTTTGTAATACAACTTTAGGTATTTTTAAACGTTAATATTCGATCAAATTGAAGACCGGTCAATCTGTTTTCAATACATGAGGGCAACAAACTAACGCTACTTTTCTAGTCTTGCGCAACTCTCAAACAGTACACATAACGTTACACTCATTTAAGATGGCCGTACTTCTTCATTTCACAAAGGAATAACCTCAACCAATTTCCAAAGACTGGTGACATCCAGTGGAAGCGGTAGGAACTGCAAACAAGTCCGAAATCTAGTATCCGAATGAAAACTCATTGAACAGACAGTGACCTCAAAAAAAAAAAAAATTCTGAATGGTTAGTCCTCGGGGTTTTGCCTGCTACATAAATTATGTTATACTCACAGACATGATTCAAACAGTTTTAGAAACTTCAGAGTGTTTTCTATCCAAATCTACTAATAATATGCATATCTTATATTCTGGGGATGAGTAGAAGGAAGTTGAAATTGGGCATGCTATTTATCCAAAAGTGAAAATGCTGCCCCCTATCCTAGAGAAGTTAAAAATGGAATCAATTAGCAAAGGTCTTGAGTGATTCAGAGTGTATAGTGCAGAGTAAAATTGTTGAATTGATCATTGATCTCTTTATGTATAACTGTGGTGGCACCAGACGGGGTCCTTATTTGTGGATTAAACGTGAGGCTCAGATTTTCGGATCTGATGTGCAAGGAGTTACTGCCTTGTCGCCTTTTCATACACTCTGTATCGAGTTCGCAAGAGTAAATGTCAGCTTGCCTGGTAGAAAGCTCATCAAATTCAGATTGGAGTAGTTGGCGCTCTTTATGTAATCAGAGGAAGATCCGTAGCATACTTCTCATCAATGTGGCTATGGATTCACTCAGGTCCCGAAGTCGCTGGAGAGCAATTTGTTTTGGTTGGCTGTATAAGAAATAATTTGGCCGCGTAGGTATGCTTTGAGAGACTCCCCATATGTAGAGCAGGACATACCTGGGTTTGAATTAGTTTCTAGGAATAAGGTGATTTCAGAAGAGAATTAAATTGACAATTGGGTTAAGACGCCATTGATAACACATAGAGGTTGCTGGGGAACCTAGTTCAAGCACTAATGGTGAATGTCAGAAATAAAATACTCTCGTAATACACAGGGCAACGGGCAGACCGAGCGAAATGGAGGAAAACCGCCTCCCTGCGGACCTGGCATCCTTTCACTCCTCCTTCTCTACATTTTCCTCTTCTGTCCCTGCTGCTAAACCACTTCTACACTCTAAATCCAAGCATCTGCCTCTAACCCTAGAAGCTCTTTGCCACCTTCTCCTCCCTCCTGAATCCTCCTCCCTCCCTCCCCCTCCCCCCCCCTCCTCCCTCTCTGCAGATGACTTCGTCAACCATTTTGAAAAGAAGGTCGACGACATCCGATCCTCGTTGCTAAGTCAAACAACACCGCTGGTTCTGCTCACACTGCCTACCCTGTGCTCTGACCTCTTTCTTCCCTCTCTCTCCAGATGAAATCTCGCGTCTTGTGACGGCCGGCCGCCAACAACCTGCCCGCTTGACCCTATCCCTCCTCTCTTCTCCAGACCATTTCCGGAGACTTCTCCCTTACCTCACCTCGCTCATCAACTCATCCCTGACCGCTGGCTACGTCCCTTCCGTCTTCAAGAGACGAGAGTTGCCACCCCTTCTGAAAAAACCTACACTCGATCCCTCCGATGTCAACAACTACAGACCAGAATCCCTTCTTTCTTTTCTCTCCAAAACTCTTGAACGTGCCGTCCTTGGCCAGCTCTCCCGCTATCTCTCTCAGAATGACCTTCTTGATCCAAATCAGTCAGGTTTCAAGACTAGTCATTCAACTGAGACTGCTCTTCTCTGTATCACGGAGGCGCTCCGCACTGCTAAAGCTAACTCTCTCTCCTCTGCTCTCATCCTTCTAGACCTATCGGCTGCCTTCGATACTGTGAACCATCAGATCCTCCTCTCCACCCTCTCCGAGTTGGCATCTCCGGCCGCGGCCCACGCTTGGATGCGTCCTACCTGACAGGTCGCTCCTACCAGGTGGCGTGGCGAGAATCTGTCTCCTCACCACGTGCTCTCACCACTGGTGTCCCCCAGGGCTCTGTTCTAGGCCCTCTCCTATTCTCGCTATACACCAAGTCACTTGGCTCTGTCATAACCTCACATGGTCTCTCCTATCATTGCTATGCAGACGACACACAATTAATCTTTCCTTTCCCCCTTCTGATGACCAGGTGGCGAATCGCATCTCTGCATTCTGGCAGACAATCTGTGTGATGACGGATCACCACCTCAAGCTGAACCTCGGCAAGACGGAGCTGCTCTTCCTCCCGGGGAAGGACTGCCCGTTCCATGATCTCTCCATCACGGTTGACAACTCCATTGTGTCCTCCTCCCAGAGCGCTAAGAACCTTGGCGTGATCCTGGACAACACCCTGTCGTTCTCAACTAACATCAAGGCGGTGGCCCGTTCCTGTAGGTTCATGCTCTACAACATCCGCAGAGTACGACCCGCCTCACACAGGAAGCGGCGCAGGTCCTAATCCAGGCACTTGTCATCTCCCGTCTGGATTACTGCAACTCGCTGTTGGCTGGGCTCCCTGCCTGTCCATCTTAAACCCCTACAACTCATCCAGAACGCCGCAGCCCGTCTGGTGTTCAACCTTTCCAAGTTCTCTCACGTCACCCACTCCTCCGCTCTCTCCACTGGCTTCCAGTTGAAGCTCGCATCCGCTACAAGACCATGGTGCTTGCCTACGAGCTGTGAGGGAACGGCACCTCAGTACCTCCAGGCTCTGATCAGGCCCTACACCCAAACAAGGCACTGCGTTCATCCACCTCTGCCTGCTCGCCTCCCTACCACTGAGAAGTACAGTTCCCGCTCAGCCCAGTCAAAACTGTTCGCTGCTCTGGCCCCCCAATGGTGGAACAAACTCCCTCACGACGCCAGGACAGCGGAGTCAATCACCACCTTCCGGAGACACCTGAAACCCCACCTCTTTAAGGAATACCTAGGATAGGATAAAGTAATCCTTCTCACCCCCCCCCCCCCTTAAAAAGATTTAGATGCACTATTGTAAAGTGGCTCTTCCACTGATGTCATAAGGTGAATGCAACCAATTTGTAAGTCGCTCTGGATAAGAGCGTCTGCTAAATGACTTAAATGTAAATGTAAATGTACACCGCCTATTATGAGTTTTTTGTCCAAAAGAAAGTAATCAATCCGGATATGTTTGGTGAACATGAGAAAAATGGAATACTGTCTATCTGTAGGTTTAGAAACGCCAGACCTCAAACAGCATATTTCTGAAAAAGATTGAATAAGTAGGGCACATTTAGATGGGGCTGTAGTTCTTCATGAGGACTTGTCAAGAACTGGGGACATTTTACAGTTGAAATCCCCCCCTAAAATCAAAAAATTAGATTTAAATTGGGTATAGCAGATAAAAAGGAAGAAATGAAAACTTGTGTCATCCCAATTGGGAGCATAAACACTAGCCAAAACAAGAGGGGTAGAAACAGTTACCGGTTACTATGATGATCGTCCCTTAGGATCAGCAAAACCTCAAATGCCACACCTTGATTTACTATGAAAGTTAGAGTGGAACACTTGACCAACCCAGTCCCTACGCATCCTAAAATGCTCACCAGTCCTCAAGTGAGTCTCTTGTAGAAATGCATATTTGCATTCAAACCCTTTAAGTGTGCCACACTCTCTTATGCTTCACAGGGTTTGTTTTAACCCTTTGATGTTCCATGAATGCTAACTTGATTTCGGCCACCCTGGGCATTCCCGTTATACAACCCTGTCATTAGAGCATAGAGTGGAAAAGCAATGAGTGCCCAAAAACCCCAGAATAACTTGTCTCAGAGTAATAATGTACGGTGCAAGATGTTTGGAAAAAGTACAGAAAAAAAACTAAAAAGACAGAATGACAACATTAGAACTGAACAATTCAACCTCCCCCTCCCCCCATCCCAGACAGTACCTCCCCAAACAAGGTACAAGCCTAAATAGAACATGTTCTCTTCGCACAGTATGTCTGTGACAGTGCCGTCTTAAACCTAAACCTACAGTCTCGCTCTTTAAAGTCGCATTTTGTGTTAGTGGATCAAACAGCAAAAAGAGAGAAAAATTAAAAATAAAAGTGAATCCCTTGTGCAAACAAAATTACAAAAGCACCACTTGTAAATATATATAATTATATTCCCAGTCTTATAACAGACATTGAGAGAGAAAATAAATAAAATGTATAAAGGCTCTCAGCCAAAAACCTAATTTGAAGTAAGGAAATCATAGTAATACAATCAACAAAAAAAAAATTGTCTAGTTTGACGCTGAGACAACTTACAACCAAGACCAAAAAACTACGTGTGCGCAACGTTGAACGTTTGCTGGGCATAAATGATGCTCAATACTTTTAAAATTGAAGTGAAGACCGCCAAAAACGTGTAGCCTCGGGAAACATTTACTGTTTACTGGGTCGGTGCAAACGGATGCAGTAAACAAATAACCAAAAATATTTTGGGTCACTAAGATACTATGTAAACAAACTGAATAGGTGAACGAGACAGCCTAGAAACACAGGAGTTAAGTAAAACCTTAATACAATGAAATTAAAATGACTGAATGCTTGTAAGGCAAGCACACTAGATGATCAAAACATTAGATCACATCAAATAAGCCTGAATGGGTTCGCCAACTCCCCAACTATACAAGACTAGTATGTTATAACTAAACATAATTTTACCACAGGTGGGCTACTTACTATTCACAGTTCTCAAGCAACAGTTGCTGATCTATGAGCAAGTTCAAGAGTTCTTGATGTGATGCTGAATGTGAGCCATAGCCTCATCCGGAGACTCAAATGTGTAGTCTTTACCATCATGAGATAGCCATGAACAGCCGGGAATCGCAGTCCATACTTCACACCTGGATTGTCCTGTAGTAATCGTTTGGCCTGTCCGCAAGCTGCACGCTGCCTGAAAACCGTGTAGTCCTGGTAGATGGAGAAGCTCTGTCCTTGAAAGCTCAGAGTGGTATTGAGGGCTCGTCGGAGAATCTCCATCTTCTCATGGAAAAAGTGCACTGGAAGAATTATGTCACGGGGCCTCTCACCATCCCGGGGCTTTGGGCGCAGCGACCGGTGGGCACGATCAATCAGGGGCTTCTCATCTAAGGCAAGAACATCCTTCAGCAGCCCAGAAATGGAATCCGTGGCGCGAGGCATTTCCGCTGACTCTGGGACCGATACAAGTCTCAGGTTATTGCGGCGAGAGAATCCCTCTAAACTCACACAGCTCTCCTTCACCTTTTTCAAATCCGCAGCCAGGAATTTCACGTTAGCCTCCAGGGATGTAGTTAAGTCGGAGACATTTGTAGCAGAGGTCTCCAGTGCTGCAATCGTTGTAGTGTGCGACGCTGTTGTTGTTTTGAGTGATGTGATTGCTGGCACCGTCTCGTTCCGCAGGATGGTTAGATCTGCTTTTAAAGTATCAGAAACCTCCTGCATTCGGGCCTCAATCGTAGCAACTACCTCCGTTTCAACTATCTCAGAGCGTAGTAGTTTGATGGCCTCGAGAATGTTCATTTCAGCGCCGCCAGGCCAACCCGCAACCCCGGGTAAAGTGTGAGTCCCCGGGCCGTCAGACTCAGGAGAGGGCGGTGATGAGAGTGGGTCTTGTAGGCTGGGTTTTGTCAAAGTCATGTTTTTGGCCTTATGTTTCGAAAGCAAAGTAGTCTTGGTTTTTACGGAAAGGGATCACCAAACTAATATTTGAAAATAAATACGGTTCTGCTGCAAAATTCACATAAACTTTAAGAATACTGCGGGAGAAAACGGAAAACACGTCAGTCGCACGTGGCGTCCCTCCAATCCCCCCTAAAAAACTTTTAACATCGGCCAGGCCCTGGTGGTGTTACCTCATATCCCAGCGATAATGCCTTGCATTACGCCTGGGAAGAAAACACTTCAATTTGCTCAACTTGCCATTGGCTCAACCATTGGCTTAACTTACCAAAGGCAAACATTTTGACTATATTAGCCCATACAGCTACAAGGATGCACTTTCATATTAGGTTTAGGACCTCATTGAAGCTTCTAGAAACCCCAACTGATATATAGAACAATCTTAAAATTATCTACTTTGGTAGCATCATGAAACCTTTCACACAACTTAATTTGACTTGGTGAAAGCAGTTTTTTGGAACTAAGTTCGGAACCAATTTTTCCATATGGTGTTTTCCTTCACAGACTCCATGAAATGATGAACTCTTCCTAAATATTTGGGCAAATAATTAATTTTGTTTATGGTTTCCTAGAAACAAGGGGTTGTTCAACTCACCTCACTCTCCCCTACAATATTTTAAAATGTCTATGCTTCATATACAAATATTAAAAGCATTTAATGAGGCAACTAAAAGATGTGCAACATGAAAGGATTGTCCCATTTGTGTAATTTATTGGCGGTCCCTCACTAGCCCCAGAAATAGGCTATCTAATGTCAAACCAATTTTGACATGGCCGCACACCAGCTAGCTGAAGCTGACTGGGGAAAGTTGGCTAGCACTAGCCAGCATAGGCCACTTCAAGACACAAGTCTTGGTTAGACTATTTAAAGCTATCTAGAAGGGTGAGTGACTAACTGTGCACACATCAAAATCCACAATGAAATTGTTCATTTGCCACAAAATCAACATGTGCAATGGCCATCTCAGTCTCCGGACTTGAAACCCATTGAAAACCTTTGGTTTGAATTGAAGAGGGCAATCCATAAGCACAGACGAAGGGTATTAAGGATCTGGAAAGAGTCTGTTTGGAATGGTCTAAGATCCCTCCCAATGTGTTCTCCAACTCATATAGCATTTTAGAAAAAAGATCTGCACCGTTATCCTCGCAAAGTGAGGTACGGTGGTGTTAATAATTTGGACCTTAAAAATATTACTTGTTAAACAAAATCTCTTTCTCTGAGCAATTGTATTATAGAATTTCCCCATATTTGTTTTTACATACAATATTGCTCAATATTTGAATAATTTGTGCTCTTCTTTATCAAGGGTGTCAATAATTTCAGACCCCACTGTATGTCCTTAGTACTGCCTGCCTGATCTTCCATTATTAGTATCTAGATAAGACAGCGGTCATTAGTTTAATTCATACTCATAATGCAGCTGTTCCAGATGAAAAATGTATTCATACCCATAATGCATCTGTTCCAGATGAAACATGTATTGGTGCTTGATATGTTGGATTAATATTTCCATAATTTATTCTGAAGTCTCATGATGAAGAAATTGCAAGTGGGGTGTACTGCAACTTCTGTTGGTGGACATTAATGTCAAATAAGTTCTTTGAAGTTCAATGGAGAAGATTCTTTAAAATGTTCCTGTCTTTACCGGATCGGCTTACGATTATAGTCAGGAATCATAGTGGCTTCAGAACTGGCAATCCCACGGCTATTGTTTGCCTTGACAACTGGGTGTCAAAACACCCATTGAATTTTAAAACTGCTTTGGTATAAGCGGCTTTGAGTGTTTGACTCACGTGTAATGTGTTTGTTGGCCGAGCTGTCTGTCGTTTTAATTTCACCAAATAAAAGCCAACCCAGCCAATTATTGTCTAGAGGTGAGTGTTGATGAAACATCGCATTTATCCTAATTTCCCAATAAGCACATTTTTGGTGAGAAAATTAACACACATAATTGGAATGAGCACTTTCAGTTATTTCTCCCTTACTCGCTCTCCTTTACTGTTTCTTTGTGACATTTCATCTCGCTGACCTAATTACAACGAAAAGGAGAACTACTGTATGACCAATGGATTTGTCATAGCCCACAATGTCATGAGCTACATGTCATTTACATCAATGAGAGAGACTTAATCAGTGATTGTACCACTATTTAATAATAAAGTACAATAGAGTACACTTAATGAAGTTACAGATAAATTCTGTTGCTTTTTGCCTAAAATACAATACACTGACACTGACTCAACTTGATAATGATCTTGATTAGTGCATCATGTACCTAAAATAAACATTCCCATTTTTTCTTTCCGGCATGCATTTTTCTATTGGCCATTTTCATCCTAAGTGGGTCTGTCTTAATGCAGCTGTCTGGCAGTGTGCCTCAGGGCTGAGTTGTTGAGTGGCAATGTCAGAGGCCTCAAGGGACCATGTCATGCCACTCACACTCAGCTGTTTCTCTGCCCACTGCCATCTCTCTCTCAGGGCATAGTTAGACCCGGCTGTTTGGATCAATCCCTTTTCGTAACATCTGACTTGGAACAGCTTTTTCTAACTCTGTTCGAACTGTAACCATGATAAACTGAGAGCCCTAAACTGGCCCTGGACCTGTTACTGAGGGGATACATTAGCCTCTGTTGGTACTCAGCAGCAGTGTCTCAGTCAGCAGTATGGTTATAATTTCTGTTTGCCCTCTGGTGTCCACCCTAGGACGCGGTGGAAGGGCATGTTGAGGCAGGTTCTGCTCTAGGGGTGCTAAAGTGCTCCTAGAAATCTGTCCAACATGGAGGGAAAAGGGCACATCTCTCACCCTGCAGAATCCTTTCAGTGGAGTGAGAGCAGAGACTCATTGTTCAATTTAATCACAGACATTTTGTTATTTATGAAAATGTATAATTTCCCTTATTTAGATATGATAGATTATCCCTGTGTTACATAACTGGAAAAAGGATAAGATGTACTGTATGTAGAAACAATGGACTCCTCACCCAAGCCTTCGTGTATCTTTTAATATCACAAAATGCTCTACTTAGCTCAATTCCAGCAGATTTGTAAGGAGCAACTGCACACTTGGTTAATAAAGTGAGGAAAAAGTACACATAATTGTGTTAAGGTAATTAGTTGCTAAGTTATATTATACCAGGTGTGTTAGACATTAGACTCTGGTGTAACTCATTAATACGATGTATAGACTCATGTACCACCAATATAAGTGCTTTACTCAAAGGGCAGGACATAATAGATGCAACCGAGAAGAAACATGACAGGGCAATGTACCATCATTTCCACTATAAATGTTAAATATTTGACACATTTACAAATGGTCACTTACAGTAGTAGCCTTTAAATGTTGAAAGATAAACAGCAACAGGTATTGTTTCCAGCAGAAGAGGCTGTATTATTTTTGGACACCTAAAATAACCTTACGATAAAGCAATTATTTTAAGCAGGTTAACCCTCCCCGTATGAATTAATTAGACCTGTGCTTATTATTCCTTACATACACTGTGGAGTATGTTCCAGGAACCATGTCATGAATGTAAATTGACTGGATTTACATAACAGCCTCATTCAAAAACATGTAACATGAATCCACTTAATGCATATTGCATTTATACAGTACAGAAATACAAGCAGGCTCAATAAAGTCACAGATCACAACACTTTTTTTCTAGTATGGCAGAATGGTATTTTCCTCAGCTTTCCCATGTGTGGGTTGGTCAGCGCTCTTGGAATGTAAATAATATGAATGACATATTTTGATAATAACTAAGTGAAGTGGATACCTTTGTCCACCATTTTGCCCAAATTAATATTGTAGGGAAAAGAGCGGTCCATAAAATGTGTCTTGCAGAATTAAAGCGAGCCAAAACAATTGTAAGTATGAGTCATGTTTGACTTCAGTTGTTTAAGATTAGTCACACACACTTCACTGCCTCTTTGACAATAGCTCTCCGGTCAATTGTGTCTCATTACTTTGCATAATGATAAAAATGTCATGTCATTACAAAATCAAATCAAATTGTATTAGTCACATGCGCAGAATACAACAGGTGTAGACCTTACAGTGAAATGCTTGCTTACGAGCCCCTAACTGACAGTGCAGTTTCAAAAAATATGGATAAGAATAAGAGATAAAAGTAAGAAGTAATTAAAGAGCAGCAGTAAAAAATAATAATATATACAGGGTGCCGGTACAGAGTCAATGTGCGGGGGCACCGGTTTGTTGAGGTAGTACGTACATGTAGGTAGAGTAAATTAAAGTGACTATGCAGAGTGGCAGTGATGGGGGGCAATGCAAATAGTCTGGGTAGCCATTTGACTAGATGTTCAGGAGTCTTATGGCTTGGGGGTAGAAGTTGATTAGAAGTCTCTGGGACCTAGACTTGGCGCTTCGGTACCGCTTACCGTGTGGTAGCAGGGAGAACAGTCTATGATTAGGGTGGCTGGAGTCTTTGACAATTTGTAGGGCCTTCCTCTGACACCGCCTGGTATAGAGGCCCTGGATGGCAGGAAGCTTGGCCCCAGTGATGTACTAGGCCGTTGGCACTACCCTCTGTAGTGCCTTGCGGTCGGAGGCCGAGCAGTTGCCATACCAGGCAGTGATGCAACCAGTCAGGATGCTCTCGATTGTGCAGCTGTAGAACCTTTTGAGGATCTGAGGACCCATGTCAAATCTTTTCAGTCTCCTGAGGTGGAATAGGTTTTGTTGTCCCCTCTTCACGACTGTCATGGTGTGCTTGGACCATGTTAGTTTGTTGGTGATGTGAACGCCAAGGAACTTAAAGCTCTCAACCTGCTCCACTGCAGCCCCGTTGATGAGAATGGGGGCGTGCTCGGTCCTCTTTTTCCTGTAGTCGACAATCATCTCCTTTGTCTTGATCACGTTGAGGGAGTGGTTGTTGTCCTGGCACCACACGGCCAGGTCTCTGACCTCCTCCCTATAGGCTGTCTCGTTGTTGTCGGTGATCAGGCCTACCACTTTTTGTGTCATCTGCAATTTTAATGATGGTGTTGGAGTCGTGCCTGGCCGTGCAGTCATGAGTGAACAGGGAGTACAGGAGGGGGCTGAGCACACACCTCTGAGGGGCCCCTGTGTTGAGGATCAGCGTGGCGGATGTTGTTACCTACCGTTACCACCTGAGGGTGGCCCGTCAGGAAGTCCAGGATCCAGTTGTAGAGGGAGGTGTTTAGTCCCAGGGTCCTTAGCTTATTGATGAGCTTTGAGGGCACTATGGTGTTGAACGCAGAGCTGTAGTCAATGAATGGCATTCTCACATAGGTGTTCCTTTTGTCCAGGTGGGAAAGGGCAGTGTGGAGTGCAATAGAGACTGCATCATCTGTGGATCTGTTGGGGCGGTATGCAAATTGGAGTGGGTCTAGAGTTTCTGGGATGATGGTGTTGATGTGAGCCATGACCAGCCTTTCAAAGCACTTTATAGGCCGGTTATAGGCCGGTTACCTTCTTGGGCACAGGCACTATGGTGGTCTGCTTAAAACATGTTGGTATTACAGACTCGGACAGGGAGAGGTTGAAAATGTCAGTGAAGACACTTGCCAGTTGGTCAGCGCATGCTCGCAGTACACGTCCTGGTAATCCGTATGGCCCTGTGGCCTTGTGAATGTTGACCTTTCTAAAGGTCTTACATCTGCTGCGGAGAGCGCGAACACACAGTCCTCCGGTACAGCTGGTGCTCTCATGCCTGTTTCAGTGTTATTTGCCTCGAAGCGAGCATAGAAGTAGTTTAGCTCGTCTGGTAGACTCGTGTCACTGGGCAGCTCTCAGCTGTGCTTCCCTTTGTAGTCTGTAAGGGTTTGCAGGCCCTGCCATATCCGACGAGTGTCAGAGCCGGTGTAGTACGACTCAATCTTAGTCCTGTGTTGATGCTTTGCCTGTTTGATGGTTCGTCTGAGAGCATAGCGGGATTTCTTATAAGCTTCCGGATCCCGCTCCTTGAAAGTGGCATCTCTAGCCTTTAGCTCAGTGAGGATGCTTTCTGTAATCCTTGGCTTCTGGTTGGGGTATGATCACTGTGGGGACGACGACCTCAATGCACTTATTGATGAAGCCAATGACAGATGTGGTGTACTCCTCAATGACATTTTCCAGTCAGTGCTAGCAAAACAGTCCTGTAACTTACCATCTGCTTCATCTGACCACTTTTTTATTGATCTAGTCACTGGTGCTTCCTGCTTTAACTTCTGCTTGTAAGCAGTAATCAGGAGGATGGAATTAGGGTCAGATTTTCAAAATGGAGTGCGAGGGAGAGCTTTGTATGCATCTCTGTGTGTGGAGTATAGGTAGTCCAGAGTTATTTTCCCTCTGGTTGCACATTTAACATGCTTATAGAAATTTGTTAAAACTGATTTAAGTTTCCCTGCAATAAAGTCCCCGGCTACTAGGAGCACCGCCTCTGGGTGAGCGCTTTCTTGTTTGCTTATGGCGGAATACAGCTTATTCAATGTTATCTTGGTGCCAGCCTCTGACTGTGGTGGTATGTAAAACAGCTACAAAGAATATAGACGAAAACTCTCTCGGTAGGTAATGTGGTCTGCAGCTTATCATGTGAACCTCTACCTCTGGCGAGCAACAGCTTGAGACTTCCTTAGATATCGTGCACCAGCTGTTGTTTACAAAAATACATTGACTGCCGCCCCGTGTCTTACCAGATGCCGCTGTTCTATCCTGCCGGTACATCATATAGTCGGCCAGCTGTATGTTGATATTGTCGTCGTTCAGCCACTACTCCATGAAGCATAAGATGTTTCAGTTTTTAATGTCCCGTTGGTAATTTATTCTTCCCAATAACTTGTCAATTGTTTTTGTCCAAAGATTGCATGTTTGCTAGCAGAGTTGAGGGGAGTGGGGGTTAATTCGATTGCCTCCTACTCCTCATAAGGCAGTCCACCCTCCGGCCTCTCTTTCTCTGCCTCCTCTTCACGCAGATCACTGTGGTCGGGTCCTGTTCACGAGGGAGCCGTATATCCTCAGCTTCGGGCTCGTCAGAGTCGTGAAAGAAGAAAAAGGATTCTGTTAGTCTGTGGTGAGTAATCGCAGTCCTGATGTCTAGAAGTTATTTTCGTTCATAAGAGACGGTAGTGGCAACATTGTGTACAAAAATAGTAAAAATAAAAAAGTTACAAACAACGCAGATAAACGAACAAAAAAAAACAATCGGTTGGGGGCACGTAAAACGTCTGCCTTCTGCTCCGGCTCCATCTTAAGGTGATGATTCATATTGAGATATTGTGCTGCAGACATTCGTTTTTTCTTTCGATAGACCCTGGGCATGGCCTATTTCAGTATGTAATTTGATTCAAAATGCAAAGCCCTGTGGATTTTTTTAAAGAGCACATCTGAAGTTTAACACAAAACAAAAGAGATTAGGTCACAATGGGTCAGGACTAAATACTTCATAAGCCTCAGACAAAAAGTAACTCCGGATCTGGTGGCATACTATAACATGTCAAAGTACAATTTACTTAAAAAGCGCTTGACTGATTTGTTCAGTATAGCTGTATTTTTCTAAAAACTGAGATTGTGTGGTCATCATTGATTACAACTACAATATAAGGCAGGGCATTTAATATGACTCATTTTGAATGTAGACACTTTTAGATAACTCAAAAAGTCAAGGCCAGCTTTCTTGCATTTGTGTTTCAAAATGAATTGAATCAACTGTCATACTGAAATAAGAAAAGTACTTTTTTCTCTGCTCTACGTGGTGTCGTCAATGATAAGAGGAAGCCATCTTGCTGTCTTGTACCTCGGCTGAGATGGACAGACACACAGCATGGAAGTTGGCAGGATGAGTGAGGTCTTGCTGAGCTTTTGAATATGCATCTGAATGTAACTTTGGTTCCCCTGGTGTGACATGGCCTATCCAATTCTCAGTAAATCCTCTTATGAAAAGGGACAAGACTCTCTCTCTAAACATCCCTGTCTTAAAACCTCAGTAGGCTAATTGGTAGACAATATGTTGACAGGGGGAGTTTTGGATTAGACTTTAAGTCACCAATAAATCAAACCAGGGTCTCCCTTTCTTCAACATGAACATTTACGCTATGGCCAGAAGATTTGGACCTCATACCATGGTTGTTGGCTTCACCATGGTATGGGGTCTACATGGATTATAATTGAAAGCAGCGATGATTTATAGAAATATGAAATCTTAGAATAGTAGTAGTTGTACCAAAAGCTAACTATCTCCACTTGCTTTTTTAAACACAAGGCAGTGGAACTTTCAAGTGTTTGTGAGTGAGAGCCCTGCACAGTTCACCAGGTCTTTAACATTAACAGTTGTTGATTAATGACATATGGGGGGAAATTGCTGGCTGGCTTTCATCTTGGGATGGAAGAAGATTCCCAGTGTAATTAAGCCTTCCTTCACATGTACTTGACAACAATTATGAATTATGGGCCTCTTATTGAGGCTATGTTCTTCTGGTGTCTTTAACATCTGGAGTGTAGGTGTGTGTTTATGCTATTGTTGGAATTAGGGTTGTTGTATCAAGGTCAAGTTTAACCACATATGGGAATGTATGTTCTCTTTGATGTGTTGTTACGTTGCCGTGGTGTCTGATGAATTCACATTCTAAGATCGTCGTTGCCCCATGTCGTAAGTGTTTGACACACAAATGTTTTTGATTTAAATGAGCTCTCTTTGTACTATATGATACCACAGATACCATGACCACACTGACAGTCACACTGTGAATTAAATAATGATACAATGCTATCTTACATACAGCTGTGTATCTAACATGCAGCAGCACGGGCTGTTCAAGATAAGGTGCAAGATTATGTACAAAACTGTCTGTCGTCGGTGTCATGGCCGCGGGAAGATGTTTTGGGGTGGGGGTTCTGTCGAGGGGGTCTTTTTCTTCCCACTCTGCTTACGAGAATTTTTCTCTGCACATACAGGAGTAATAAATGCCTAATTCACTTATTTGGTGATTTTTTTTTTTTTGAATTAACATAAATTCATTTTTTTATTGTGATTTATCAGGGGGTGCTGTCGGTGTCCAAAATTGAAGACACCATTTTGAAGACACCAACACTATTTGTTATGAACATGACTGTGCTCCATTTTCATCTGCTGAAATGTGAATATGCTTACATGGTTTAACTTCAGTATAAACTATAAGGTTTATTTTATGTAGGAGAAAGATAGGAAAGTGTGGCGATAACAAGTTTTGGTCCATTTTTCGACACCTGCACAAATACCAATGTAAGAGGGATATAAAATGTATTCAAATCCATGTGATATCAGTTGGGGTTTTACACAGTACTTCATAAAAGGGTTGGAGAATGATCTGATACGTGCAAGTCTAATCAGAATAGGGTTTCACTCCTATCTAGTTTAACCCTCCTGTTGTGTTCATTTCATGTTCATTAATTCTGTGTTCCCGGTCCAAAATGACTGCCCCATCATAGTTGATTATAAATCCATAATAATACGTATATTATGACATAATGTTGTGTTAGATCTTTTTATCAACTTAAGTTATTGTGAACATTATACGTTTTGAACTTCTGTTTGCTATTTATGGCCTATAGGCCTCATTGACCTGAGCTCATACAACTTGTTTTTGAGTAAAAAAAGAATAATGTATGGATTATTTTGACTATAACAAATACTCAGAAGAAATATATTGTGCTATTTATCACAGACTACTTTGTGTCAAAGTTTAACAAGGACTCTCTCCTCCTTACCAGAGTCATAGTCAAAGATATGATCAAGAGCCTCACATACAGTAAATCGTTTGGTCATTGTGCTGCCACAGAATGAATTGTGAGCAAGGCCTCAAAAAAGCTTTATATACCAGAGCTGCGAGTAAAGTTCTATATATTATTGAAACAATGTTGCGATTGTTTGTGAGTATGCCAACAGGCGTGGTTCCTGTGGGGGAAAGATTATTTTGGTGAAAGGTTCCAGTGGGGGTTGCCATGGAAGCCAAGAAGGGGAGTGAGTTGTGTGTGTGTGTGTGTGTGTGTGTGTGTGTGTGTGTGTGTGTGTGTGTGTGTGTGTGTGTGTGTGTGTGTGTGTGTGTGTGTGTGTGTGNTGTGTGTGTGTGTGTGTGTGTGTGTGTGTGTGTGTGTGTGTGTGTGTGTGTGTGTGTGTGTGCTCAAACACACACATGTATGTGGGGGTCTGGGAGAGGAAGTGTGTCCATCTGATTAAATGAGCATGTGCCTGAACTCAATTTTATACACTAATTGTAGTCTCACCCATTCATTTCTAATGACCGGTCATTTTTGACCGTGAACAACACAGGTGTACAAAAGTTAAATAAAACACCCACAATGTTATGAAAATCATCAACATGTTGTGTGTTCAGATGCCCTGTGTGGACAAAGTCATGGAACCACATGACAATCAGACTAAATGAACTACATTTTTCAGAGACAACTTGTAAATCGGTCCAATTCGGGTTAAGAAGGAGGGTTAAGTGGACACAGCTGGCCAGAGTACTTGATGGAGCAGACATCTCATACACACTCACAAAATATGAAAGACATCTAAATAGTGTCAGAGTACTTTAAGGATCAAAATAGTGCAATGTCAGAGAAACAGGCCGACAGGCACATCTGTGGATAGCATTACACTCCTGGGTGAGTAGTAGATGTATGAGTAATATGGTGGAAACTGTAAATACTGGTGTGAACTATGACTGGTCTTCAGCTGTTGTCTGCAGTTTACTGTGGCAGTCGAATGATGTGAAAACAACAACAACAACCTGCGTATAAAGGTTCCAGTATAAACAACAACAACCTGAGTATAAACAACATCAACACGAGTGTTAATGGTGCATTATTAGTCTAGTATGTTAATGTGGTGAGATCAGGAGACAAAACAATGCTTCTCTCTTTGGACTGTGGGAGGATACCACAAGCATGAAGATGAAAGAAGAGAATAGAGGAGAAAATAAGAGTAAGAAAAGCTGTAGGTCTTATCTGTGAACCGAAAGGTTATGGCTAAATTAGCATAAACATTGTCCCTCCAGTCAGCCATCCATCTAAATGTATTACAAATGCTGAGCTCGTTTATCACAACAGGTCTAGGGACGCAGTCGCACTCCAAATTCTAAAAAGGTGAGTCAGCGAAGGAGACAGGAAGGACAGCGTGTTCTTAAATCCTCCTAATTGCCCTCATTTGATTCAGTGTCGTATTAAAGCTTGGGGATGTGTCAGCACTACTTTCTCTACTGCTGAACTAGCGAATGACGCACTGAGATCTGCCGGTGTGCTCAAGCACTTCAATTATCAAGTTAACGGATACATTTTGTTATTCGCTGTAAACTCAGTTCACCTCCCTCCTGTCACGGAATAAATGTCTTTGCTGAAAAGAGACACAGACATATTGAACAAGGATGAAGCAATTATGATAGTTGGGTCATTCCATGAAAAGAGTGCCTTTTGTGACCCTTTGATATTTTAAATATAAATTGTGCTCCAATATTGCATTTCAAAAACCTGTTATATTAATTGAAGTGTCCGTTAATGTAGACAACATGGAGAATTTAATAAATCTGATGTTTTATATGAAAAAAAGACTTGCTAAGGTGACAAAATTCAGCATTTCATCCTGTGTCACCTCTAGGAAGATTTTAACTCACTTAACCACAAAATGTCCCCAAATGTTCACCATCATTGTAAAGCCCTAGTTGTTTTGTTGCTTTGACAAAGTCATTTCTGAAGATTATAATTTATTTAACGTGATTAGTTATTCATTTATGTCTGTCCCATATTTTAAGGTCAACACTTTTATGTGAACTGACTTCCCTGTCAAAATAAAGGTTTTAAAAAACACAATTTAATGCTCATATTAATATGGTAAAAGTATTCCTTTTTAAATATTTTTTTCAAAAATTGAACATAATGTTCATAGCGTTAAAGCAGGTGAGCTGGTTCTACTCATGTTTGCCCTTTCTGGTGTTCTGTGGTGGATAACTGAGTGGGTTGAGCATAATACGTCAACCCTGTTACACATACATTAACCTAACGTAGCAGGCATAAAAGAAAACGCCTGGGTGGAGTTCCCACATCTGGGAAGCTAGGTTGAATTAGCTCTATCCCTGAAAACCGGATACATCCAGTTGTTGGCAACTCCGCTAAGACTGCCCTTAGATAGACAGGTTAGAAATGTTTTAATTATTTCAATTGTTTGGTGAAGCTTGCATTTAAATACCACTTCCTGTTGCATACAACAAGCTTCCATTCCCCCTGTCACAAGGGGATTTATGGCTGATTTAAGATGAAATTGTCAAACCTGTTATGGTCAACTCTGTTACTGTATTTGGCACTTAATAGGCACTTACTATAGTATTGTTTTTATTTAACCTTTTGAGACTGACAGCCTTTCTGAACTTAAGTTGTCCCCATTCCTCCTGTTTATTGAGCTACTTTTGAACATGTATTGTTGTCTGAGTGAGGGAAATGCTGTAAATGACGATGACTATGTATTTTGAAAGAGATATTGAGGATTATAATAAATACTGCTTTGATGCCATACAAGCAAGCCAAACACCAGTTTATGATCACTAAGTTTGATGTACAGTTACATGATGACATGGTGTCATACCCTGGGTTGTTCTGTACAGAATGAGCCTATTTGTCTATTGTGAAGAAAATTTCACCATGGAACACACACCTGGATGCATGCAAGACTCCTTCCGATCTGTTTCTCTGAACTGCCCTGTGAAAACCTAACACACCGTAAGATTGTATTTTATAACTTATAACTTTCATGTTGGCAATAAAACAAGCTTTCAAAGGACGCCCATCTGACCGAGATTGCGATTTATAATGGGCCGTTTTTGGATTACATAAACAACAACAGTAATGTGTGATGCAGGGCTGTGTTCCAAACAAAACAACTACACGTGTGCATGCTCTAGTTTCTCAATGGCACAGCTAGGAGAACTCAAAAAAGCACCTTATAGTTGAACACTTTTTTTCAGTCATAAAAGTCCATTGAAATTACTTAGGCACTCTGCACACTTTGGAGAGGTGTGTGGCCACTTGGAGACACCAGTTAGTCCTCTCACTCAAACACTTGTAATTTTTGTTGTCTTATGTTGCACCTTCCTCACATTTTCCAGGAATTTTATTTTCATGTTACATAGTTTTCAGATTTTGTTATCAACAAATGTGGGAAAATGCACAGTAAATGTAAAATGCACATAACATCAACAGTGTACTGTTGTTATTCAGTCTTGTGTCAGGTGAATTGTTGTGTCCTCACCTTTGGTCAAATATTTTCCCCATAATGTCCAAACTGTTCGCTTTCAATTGCTACCATGCTTATTATGCGTATGATTTTCATATTTCTTCTGTAAGAAAATATTTCAATGTAGCCCTATCCATGTAGGCCAATTCCCACAAGTGTAAAGGGTTAAGATTATCTTATAGTCTTAAAATGATCATAACAATAAAACAAATACTTTTCTATCTTATTCAAGACAAACAATTTAATCTCCACCACAACATCCCATTATGGGGTTCACAGACCCCATCACTATTAGCAACGCAAATCAGACAGAGAGGTGTGAGGGTTGTGAGCCCCCTGGCCCCAGTGCAGAACGCCTGTGCCGGCGCCTGTGTGTGAAGTGCTGACAGTGCACACAAATCATCTGAGCGTCTTGGATGTTAATGGGGGGAAATCACCAGAGAGTCCTGCTGCGCTGAACTTTAACTCTGCCGCACCTGTAATCACAGAGTTGTCTCCCGAGCCGGCTTATTGGTGGAAATTAAATGCCTTTGGGGGCCTCGGCAGTCAGATTGGATGTTGGTGTTGTTGCACTGGAACACACATGCTGTCAATCATGATTGATTGCCCTGGGTGGAGGGCAGATTAGAAAACTCTTTAAGGATTTTATCTGTTTCTTGTCAGACGGCAGACAGTTTCACATTGTTCTTTCACAATTTCCTTTTTTCTCTTGCCTCTTTCCTCAACCAATTGGAAATGTGCATAGGCACACTTTCCAGAAAGTGACAATCATCTTAATGACATTATGTTCGTGTTAAGAGTCAGATGCAAGCATCTGCCTGTAGACCGTAGCAAATGAATTGATAGTTAATTAGTGACTATTGCACTACTCATGTAAGACAAAAGGTATATGCATAAGTATGTAATGTCTTGAAGCAGCCTTTGTATTACATGACTTGTCCATTTGGCACAAGTACACAGCCATCACCAAATCGAATAATTTGACCCACAAAACCCACTATAGATGGTTCTCCAATGTTGTGTCATTTGTATTGAATTTAGGATAGTGAGATGCTGAGTCTTGGGATTTTGGCTTGCCTTTCTACATCATACTCAATTCAATTCCACCAAGGGAGAAAACAATATTGCATAGTGTTGAGTTGATATATGGCCAGCCAGCATCATTTGTGACTCTGCCTTGTCATTCGATCAGTCAAGGAGATGGAGACTCACCGGCTAACTGTCTTCATGACCCCAACCTCTTCCCCAGTCAGCAGCATAACAGCTAACCTTAATCTCTCTCTCTTTCCAACAGTTCTATCCTAGCTCTATTGAAATAGTGTCAGCCTGTAAACTCACTTTGTTTGCATTTTATAACAAAAGACACCACACAACATCATGCTTATTGTTGGAATGAAACAGTACTGTGCTTGGCCCTGGTGACCCTAGATGATTGAGTGGAGAGTTCTCAGGAGACCTTAAACGAGAGTAATGCTTTCCCATTGTTGGCATAATTCTCTATTCTCTCCAAAAGATGCTGTATGCTTACAATGTCATGTAATGTTGTTGGTTGCTTTGATCGTTTCATCAACAAAATATGTTTCCATCTCTCTTTCAAAGAGAAGTACCAGATGTATTTATTCTACAAAACCAACTAACTCACTTGTAGCCATATGTTCACTATCCACAGTCGATCACAGTAGCCTACCCATAATGCATCTGGTGAAATTCTTTAGTGTTTCCACAGCTTTGTTTTCAACCCTATGCCAATCAGGTGTGCTGAACTTTCTCCCCTATATATAGCCTTGACCATCCAAATAGAGATATCTGTGTATATGTATGTCTCACGGATCTAGCCTCCCCTCCTCCTTATTTTCTGTCTATAATTGCCTCCTGTCAAAATGTCTGAGTGAGCGTATTGCTGGAAATAGGACAAGACATGTGTGGCCCTCATTAACCCACCACTCTGTGCAGCAGATGGAGCAGATTGAAAGATATGTCAACATGAGCAGATATCTCCCTCTTTAGCACTTGACAATTTTTTTTATCTAAGTCTGTCAGTCAATTCTAAAAGTATTAACCCCAGAGCTGGGCAGGAAGTGGGCTTCTTGCACAATATTTGTCTATCTCTCAGCATTAGATACAGTGTGACGCATGCCTTGTTAGTGCTAGCTTTTAAAAGCGACACTGGACATTATTTTTACTGTGTGCTAGTGCTCTTTGTGCTAGTGCTCATTTTGGTACAGTAAATATGACTATGGCTAGGTGTAGTTGTAAATCATACTTATAAATTACTTGCCGTTACTTTAGATTGCAAATTGTCATGGTCAAAACATATAGATTCAATGGTTGTAAAGATGGGGACAGGTCTGTCTGTAATAAAGAGATGCTCTGCTTTTTTGACACCACACTCCAAAAAGCAAGTTCTGCAGCTCTAGTTTTGTATAATCTTGATTATTGTCCAGTCGTGTGGTCCAGTGCTGCAAGAAAATACCTAGTTAAGCTGCAGCTGGCCCAGAACAGAGCGGCACGTTTGCTCTTAATTGTGATCAGAGGGCTGATATAAATATTATGCATGCCAGTCTCTCTTGGTTAAGAGTTGAGGAGAGACTGACTGCATCACTTATTTTTATAAGAAACATCAATGTGTTGAAAATCCCAAATTGTTTGCATAGTCAATTTACACACAGCTCTGACACACACACTTATCCCACCATACATGCCACTAGGGGTGTTTTCACAGTCCCCAAATCAGAACAAATTCAAGAAAGTGTACAGTATTACATAGAGCCCTAATTGCATGGAACTTCCTTCCATTTCTTATTGGTCAAATAAACAGCAAACCTGGTTTCACAAAACAGATAAAGCAACACCTCGCGGCACAACGCCTCTCCCCTATTTGACTTAGATAGTTTGTGTGTATGCATTGACATGTAGGCTACGTGTGCCTTTAAAAAAATGTATGTAGTTCTGTTCTTGAGCTGTTCCTGTCTATTAATGAATTCTGTATTATGTTTCATATTTTGTGTGGACCTCAGGAAGAGTAGATGCTGCTTCTGCAACAGCTAATGGGGATTCTAATAAAATATCAAATACCAAATCTGTCAATATTACGCAACCACAAACAACATTTTAAATTCTTTTAAATTCTAAAAATAGTCTTTAATAATGAAATAATCCTGTAATCAAACACACTTTCCCAGGTTTTAAATCTAATGAAACCATAACCATCACCTGTGCAGTTTTGCAAATAGATCCCACAATACTATCAGGATATAATGTATGTGTTAAATGCAGTTAAATATACAATTTTAGTGTTGTAATGTTTTGTCAAGCATCCCCGTGGCTGTTTTTTTATGCAAGATCGCATCTAGCTTCTCCTGAGCAGATGGCTTGTAAAATAGACAGCATGCCACTCCATAATCATATGTGCAATAAATGGTGCTGCTTAAGTTCCCGTGGATTGACTACAGATGGTGTGCCGATATTGCAACCTCAGAGTCCATGAGCACATCCTTGTCTCATCCCTCCATACTCTCATCCCTCCATACGTATTCATGGGGACTTTTAGCACTGGGTGGTGCCACTGTCATACTGTCCAAAATGGTTTCAGTGATCAGATTGGAGACATTAATAGACCAGTTGTTCTACTCGGCTCCACATGGCCAGATGCTGAAGCAAGTGGCTAAAAGGTCAAATAATAGCACATGTCCTTACAAAACCACACTTGCCTTTACAAACCATAGTAACAGTGTTGTTAGCAAGATAACCCTGATTATAAACTGGGTAGTTTGGGTCCTGGATGTTGATTGGCTGAAACAGCATTTCAGCCGTATGTATTTCAGACTATATACCACGGGTGTGACGCCACATTTTTTGACTACTGTTTTATTTATGTTGGTAATTAGTTGTTGATTTATGGCCAATATACCATCGGCTAAGGGCTGTATCCAGGCACTCCGCTTTGCTTTGTGCCTAAGAACTGCCTTTAGCCGTGGTATATTGGCCAATATACCAAACCCCTTGGACCTTATTGTTTAAATATACTCTCTTGTTAATCAGGACTTCATTACCCTTCATTCATTCTCCTCCCACAACACTGTTGAACCTACTTATCCTTGGCCTCATGGAGCAGGGGTCAGTATTGAATTTACTCTGTCATCATCTGATTTTTACATTGAGTTCAGTTGGAGCCAGGTCCTGTATGAGTGGGGCAACATGGTCAATGTATCTCTCTGCATAGATAATAGAGCAATAGTGTACATGCAGGAAAAACATCAGGTGTATTCCCTGCACTGACCTTCACTGGAACGTCCCTGATAATCATTCATACATGGAAACTCTGTAGAAGTTGGGGCAGCAAAAACCCATAATTAGAATGCACAAGCACCATGATATTAGAACCCCAGGGGCTAAATACGATGAGCAAATATATCAGAATGCAGTATCAGTACACTAGTGCAGGGAATAATGGCATTATTGACTGTTTTCAGTTATGGTATTCAGCATTCAGTTTCACTGCAGCATATATACCACACAGTAGTCCTGTTCCAATTTAGTATAATACTTTGATGGTAACATCCATTTTATCATGTTGTTTATGCTTGGACTATTTTCAGAAGTCCTTGTATATTAAGTACATGTATTTTGCATTCAGTGGTGATACTCATAAACGAGTGTACAAAGAGGTTTAGTTCTAACAATAGGGAAGCCTCACATGGGTCCACCTTTCTGCCACCGAGCCACATTAACCGCAGTGTTTGGCACTGATTGAACGAATCCCAGCTGCAGTGTGTGAGTGAGTGCGTGCGTGCGTGCGTGGATAGTCTGTGTGTTTCCGAGTTGTGTGTTAGAAAGTTCGAGTGCGTCAAGGCTGGCTTTGATTTGGGTTAGGATGCGTTGACACTGTAGCCCTGTCATCAGCATGAACACACACACACACACACACACAGGCCAGACTGACTAATCCCTTTTCAACTGGGCAGCTGCTCCTATCTCAGCTGTCACTAATTACCCAACCCTGACCAATGAGCCATTGTTTCCATTGCCACAGACACACGTTTCATCATTGAAGAATGTGCTCTATGTAGTTTAAGTACTGTACAGTGTGCATGCCAGAAATGACACGATAACACAGGCCCAAATGTTGTTGTTGCTATTTTGTTTGGTTTAAATAACAAACATCAATGGCATGATATAATGAATGTCAATCCTGGTTAGAAGATCTGCTCTGTTTCGATGACATCCATATTTGAACTCTATTTCAGGCTTGCTTTGCACCAATATGTCCTATTTAGACTGCTGACAACAGTATATTTGGAAGTTTGTAGACTAGCCTTTCAAATTTCCAACTTATAAGCAAAAACACAACAGAGAAATGAACTAATGGTGAGATTATCTAAATAGGGGTTGCGTATATGTGAATAGAAATAAGTAATCAATCCTGTAAATCCAATTACCAACCAGAAATAACATTGGATGCTGAGACCTTTTAAATTATTGAACCCATAACTTCTAAAGGCAGAGTTGCAATAACTTAACATCAATGAGGATTTTTAAAAGTAGTTAGATCTGGTGACAGAGGGGGAAAATAAATATCCCTGAGCAGACTGGTTATTTTAATAGCTAAGTTGCGCTATCAGGTGCTAATATTTCTGGATTTAGTCCGAAATTCAACAGTGAGCTGCATGGTGTTTTGGAGTCCACCAGAGGGTTTGGATGTGTAATTGCATTTCGATCAGGAACCCACTTTGGTTCACTAATTCTGGATTACATCTGCATTAATATGGCCGAAAGGGGAATATATCTTCCGAGGCTATGACACACCACTTGTCTCTTACACTTTGATTTGACTTGGCAGACATGGGTCGATGCATGCAAAGCTTGGCCTGGGTCAGTTAAAAAGTCATACATATTAAATAGCTGTAGAGCAGATACAAGCAAGGACAATGATACACTAAAAGTCACAAGGAAACGTTCCCTAAACATAAATCACCAACAAATGAAGTTATATCCTCCCAGGAGTTGCATCATGCCTCATCCCACCTTTAACTTATTTCTGTTTAGCTAAACTCACATCCGACACGTAACCTGATGCTGTTCACTTGATGAGCAATCTAATAAGCCATCTGGCTTTTTGTTGTTGTTGTGGATGTTGTGTTGGAGTCAGTCTCATTGCTTCAAGCCATTTTCTTCCATAGGTGTAGATAGATAAGGAGCATGTACTCTATAGACAGTTTTTTTGTAACTCAGACTTGATGTTTTCCTTCATTCTGTATGTTTTGCTTGGTCAATATAATGGTCTATTAGGGAGTTAAAGGTCGAAAGATTCTTAAGTGGTACTCAGCTCTTGTTGATAGTTCAAGATGGAGGTTTTATTAATATGACATAAAATCATTGACAAGGGGTAACATCCGCTTAAATCTGATTTGACCAGAGGTTGGAAAATAACAAATCTTACACTCTTGCAGGATTAAAATGCGTTTCTCATTTTGTAATGATCAATTTAGCTATATACCTGTAATTGCCAAAATAAAGGAAACATTTGAGTAAAAGAGCGATACAAAGTATATTGAAAGCAGGTGCTTCCACGCAGGTGTGGTTCCAATTAGCATTCAATCATGCTTAGGGTCGTGTATAAATATTAGGCTACCATGGCTAGAAGAATAGATCTCATTAACTTTGAAAGAGGGTTCTCAAAGGAAAGGGGGGGTCATCTGTGTGTGTGTGTGTGTGTGTGTGTGTGTGTGTGTGTGTGTGTGTTGTGTGTGTGTGTGTGTGTGTGTGTGTGTGTGTGTGTGTGTGTGTGTGTGTGTGTGTGTGTGTGTGTGTGTGTGTGTGTGTGTGTGTGTGTGTGTGTGTGTGTGTTGTGGACGTGTTTAACTATTCTTTTGGGGACCAGAAGTCCCTACAAGAATAGTAAACGAACAAAGTTGACTAGCTGGGGACATTTTGTTAGTCCCCACAAGGTCAAATGCTATTTCTAGGGGGTTTAGGGTTAAGGTTAGAATTAGTGTTAGGGTTAGAATTAAGTTAAATATTAGGTTAGGAGCTAGGGTTAGTTGTAGGGTTAGGGTTAGGAGCTAGGGTTAGGTTTAGGGTTAGGGTAAGAGTACGGGTTAGGATAAGAGTACGGGTTAGGATTAGGGTTAGGGAAAATAGGATTTTGAATGGGACTGAATTGAATGTACCCACAAGGTTAGCTGTACAAGACTGTGTGTGTGTGTGTGTGTGTGTGTGTGTGTGTGTGTGTGTGTGTGTGTGTGTGTGTGTGTGTTGTGGTGGTGTGTGTTGTTGTGTGTGTGGTGTGTGTGTGTGTGTGGTGGTGTGTGTGTGTGTGTGTGTGTGTGTGTGTCAGTCACCAGATCTCAACCATCAACAAAACACAAAATTCTGGCATTTCTCGTGGAAGAATGGTGTTGCATCCCTCCAATAGAGTTCCAGACACTTGTAGAATCTATGCCAAGGCCCACTGAAGCTGTTCTGGCGGCTCGTGGTGGCCCAATGTCCTATCAAGACACTTTATGTTGGTTCCTTTATTTTGACAGTTACCTATAGATTCTTATATGATGTCTCTAATCTTGTTAATGAACATCCACTTGACAATTTGGAAATAACTATTCGAGTGACATGAATTCTCTCTCAATAGTAATGTCAGATGAAAACCTATCTAAATGTCTATTGCACCTTGTCATGTCAAATAAGTGCACTTACACATACAAGCCCCTTTATACTAACATAAACTTGGCACACAGGTTCGCTGGGTATGGAATAAATATAAATTAGTGAAAATTCCCAAACTTACACAATGTTCCCCAACCATTTAGCCTGCTTCCTTAATTCCTGATGTGGCTTAGCCTAATCTCATTCTTATCTAGGCATAGTCAACCATCCTGATTGGACCAAATGTAATCTGTCCTTAGACTACCTGCCCTGAAAGTGGATATCCCCTCCATTACTCTTCATTAACTGTCTGTTTGCCTTCATTGGAGGCCCTTAGCCTCAGCCTCTGATTCAGTTAAATGTGTATATTGGGCTTCTGCTTCAATTGTGGCCAGTAAGAGTGGGATTAGATCATCAACTTTTCCGCTGTAAACCACGTTGTCATACACTTTAAAAGATCAATTTACTCAACTGAGGGGAGGCCCTGGTCAATCTGGAAATACCTGTTGCGGTAATTATCACTGCTTAATTGGACTACTGCTAGAGATCAGCTGGTGAATCATTATCAGGGACATGTATGGAGTGTCTGGTCAACTGTTCCTTTTATTGTCAATAAGAAATACATTAGTACAAGTGAACTGTTTCCCCCAATTCTATGTTGACAGTAACACTGTTTTATCACATACTAAATAGTTCCAATATACTGTAAATGTAACTTAATATCACATGTAATACAGTATATCTCTACCATCATCTAACAAGAAGTAAATATTCATTAATATTACACTGAACAAAAATATAAACACAAAATGTAAAGTGTTGGTCCCATGTTTCACGAGCATAAATAAAGGATCCCAGAAATGTTAAATATGCACAAAAGCTTATTTCTCTCAAATGCACAAATTTGTTTGCATCCCTGTTAGTGAGCATTTTTTCTTTGCTAAAATAATCCATCCACCTGACATGTGAGCCTGTTTGGGATGCTCTGGATTGAAGTGTATGACAGCGTGTTCCAGTTCCCGCCAATATCCAGCACAGCCATTGAAGAGGAGTGGGACAACATTCCACAGGCCACATTCAACAGCCTGATCAACTCTATGCAAAGGAGATGTGTCGTGCTGCATGTGGCAAATGGTGGTCACACCAGATACTGACTGGTTTTCTGATCCACGCCCCTACCTTTTTTTAAGATATCTGTGATCACCAGATACATATCTGAATTCATAGATTAGGACCTAATTTATTTATTTAAATTGACTGATTTCCATATATGAACTGTAACTCAGTACAATCTTTTAAATTGTTGCATATTGTGTTCATATTTTTGTTCTGTGTAAATGTACTACCTTGTTAAAGGGAAACTAAGGAGGATTGAAAACAACCTTGTTATTTTTTGGACTTGACGTGTCAATGTATGGCTCATACATGAATAATAAAACATCTGCCGTCCTCTTCCAGGGGAGAAAGGCACAGAATCCTTACATTCTAACCTGGCATCTTTTAGTGCACGAGATCTACACGTTAGTTCCTGTCATGTAGTGTACAGTACATGCCAGGGATTGCCTGGCTGCATGCTCTTACCAGTGGTGTGTGCAGAACATGTTGAACCTTAATGAATGCAAGGTGGATTTTTTTCAATATAATTATGATGGTTCAACACATTATATGCTTCAGCTTAGGTTTGGTACATTTCCCTGTTCAAATAAGTAATGAATCAATTCCAAAAGTATTCTTACAGTGTTTGCATTCAAGGTCATGATTGTATAGAAGAGTATTAGCATACAGCAGTAAATTCATTTGAATGTGCCATCTTAGTTGAGATGTATTTTAACTGTAAAAATGTATTACCTTTTAATGTGTCATGAACACAACCATTTGTGATGTTTTCACCTGATAATCTAACAAATCCCTTCAAAAACTAGGTTAAGCAGGGTACCTGTGCATGTTCATCTACTCTGAAATAAGTTTGGCATCCGAACAGGGTACTGTGCACCCACCATTTGAATAAAAAGGGACATCTATTACAATCACCATACTGTACTGGAAGTGTAATGGCATTCAGCCTACAAAGTGATGTCTATTCATGGAAGCCAAGGGAAGCCAGGCTTACCCAAAAATGTGGCCACCCTGAGCACGCCACTGGCCCTTACCATTAGTTATTTTGAATACACCAAAAATACATTGATCAAATCCATGCATCATTAATATCAAATGTATTAAAGTAAAAAAATGAAATATGACATAAGTATTCAGACCCTTTACTCCGTACTTGGTTGAAGCACATTTGGCAGCGATTACAGCTTCGGGTCTTCTACAAGCTTGGCACACCTGTATTTGGGGAGGTTCTCCCATTATTCTCTGCAGATCCTCACAAGTTCTGTCAGGTTGGATGGGAAGTGTCGCTGCACAGCTATTTCCAGGTCTCTCCAGAGATGCTCTGGCTGGGCCACTCAAGGACATTCAGAGACTTGTCACGAAGCCACTCCTGCGTTGTCTTGGCTGTGTGCTTAGGGTTGAAATGTCCGGTTGGAAGGTGAACCTCAAATTAAATCAAATGTAATTGGTCACATACACATGGTTAGCAGATGTTATTGTGAGTGTAGTGAAATGCTTATGCTTCTAGAGCTGACAGTGCAGCAGTATCTAACAGGAAATATCTAACAATTTCACAACAAAACCTAATATCTAACAAATTCCAAAACAAATCAAAATACACATAATCTAAATACTGTACGTGTAATGACATTCAGCCTACAAAGTGATGTATATTCATGGTTGCCATGGGAAGCCAGGCTTACCCAAAAACATGGCCACTCTGAGCCACACCCTGGATATGCCACTGGCACTTACAATTAGTTATTTTGAATACACTAAAAATACATTGATCAAATCCATGCATCATGAATGAAAAAACATAAAACATTAGAAGTTAGATCTATTAGACCTGGTAGTAGTTTCTCTCTTTCAGTTCATTTCTCTGGAAACCAAGCAGAAAATGATGTGCGCTAAAGATGGCATCGTAGCCAGACAAATACATTGGAAGATAATTGTCAACCCAATCAGAAACACTATGCTCACAACCTGTATCTCCGAAATGGTTTAGCTGGTGTATTTTGAAATATAGTGCGCAATAGTAGAGGTTTCGCTGCTATACAAGGACTGAATGCTTCAAGAGTTTACTAAAAGAAATAGCGATCAGACATCAACAGGAGGTGAATTTTGCTAGGAATTACTGCACTGTTGGAGATAGAAACACAAGCATTTGTTTGTGATTTGTTTGTGAGATAGAAACATAACCAAATGTCTACCCGGAATAGCAGAACTGACCCTTTTTTACACTAACTATGCACACACACTGGACTCTACCCATACACTCATACATACAGTGGCTTGGTGTTCTCGTGGTGATGAGAGGTGTTGGGTTTGCGCCAGACATAGCGTTTTCCTTGATGGCCAAAAAGCTACATTTTAGTCTCATCTGACCAGAGTACCTTCTTCCATATGTTTGGGGAGTCTCCCACATGCCTTTTGGCGAACACCATATGTGTTCGCTACTTTTTTTCTTTAAGCAATGGCTTTTTTCTGGCTACTCTTACGTAAAACACAGCTCTGTGGAGTGTACGGCTTAAAGTGGTCCTATGGACAGATACTCCAATCTCCACTGTGGAGCTTTGCAGCTCCTTCAGGGTTATCTTTGGTCTCTTTGTTGCCTCTTTGATTAATGCCCTCCTTGCCTGGTCCGTGAGTTTTGGTGGGCGGCCCTCTCTTGGCAGGTTTGTTGTGGTGCCATATTCTTTCCATTTTTTAATAATCGATTTAATGGTGTTCCGTGGGATGTTCAAAGTTTCAGATATTTATTTACAACTCAACCCTGATCCCCCACTACTTTGTCCCTGACCTGTTTGGAGAGCTCCTTGGTCTTCATAGTGCCTCTTGCTTGGTGGTGCTTCTTGCTTAGTGATGTTGCAGACTCTGGGGCCTTTCAGAACAGGTGTATATATACTGAGATCATCTGACAGATCATGTGACACTTAGATTGCACAAAGGTGGACTTTATTTAACTAATTATGTGACTTTGAAGGTAATTGGTTGCACCAGATCTTATTCAGGGGCTTCATAGCAAAGGGGGTGAATACATACACAACTTTTCCGGGTTTAAAAAAATATATATATTTAACATGATTAATGATTAATTTTAGCTATATTTCTGCTTTTTGTGACTGCTATCTTTCGCTGGAAAAATGGCTGTGCTTATTGTGGTTTGGTGTGACCTAACATAATCGTTTGTAGTGCTTTCGCTGAAAAGCATATTTGAAATTGGACACTTTGGTGGGATTAACAACAAGATTACCTTTAAAATGTTATAAGAAACATGTATGTCTGAGGAATTTTTATTATGAGATTTCTGTTGTTTTGAATTTGGCGCCCTACACGTTCACTGGCTGTTGTCATATCATCCCGTTACCGGGATTGCAGCCATAAGAAGTACCAACGCATATTTTCAACTGGTTGGATTACCGAAATATGGTTCCGTTTCCCACCTTTCGATTTTACCAGACTCTCTATGTTACAAAGGCTTTACAAGATTCAACTCTATAAAGTAGAGAGAGAGAAAAGGGGAAATGTATTTATGAGGGTCATAAACCTCCCCCAACAGGCCAACGTCATGACATATGCAACGAGCAAAATTATCATGTGGCTGCTATAAAAGTGAACTGTGTATGCGTGTGATCAGGGGTGTATTCATTCCACCGATTATGTTAAAAACATTTCTTAAACGGAAGCAAACAGAACGAAACGGGAACAAACATACATTAGCTGAATTTTTGGAATAGAAACTCTCGTTTGCAACTGTTGGACTAATGATTACACCTCAGATCAGCTAGATGCAGGCAAGAGTGTGCAAAGCGGTATTGAATGTATCACTGTCTGTCACCTTGATTACTTAAATTTTTACTCAAAAATTCGAGTATCATGTAGTAGTCTAAACCTATCGATGTTAAATTGAGCTGGGTGAATGGAATATGAATGACAGTCATCCAATATGCTGTAATAGAAATAAGGCCATGCTCATGAAAAAAATTATCTTCCTCCCTCATCTTAAACGTCACCGACCACCACTACCTGAGCAGGAGATTAATTTGGTTTCATGGCATTTGTTTGACAGCTTTTCTTTATCAACCTATCTCCATATCCTGTGATACACAAGGTCTTTAATGGTTTTTGATTCATTCTTTTTTTTCTAGTGACTCCTTTATAAGTACTTGCATTTTTTGATCATCTTATTTCGAACCAGTGCTCCCCTGGCTCTGCTCCACTTTAAAAATCCCTTCCTAAGAAAGAGTAAAAAATATATATATATATATTTGAGTCATACAAATGTTCTTTCTCAATGTTTACCTTTAAAAAACATAAATTTGCTTTCCTTCACTCTTTTCCAAGGTTTTATGGGCAATAAGCACATACAGTATTTCCATGTAAACATCACATAAATAAGCTATCGAGGTCAGCGTCTGTCTTTTTCATGTTTTTCATCTTAATTTCCCGCTCTACTTCTGTATATTTCCACTCCACGGTTATCTTTGATTTGGGACTGTCTCTCTCTCCCTCACTTCCCCTTGCCATCATTGCTGGTGCGAAAATGAAAATCCAGATGCCCAGGAGTCCTGGTTTGCTTTGCACACCACTGCTTACTATATCTCCGGATGTGCTTGTCAACTGATGATAAAACTTTGATAGGAGAGAGGGAAGAGGAAAGAGGCAAGAGATGATTGGTCAGAGAAGCAGCTGACTGGAAAACTCTTGTCCACTCTTCCTCTGCCAGTGTGGCCCAGCTGGCAAAGAGAGAACATTCCACATGTCATGTCTGGATGCCACCCAGTATCCCATGAGTCTGGATTTTGCGTCTGTGATGTTATGTTCTACCCTGTCGTCTGAGTCACTTCGCTGGAGATTCTGTCAATGTGCACTGTTGTATTCCTGACAAAAGATGGATAATGAAGAGTAAATATGTTTCTTGAATTGTTGTTGCGACTCTGGGTTGTAAAGGTTAAATAAACCAGTTTCTAAAGTAATCTTCTGGAAAAAGGGCAGATGTCAACTTCAAAACAACACAATGGTTTTTCAAAGTTTTGCAATGCTGGAAAGTTTTCCATTATGTGGGTTTTTCATTATATGTCCATTATAAAATACTGCATGTGTAATAGTATATATTATGTCACTGAGTATTTGAGCCAGTGAAAAACAACAAACAACAAAAGCATTACATTTATCTCAGTACACTAAATCATATCAAAGCACATAGCTTAAAGAAACAACTAAGGCTGAGGGGCAATGTTCTAAAGTGCATAGAATATCAAATAGTTTCAGCTGTGCTGAATCCATTTTAAAACATTCTGTAAAATGGCAATGTTGACATTACTTCAGACTTTTCAAATGAACTGATATTGAAGTTAGGTGTATTGCCCCTCATTAACAAAATGTAATGATATGCAAACTGTTGAAATGTTTAAGTTATAGCTACCAAACCATTAACAGTGGTATCAGAACTCAGGATAAGACCCAGATTATGTTTATTGACCCAAACAGGGGGCAGGCAAAAGACAGGTGGAGACAAGCACAAAGACAGGTGAAACAGATCAGGGTGTGACATTGGAGCTAACAACAGTGTCTCTGGGTTGAGGAAGAGCTAGCGACCATGCTGGCAGAGAGATAGAACATTTCACCAGAAGTAGTTGTGGCTGCATCAGTTGTCTCACTGCCCTTACCCATTACCCTCTTTTCACTCAGGAGGTTGAAACGATTTGACATGTCCCCTCAGATCCTCAGGAACTTTTACAGCTGCACCATCAAGGGCATCCTGACTGGTTGCATCACCGTCTGGTATGGAAACTGCACCGCCTTCAACTTGAAGTCCCTACAGAGGGTGGTGCTGACGGCCCAGCCCATCACTGGGGGCCTGAGAAATTGCCAAACACTCCTGCCACCTGAGACTTGGACTGTTCTCCATGCTCCAGTCCGGCAAGAGGTTCCAGTGTCAGATCTAGATGTTAAGTTCCCCATATAGGGGACCTTGAGCGGTTCTGCACCGGTTCAGACTGAAATGTTTTGTACAAAAATGTGATATTGTGCTTTATAGTGCCAAAAAGCCCCATCTGTCTGCTCTCCGTTTCAACTCTCTTAGCAGAGCTGACTTGAAGTGTCAGGTTTCAGACCCCTCATTTGCATAGGGAGTGACGTGTCACATTGTCTGGCCTATTCAGACAAATAATACATTTTCTCTTCCTCTCTTCCTGGAAGATAGTATTTGAACGGTGACCGTCTAGCGACTGCAGCAGTTATGTTTTTTTTAGACATTTTTGATAATTTATTATCACATTTACATAATATATATATAAGGTCCTACAGTTGACAGTGCATGTCAGAGCAAAAACCAAGCCATGAGGTCAAAGGAATTGTCCGTAGAGCTCCGAGACAGGATTGTGTTGAGACACAGATCTGGAAAAGGTACTAAAACATTCTGCAGCATTGAAGGTCCCCAAGAACACAGTGGCCTACGTCATTCTTAAATGGAAGAAGTTTGGAACCACCAAGACTCTTGATAGAGCTGGCCAAACTAAGCAATCGGGGGAGAAGGGCCTTGGTCAGGGAGGTAACCAAGAACCCAATGGTCACACTGATAGAGCTCCAGAGTTCCTCTGTGGAGATTGAAGAACCTTCCAGAAGGACAACCATCTCTGCAGCACTCCACTAATCAGAACTTTATGGTATCCAGATGGAATCCACTCCTCAGTAAAAGGCACAGCCCGCTTGGAGTTTGCCAAACGGCATCTAAATGACTATCAGACCATAAAAAACAAGATCATATGTCTGATAATATCGAGATTAACCTCTTTGGCCTGAATGCCAAGCGTCACGCCTGGAGGAAACCTGGCACCATCCCTACAGTGAAGCATGGTTATGGTAGCATTATGATGTGGGGATGTTTTGCAGCGGCAGGGACAAGGAGACTAGTCAAGATCGAGGTAAAGATGAACCGAGTAAAGTACAGAGAGATTCTTAATGCAAACCTGCTCCAGAGAGCTCAATCTCAGACTGGGGCGACGGTTTACCATACAACAGGACAACAACCCTTTGCTGGAGTGGCTTCGGGAGAAGTCTCTGAATTTTCTTGATTGGCCCAGCCAGAGCCCGGACTTGAACCCAATCAAGCATCTCTGGAGAGACTTGGAAATAGCTGTGCAGCAACGCTCCCCATCCAGCCTGACAGAACTTGTGAGGATCTGCAGAGAAGAATGGGAAAAACTCCCTAAATACAGGCGTGCCAAGCTTGTGGCGTCATACCCAAGAAGCCTCGAGTCTGTAATCACTGCCAAAGATGCTTTAACAAAGTACTGAGTAAAGGGTCTGATTACTCATGCAAATGTGATATTTACATTTTTTATACATTTGCAAACATTTAAAAAAAAAAAACGTTTTTTCTTTGTCGTTATGGGATATTGTTTGTAGATTGATGTGGGGGAAAAACAATTTCATCGATTTTAGAATATGGCTCTAACATAACAACATTTTGACTGTGTCAAGGGGTCTGAATACTTTCTGAATGCACTGTATTTTACAGTTATAGCAAATGTGAAATCAGTAAGTCAGTTTTTTAGTTTTTTTAGTTTAACATTTGATTGACCATATTTAGAAAGCATTTCAGTCATTTCAAACCCAAATTTTGTTGAATAGAGAAAAATCTTATGATTTTTCATATTTTTATAATATTTATCCTATCTACTAGAGCTTGTGTCCTCAAAAGTGAGTATACCTCATCAATTTTCAAAAACCAGGCAACATTACCAATTATTGTTTTTGGCCATCTCATGAAAATAATTACAATAGGATATGGTGGCAGGTAGCCTCGTGGTTAGAATGGTGGCCTTGTAACCGAAAGGTTGTAAGATCAAATCCCTGAGCTGACAAGGTAAAAATCTGTCATTCTGCCACTGAACAAGGCAGTTAACCCACTGTTCCTAGGCTGTCATTGAAAATAAGAATTTGTTCTTAACTGACTTAAACTGACAAGATAATTTCCCCTCCTAAAAGTGACCACTTAATGCAGTTGTTACGAGGGACAGTCTTGTCAGTAAAAAAATGTGTCTATTTAGATGGAAATCTACATTTTGCCCTATCATTCAAGAGGTTATGACTGACAACTGCTGCTCTCCCTCTCCCACAGACGATCCACACTGACCCTGCCCATCCATAGGTCTCTACCCACTCACGCACACATCCCCTCACACCTACGCTGCTGCTAATTATTGATTATTGATTGCCATAACCAATAGCACAGTATCTATCTATTTATCCTGCTACTTGTCACTATTACTCCTGTTTACATCTATATATTACCATTAGTATATTACCATAAGTATTTATATATTCCTGCTACCAGTCAGGAATACATGTATACATGTATACATGTAAACAGTAGGATATACTGTTTACATGTATATCCTACTACCAGTCACTTTTTAAGTATAAACCTACCTCAACCACTATATACCTCAACCTATGTTGTACTTCATTTTTATTTAAATAAAATCTATATTTTCTATTATTATCTATGTTATTATTATAAACACTGCATTGTTGGGAAAGAGATCTCTATTGTATCCTGTGCACGTGGAGAATAAACTTTGACACTTCGGTCTTTTATTTTTCTTTTGAGACTGGGAAGACTGGGAATTGTCCCTCGTAACAACTGCTCAAGTGGTCACTTTTTAGGAGATAGCCTTTTAGAATATCCTTCCTTTCTATTTCCAAGATCAGGTTAAGGGGAAATTATCTTGTTTTATTCATATCTGCGTATATATTTATTCATATCTTAGGCGCCAACCTGCCATCCAATTGGAGCATTGTTCCTGTCTCAAAGCCCTCTTAGCTCTAAATGGATGCCTTTGCAGATTGCAAGTTAAAGGCTGTGTACTAAAATGAAACAAACGTGTTGCATAAAGAAATCCTATAGGGAGGAGGTGAGAGCCCAGGAAAATAACCACTCCCTCAACGTCAACAAAATGAAGGAGCTGATCGTGCACTTCAGTAAACAGCAGAGGGAGCACGCCTCTATACACATCGACGGGACTGCAGTGGAGAAGGTGGAAAGCTTTAAATTCCTCGGTATACACATCACTGAAAATGTGAATTGGCCCACCCACACAGACAGTGGTGATGAAGGCGCAACAGCGCCTCTACAACCTCAAATCAAATCAAATCAAATCAAATTGTATTTGTCACATACACATGGTTAGCAGATGTTAATGCGAGTGTAGCGAAATGCTTGTGCTTCTAGTTCCGACAATGCAGTAATAACCAACAAGTAATCTAACCTAACAATTCCACAACTACTACCTTATACACACAAGTGTAAAGGGATAAAGAATTATGTACATAAAGATATATGAATGAGTGATGGTACAGAACGGCATAGGCAAGATGCAGTAGAGGTATAGAGTATCAGTATATCATATGAGATGAGTATGTAGGGTATGTAAACATAAAGTGGCATAGTTTAAAGTGGCTAGTGATACATGTATTACATAAAGATGGCAAGATGCAGTAGATGATATAGAGTACAGTATATCATACATATGAGATGAGTAATGTAGGGTATGTAACATTATATTAGTGTGCATTGTTTAAAGTGGCTAGTGGTAAACTTTTCCATAATTTCCATCAATTCCCATTATTAAAGTGGCTGGAGTTGAGTCAGTATGTTGGCAGCGGCCGCTAAATGTTGTGGTGGCTGTTTAACAGTCTGATGGCCTTGAGATAGAAGCTGTTTTTCAGTCTCTCGGCCCTGCTTGATGCACTGTACTGACTCGCCTTCTGGATGATAGCGGGTGAACAGGCAGTGGTTGGGTGGTTGTTGTCCTTGATGATCTTTATGGCCTTTCTGTGACATCGGGTGGTGTAGGTGTCTGGAGGGCAGGTAGTTTGCCGGTGATGCGTTCTTCAACCTCACTACCCTCTGGAGAGCCTTACGGTTGTGGGGGAGCAGTTGCCGTACAGGCGGTGATACAGCCCGACAGGATGCTCTCGATTGTGCATCTGTAGAAGTTTGTGAGTGCTTTTGGTGAAGCGGAATTCTTCAGCCTCCTGAGGTTGAAGAGGCGTGCTCTGCGCCTTCTTCAAACGCTGTCTGTGTGGGTGGACCAATTCAGTTTGTCCGTGATGTGTACACGAGGAACTTAAAACTTTCCACCTTCTCCAAACTGACCAGTCGATGTGGATAGGGGGGTGTCCCTTGCTGTTTCCTGAAGTCACAATCATCTCCTTTGTTTTGTTGACGTTGAGTGTGAGGTTATTTTCCTGACACCACACTCCGAGGGCCCTCACCTCTCCCCTGTAGGCCGTCTCGTCGTTGTTGGTAATCAAGCCTACCACTGTAGTGTCATCCGCAAACATGATGATTGAGTTGGAGGCGTGCATGGCCACGCAGTCATGGTGAACAGGGAGTAACAGAGAGGGTTCAGAACGCATCCTTGTGGGGCCAGTGTTGAGGATCAGCGGGGTGGAGATGTTGTTACTACCCTCACCACCTGGGGGCGGCCCGTCAGGAAGTCCAGGACCCAGTTGCACAGGGCGGGGTCGAGACCAGGGTCTCGAGCTTGATGACGAGTTTGGAGGGTACTATGGTGTTAAATGCTGAGTGTAGTCGATGACAGCATTCTCACATAGGTATTTCTTTGTCCAGATGGGTTAGGGCAGTGTGGTTGCGATTGCGTCGTCTGTGGACTATTGGGTCGGTAAGCAAATTGGAGTGGGTCTAGGGTGTCCGGTAGGGTGGAGGTGATATGGTCCTTGACTAGTCTCTCAAAGCACTTCATGATGACGGAAGTGAGTGCTACGGGGGTAGTCGTTTAGCTCAGTTACCTTAGCTTTCTTGGGAACAGGAACAATGGTGGCCTCTTGAAGCATGTGGGAACAGCAGACTGGTAAGGATTGATTGAATATGTCCGTAAACACACCAGCCAGCTGGTCTGCGCATGCTCTTGAGGACGCGCCTGGGAATGCCGTCTGGGCTGCAGCCTTGCGAGGGTTAACCAGTTTAATGTTTTACTCACTCGGCTGCAGTGAAGGATAGCCGCAGGTTTTGGTAGCGGGCCGTGTCAGTGGCACTGTATTGTCCTCAAAGCGAGCAAAACAGTTATTTAGCCTGTCTGGGAGCAGACATCCTGGTCTGCGACGGGGCTGGTTTTCTTTTTGTAATCCGTGATTGACTGTAGACCTGCCACATACGTCTTGTGTCTGAGCTGTTGAATTGCGATCTATTTTGTCTCTGTACTGGGACTTAGCTTGTTTGATTGCCTTGCGGAGAGAATAGCTACACTGTTTGTATTCGGTCATGRTTCCGGTCACCTTGCCCTGGTTAAAAGCAGTGGTTCGCGCTTTCAGTTTCACGCGAATGCTGCCGTCAATCCACYGTTTCTGGTTTGGGAATGTTTTAATCGTTGCTGTGGGTACGACATCGTCAATGCACTTRCTAATGAACTCGCTCACCGAATCAGCATATTCGTCAATGTTGTTGTTGGACGCAATGCGGAACATATTCCAATCCGCGTGATCGAAGCAGTCTTGAAGCGTGGAATCAGATTGGTCGGACCAGCGTTGAACAGACCTGAGCACGGGAGCTTGTTGTTTTACTTTCTGTTTGTAGGCTGGAATCAACAAAATGGAGTCGTGGTCAGCTTTTCCGAAAGGAGGGCGGGGGAGGGCCTTATATGCGTCGCGGAAGTTAGTATAACAATGATCCAAGGTTTTACCAGCCCTGGTAGCACAATCGATATGCTGATAGAATTTAGGGAGTTTTGTTTTTAGATTAGCCTTGTTAAAATCCCCAGCTACGATGAATGCAGCCTCAGGBTGTGTGGTTTCCAGTTTACAAAGAGTCAGATAAAGTTCGTTCAGGGCCATCGATGTGTCTGCTTGGGGGGGAATATATACGMCTGTGATTATAATCGAAGAGAATTCCCTTGGTAGATAATGCGGTCGACATTTGATTGTGAGGAGTTCTAGATCAGGTGAACAGAATGACTTGAGTTCCTGTATGTTGTTATGATCACACCACGTCTCGTTAATCATAAGGCATACACCCCCGCCCCTCTTCTTACCAGAAAGATGTATGTTTCTGTCGGCGCAATGCGTGAAGAAACCAGCTGGCTGCACCGACTCCGTTAGCGTCTCTTGAGTTAGCCATGTTTCCGTGAAGCAGAGAACGTTACAATCCCTGATGTCTCTCTGGAATGTTACCCGTGCTCGGATTTCATCAACCTTATTGTGAATGGACATTGGCGAGTTGTATGCTAGGGAGTGGAGCGCGATGTGCCCGTCTCCGAAGCCTGACCAGGAGACCGCTACGTTTGCCCCTTTTACGGCGTCGCATAGGGTCGCCGGCTGGGATCAGATCCATTGTATTGGGTGGAAGGCAAAACACTGGATCCGTTTCGGGAAAGTCATATTCCTGGTAGGAACGATGGTGAGTTGACGTTAATCTTATATTCAGTAGTTCCTCCCGACTGTATGTAATGAAACCTAAGATTACCTGGGGTACCAATGTAAGGAATAACACATAAAAAAACTAAATACTGCATATTTTCCAAGGAACGCAAAGCGAGGCGGCCATCTCGGTCGGCGCCGGAAGTCTTACCTCAGGAAGATGAAGAAATGTACAACCACAGGGCTCTGCATCCCCCGCATCACCGGGGGAAAACTACCAGCCCTCCAGGACACCTACAGCACCCGATGTCACAGGAAGGCCAAAAAGATCATCAAGGACATCAGCCACCCGAGCCACGGCCTGTTCACTCCGCTACCATCCAGTAGGCGAGGTCAGTACAGGTGCATCAAAAGTGGGACCAAGAGATTGAAAAACAGCTTCTATATCAAGGCCATCAGACTGTTCAATAGCCATCACTAGCCGGCTACCACCCGGCTACTCAACATTGCATGTTAGAGGCTGAAGTGTTATACAAATAATATATTTCATATTTGAGATTGTTCAAAGTAGCCATAATTTCCCTTGATGAAAGCTTTGCACACTCTTGTCATTCTCTCAACCAGCCTCATGAGGTAGCTACCTGGAATGCATTTAAATTAACAGGTGTGCCTTCTTAAAAGTTAATTTGTGAAATTTCATTCCTTCTCAATGCGTTTGAAACAATCAGTTGTGTTGTGACAAGGTAGGGGTGGTATACAGAAGATAGCGCTATTTGGTAAAAGACCAAGTCCATATTATAGCAAGAACAGCTCAAATAAGCAAACATAAACAACAGTACATCATTACTTTAAGACATGAAGGTCAGTCAATACAGAACATTTCAAGAACTTGGAAAGTTTCTTCAAGCGCAGTCACAAAAACCATTATGCGCTATGATGAAACTGATCTCATGAGGACCGCCACAGGAAAGGAAGACCCATAGTTACCTTTGCTGCAGAGGATAAGTTCATTAGAGTTAACTGCACCTCAGATTGCAGCCCAAATAAATGCTTCACAGAGTTCAAGTAACAGACACATCTCAACTTCAACTGTTCAGAGGAAACTGTCCTGCGTGAATCAGTCCTTCATAGTCAAACTGCTGCAAAGAAACCACTACTAAAGGACACCAATAAGAAGAAAAGATTTGCTTGGTCCACGAGCAATGGACATTAGACCGGTAGAAATCTGGCCTTTGGTCTGATGAGTCCAAATTTTTTATTTTTGGTTCCAACCCCCGTGGCTTTGTGAGAGGCAGAGTAGGTGAACGGATGATCTCCGCATGTGTGGTTCCCACCATTATGCATGGAGGAGGAGGTGTGATGGTGTGGGGGTGACAAGGCACTCTTAATCAGCATGGCTACCACAGCATTCTGCAGCGATATGCCATCCCATCTGATTTGCGCTTAGTGGGACTGCCATTTGTTTTAACAGGACAATGACCCAACACACCTACAAGCTGTGTAAGAGCTATTTGACGTAGAATGAGAGTGATGGAGTGCTGTATCAGATGACCTGGCTTCAACAATCACCAGACCTCAACCCAATTGAGATGGTTTGAGATGAGTTGGACCACAGAGTGCAGGAAAAGCAACCAAGAAGTGATAAGCATAAGTGGGAACTCTTTCAAAACTGTTGGAAAAGCTTTGCAGGTGAAGCTGGTTGAGATCATGCCAAGAGTGTACAAAGCTGTCATCAAGGCAAAAGGTGGCTACTTTAAAGAATCTCAAATATAAAATATATTTTGATTTATTTAACACTTTTTTGGTTATTACATGATTCCATATGTGTTATTTCATAATTTTGATGTCTTCACTATTTTTCTACAATGTAGAAGATAGTACAAATAAAGAAAAACACTTGAATGAGTAGATGTGTCCAAACTTTTGACTGGTACTGTATATATTTCTTCGTTCCATTCTTTACTTTTAGATTTGTGTATTGTTGTGAATTGTTAGATACTACTGCACTGTTGGAGCTAGGAACACAATCATTTTGCTACACCAGTAATAACATCTGCTAAATATGTGTCTGTGACCAAGACATTTGATTTGATTTGAAATGTATTGCAGCATGCCTAATCATTAAAATTGAACCGTGTCAAGACTCTCACAACCACCCACCAGGGGAGGTAGGCTGCCCATTTTGCTCCAGTTTGTCTGTGTTATGCATTCTTGCATAATAAAGGCACACAGAGAAACACATTGAAATACTACCATGTATACAACCAATGCATTCATATTCAGACATTGACTGCGAAACCCATTTAAGGTAACTGCTGCTCAGATAGATTAATCTTCTTGCTACTGAAGTCAGAAGAGGCTTATATAATTGTGAATACTAATCCAGTCTTTTGGTGAGAGTGAACGCTAGAAACACTGTTAACCCTAAAAGGGACAACATATTTATAACCCTGAAATCACCAGCTGGGTAATGATTGCAAAGAGACCCTTTTAAACACAAGTAAACAGTTTTAATTCCCCTTAATAAGCATATTTTATAAAATGTACAAATGTATAGTCAAATGTGATGTTTAAAGAAGTATGTTTTGTATGTTTTTCATGTTTTGAACAGTTATTGAATTTTTTTTCCATAGAAGCTTTCTCATGCATTTTGTACGTGTTATTCATTCAAAGTGTCATGTTTCTGTGATACTCAGAGGCTGAAAAATTGGGGATTGTACATACCGGTAGGACCTAAAATGGCGGCTGAAATAGGAAATATGGACGGTGGTGCCACTTTTTGCTCTAACTTCAGAAAACAATGAGCTATAAACTCAATTCCAATTGCATCTGAAAGAAACAGCTCGCATCTTGATATGGACACATTGACTGGAAGCGAAATATGTATTTAAATGTTTTTGTGGCTGCCAAATTGTGATTCTTCGTCATTTGCTGCTTTATGTGGTTGACAGCACCAACTGAAAAGGCTCTGTGTTGTGCCGAATGGTTTAGGGAGGAGCGAAGGGGGAAATGGTGGGTATCATCCCCTCAGAAAATGGGAGGTATGTATTTAATTTGTATTGATTTCCCTGTGCTGTGGCCGCTGTGTTATTCTGTTTGAAGTGATCAAGTGAGACAATTTGTGGTTCAATTAGGAAATAAGCTTTGATGTGAGAGCCAGTGGAGGTCTAAAATTTAAGTAAGCCCTGTTGAGTAATTAGAAAAAAGTAGCATAACCTACATTAAGTGATCATGTCTAAAATGCCCCCTATGTCACATTTACTGTACCATGTGAAATTAGCTTGTCAAAGTTAAGCATTTCAAGAAAAAGACCATGGCCGACATCATCAATCTGAAGGCTAAATAAGTTGTCAAGTAAAGCCTCAAATTCATTACCAACTCATTCAATTGGCGCTAATATATCAAATGTATTCAAAAGAAAACAATAACAATAATAACTGCATATCAATCACTCTGAAAAATGTACGATTGTCTTCTCATTTCTTAATCTTATTGCCTCACGTTTCAGGTTCTAGATTTTCAGCAGAAGATATGGAGGAAACAACTCAGCAGACCTCAGAATATTGCTTCATCCTGTTTTGTCTCCCCTTTCCGTCTGTGTGTGTTTGTTTGGAAAAGCTGTCAGAGGGATTCAACACTTTATTTCACAGCTCTCTTCCTAGAACTGCCGAGTACACACTGCCCAGACAGGGTGAGTAATCAGTTGCCATGGAGACAGTGTATGACAGCAAGTGGTCCGTCAAGAATGACAATTGGCTAGGTGTCTACCAATCTGCCTGGTGCTAAATACAAATTGTACTCCTTTACACCCTCCTTACATCTCCACACTTCCAAAAGTAAACATGAAGCAGTCAGGAAGCTGATGAAAACTTGTTGTTGACGTCACCCATTCAAAATAATTGATCTACGAAGGGCAAACAAGACTTTCATTCTTGTAAAGTAAGAACTGTTGAAGTTTGAAATAGGATATGCTAATGATATATAATCATATACAGTGTGAATACAATTTTACCAGAGATAACTTTTTCAATTAAGTAATATTTGGACATTCCAGAAAGCATGCAACAAAGTATCAATATGCTTGTGCCAAAAAAGCTTATTGTTCACGATGAGAATTAACGTTGATTTCATTTTCAGTCAAAACTATACCAAAGACAGCAAGCATTTGATACGGTTCCATATGTGATAGCTACATACTGTATCAAGGTGTTAATGTGAGTCAATTCAGCTCACACTGTCCATATCCTCCCACATATCTACTCACACAATATTTCCTCAATGTTAAAGGGAAGTGTTTATTGTTTGTAGGCTAACATCAGGCAATGTTTTCCTTGGGCTGGCACAAAAGTGTCAATAATGCCATTATGTTCTATGGATACTGTCAAAGATGGCTCAGATATTGGGAGTTTGTTTGTCCTTCATAACCTCATAACCCCCCGATCCGCCTGGATGTCCAACTGCTGTGCCCTGTGCAACCAAATCTTAATCAGACAGAAACTCAAGTCAAACACCGTACAGTGGAGGCATCCTCCACAGCTTAAGGGAAAAGACTGAGCACACACGCGCACACACGCACACACACACACACACACAGAAAGGCAACCACAAGAAAGCAAAATCACATGTAGTACTCCTTCGCACTAGCCCTACATATAGTATGCTGCCAAAAAGAAAGTAATCGATAAAATAACATAAGACATTTTAAAACAACAAATGTCCTCACCTATTGTCTCTCTGAGCTATGTTACACAGGATCCCATGTTAGTTGACTTCATGAATAAGTTAAGGCCTGAACATATAAAGTAGGTTTCTCCCAGTAGCCATGCTTTGAACAGACATCCCAGCTGATTTGAAGGGTTAAGCGAAAACTCTTTATTTGGCTTTTCTCCAGTGAACATAAAGCCTTAGCAGTGTTAGAGAGTCCACATGAGACAACCAAAAGCAGAAGACAGGCTTCTCCACAACTATTCAACTGAGTGTAGACACACTGGGCACACACTGGTTGAATCAATGTTCTTTCAACGCAATTTGTCAATGTATTGTGAAGCGGAATCAAAGTGGAAAATACATTGGATTTGAAAAAAGTAATCAACCAGTACTGTTTTCATCTAATTTCAACCAGCTTTGTAAACATTGAAATGAGGGTAAAACTTCAACTTAAATACATTTACTTAACCTGACTAACAGGTTGGTACATCCCACTGGGCAATAACTGGTTGAATCAATGCTGTTTCCACGTCATATCAACCCCATAAAATCTATGTGATGACGTTGAATCGATGTGGAAAACTGATTGGATTTGCAAAAAGTTATCAACGTATTTAACATTTTTTTCACACAGCTTTTAACCTAAATTCAATGACATGGTAACATTTGTTGTTGATTTCATGATAATTTCACATTGGTTGACAACTCAACCAAATGTAAATGAAAACTAGACGTGTGCAGTGGTAGCAAAAATCTGACTCAAAGAGGAAACAAATGCTGTATTATCAAACCTGCCACATTCAACAGCACAGCAGGGTCAACACAAGGAGGGATGGGTTCCCCTTCTCAAGCTCTTATCTGATGGAGTCTACATTCATAGGACTAACAACCCACTGGGCACACCATATCATTTCAACATGGACTTTTGGGTAATGTTTGGTTGAGACAGTAGATCAATGAGATTTCAATCTTTATTCACCCACTCAAAATGACAGCCAGAAGTTTGTTGAATTCCCAATGTGTTTTCATTATGCTTTCAACCATCTAAAAGAACAACCAAATTCAATGTCAGATTTTTGCTTTATTTGTCATCTAAATGTGTTTTCTGCGCTTTCAACCATTTGAAACCACAACAAAGTTCAAATTGGAATACAATGTCAGATATTTTGTGTTTATACAACAACTTAATGTGTTATCACTGTGCTTCATCTGAAAGCACAACCAAATTACCTAGATTGCAGTTGCTATAACATTAAAAGTATATAGTGCAAGTGATAAATGCTATTCAGCATTCTGCACAGATTATTACGGCAATTGTGAAGATCTCCACAGACCTGCGACCTTTGCATGCTATCTTGAACATGCACGCTTTCTATGATTACATAAGAAGACATTTATAGTTACAGTAACCTCAAAATGTGGCCATGGATGTGTTACTCATTTTAATGTTGATTAAATACTGTTACATTAGTTTCGCTACACCTGCAATAACATCTGATAAATATGTGTATGCGACCAATAAAATTTGATTGAAGTTATTTTTTTTTAAATCACAAAAATATAAATAAATTGTGTTTGGTTGACAACGCAGGATAGTTTCATCTGAGCCATTGGCTTAATCCTATTATTTAACTATTTTCAGTTTAGTTGGAGACGCGAATCCAACATATCATCTGTGAAACTGTCGACAAGTTATTAGGCTATTTGCTGTATTACAAAAGTGATATTGAAATGTGTTTGGTTGTCAAATAATCTACACATTAATAATTGATATGTTGGATTCATGTCTCCATCTCAACCAACAAAATACATGAATAATAGGAATAAATATAATCTAATCAAACTAAAAATACACTTTAAATAAAGTTTGATTTGATTTAGTTTTATTCTTTAACTTAGATGTTTGGTTGAGAGGGAGCCGTGAAACCCTAGGCCTATATGTATTGTCATTTTTAGTTGAACCCTGGGTTGAATTCAAACAATAGCTGTTGATGACCTAGCAAGTGCTATATATGTCATGTTTTGTCATTGATCATCATGTCTTGTCCCTGTGCTTCCCTCTGCTGGTCTTATTAGGTTCTTTCCCTCTTTCTATCCCTCTCTCTCCCCCTCCCTCTCTCCCTCTCTCGCTCTCTCTCTCTATCGTTCCGTTCCTGCTCCCAGCTGTTTCTCATTCTCCTAACTACCTCATTTACTCTTTCACACCTGTCCCCTATTTTGCCCTCTGATTAGAGTCCCTATTTCTCAGGGCGCCTGGCTTCCTATGTCGAAGGGTGATCGGAGTCCATAAGGATTGACTGCTTAGTAGGGAGGTCTTGGCACTCTTCTGCCATCCAGTGACTGAAACGGAGCCTGGCGTTGCTCGCCCGTTTTCTGGAGGTACTCCACGCTGAGGTTTAAGGATGAGATTCTCTCCGCGGGAGGTTCCTTCCTGCGTGGACTTCTTTGATTGCAACTCGCCATCCGCATAGAACGACGGGAGATCTTCGTCACCGAGCTTGTGGAAGAGAGCTCGCGTTAACGGTTTCCCCTCTCCGCATCTCAACCACTCCTCCCACCCGGCTCAGAGACTGAGCCCATGCAGCTGGAAGGTATTCGCATCTCGACTAGGAGAGGGAACGGAGAATCACCAACCGCCTTTGCCTCTATTGCGGTTCTGCTGGACATTTTGTCCATGTCATGTCCAGTAAAAGCCAAGAGCTCATCAGTAAGCGGAGGGCTACTGGGTGAGCGCTACCTATCAGGTCTCTCCATCAAGATCCTGTACTACCTTGTCGGTCCATCTACGCTGGACCGGTTCGGCTGCTTCCTGCAGTGCCTTGATAGACTCTGGGGCTGAGGGTTGTTTTATGAGGACGAAGCTGGGCTCGGAAACATGACATTTCTTCAGACAGTTGAGGGAAGCCCACGCCCATGTCGCCTTAGATGGTAGTCTTCTCCCCAGTATCAGATGTGAGACACTACCTTTAACCCTCACAGTATCTGGTAACCACAGTGAGACCATTCCTTTTTGATTTTTCGTTCACCTTTTACACTGTTTTTTTGGTCATCCCTGGCTAGTATGTATAATCCTTCTATTAATTGGTCTAGTAATTTCATCCTATCCTGGAACGTTTCTTGTCATGTGAAGTGTTTAATGTCTGCTATCCCTCCTGTTTCTTCTGTCCCCTCTTCTCAGGAGGAACCTGGTGATTTGACAGGAGTGCCGGAGGAATATCATGATCTGCGCACGGTCTTCAGTCGGTCCAGACCAACTCTCTTCCTCCTCACCGGTCGTATGATTGTTGTATTGATCTCCTTCCGGGGACCACTCCCCTCGGGGGTAGACTATACTCTCTGTCGGCTCCCGAACGTAAGGCTCTCGAGGATTATCTGTCTGTTTTCTCGACGCCGGTACCTCGTGGTGCTTCTTCCTCTCCGCGGAGCGGGGGTTTTTTTGTTAAGAAGAAGGACGGTACTCTGCGCCCCTGCGTGGATTATCGGAGGCTGAATGACATAACGGTTAAGAATCGTTATCCGCTTCCCCTTATGTCGTCAGCCTTCGAGATTCTGCAGGGAGCCAGGTTCTTTACTAAGTTGGACCTTCGTAACGCTTACCATCTCGTGCGCATCAGAGAGGGGGACGAGTGGAAAACGGCGTTTAAACACTCCGTTAGGGCATTCGAATACCGGGTTCTGCCGTTCGGTCTCGCTAATGCTCCAGCTGTCTTTCAGGCATTAGTTAATGATGTACTGAGAGACATGCTGAACATCTTTGTTTTCGTTTACCTTGACGATATCCTGATTTTTTCACCGTCACTCGAGATTCATGTTCAGCACGTTCGACGTGTACTCCAGCGCCTTTTAGGAGAATTGTCTCTACGTGAAGGCTGAGAAGTGCGCCTTTCATGTCTCTCTGTCACTTTTCTCGTTCTGTTATTTCCGCTGAAGGCATTCAGATGGATCCCGCTAAGGTCCAGGCTGTCAGCGATTGGCCCGTTCCTAAGTCACGTGTCGAGTTGCAGCGCGTTTCTCGGTTTCGCTAATTTCTATCGGCGTTTCATTCGTAATTTCGGTCAAGTGGCTGCCCCTCTCACAGCTCTGACTTCTGTCAAGACGTGCTTTAAGTGGTCCGGTTCCGCCCAGGGAGCTTTGAATCTCCTCAAAAGCGTTTTCATCCGCTCCTATCCTTGTTACTCCTGACGTCACTAAACATTCATTGTCGAGGTTGACGCTTCAGAGGTGGGCGTGGGAGCCATTCTGTCCCAGCGCTTCCATTCTGACGATAAGGTCCATCCTTGCCGCTTATTTTTCTCATCGCCTGTCGCCATCGGAACGCAACTATGATGTGGGTAATCGCGAACTGCTCGCCATCCGCTTAGCCATAGGCGAAGGGCGACAGTGGTGGGAGGGGGCGACCGTCCTTTTGTCGTTGGACTGACCATAAGAACCTTGAGTACATCCGTTCTGCAAACGACTTAAATGCACGTAAAGCTCGTTGGGCTGTTTTTTGCTCGTTTCGAGTTCGTGATTTCTTATCGCCCGGAGAATAAGAACACCAAGCCTGATGCGTTACCCCGTCTCTTTAGTTCTTCTGTGGCTTCTACCGACCCCGAGGGGATTCTCCCTGAGGGCGTGTTGTCGGTTGATGTCTGGGGATTGAGAGCCAGGTAAAGCAGCACTCACTCACACTGCGTCGCCGCGCGCTTGTCCTAGTAACCTTCTGTTCGTTCTGTCTCTACTGTCTGGCTGTTCTTCAGTGGGCTCACTCTGCCAAGTTAGCTGGCCACCCCGGCGTTCGGGGTACGCTTGCTTCTATTCGCCAGCGGTTTGGGTGCCTACTCAGGAGCGTGACACGCGCCGTTTCGTGGCTGCTTGTTCGGACTGCGCGCAGACTAAGTCAGGTACTCTCCTCCTGCCGGTCGTCTCAGACCGCTTCCCATTCCTTCTCGACCATGTCTCACATCGCCTTAGACTTTATTACCGGTCTGCCTTCGTCTGCGGGGAAGACTGTGATTCTTACGGTTGTCGATAGGTTCTCTAAGGCGCTCATTTCATTCCCTCGCTAAGCTTCCTTCCGCTAAGGAGACGGCACAATCATAATTGAGAATGTGTTCAGAATTCATGGCCTTCCGTTAGATGCCGTTTCAGACAGAGGCCCGCAATTCACGTCACAGTTTTGGAGGGAGTTCTGTCGTTTGATTGGCTCTCCGTCAGTCTCTCTTCCGGGTTCATCCCCAGTCTAACGGATAGCAGAAAGGGCCAATCAGTCGATTGGTCGCATATTACGCAGCCTTTCTTTTCGAAACCCTGCGTCTGGGCAGAACAGTCCCCTGGGCAGAATACGCTCACAACTCGCTTCCTTCGTCTGCTACCGGCTATCTCCGTTTCAGAGTAGTCTTGGGTACCAGCCTCCTCTGTTCTCGTCCCAGCTCGCGAGTCCAGCGTTCCCTCGCTCAGGCTTTTGTCCAACGTTGTGAGCGCACCTGGAGGAGGGTCGGTCTGCACTTTGCCGTTACAGGGCGCAGACTGTGAGAGCCGCCAATAAACGTAGGATTAAGAGTCCTAGGTATTGTCCGCGGTCAGAGAGTGTGGCTTTCCACTCGTAACCTTCCCCTTACGACAGCTTCTCGCAAGTTGACTCCGCGGTTCATTGGTCCGTTCCGTGTTCTCTAGGTCGTCAATCCTGTCGCTGTGCGACTGCTTCTTCCGCGACATCTTCGTCGCGTCCACCCTGTCTTCCATGTCTCCTGTGTCAAGCCTTTTCTTCGCGCCCCCGTTCGTCTTCCTCCCCCCCCCGTCCTTGTCGAGGCGCACCTATTTACAAGGTACGGAGGATCATGGACATGCGTTCTCGGGGACGTGGTCACCAGTACTTAGTGGATTGGGAGGGTTACGGTCCTGAGGAGAGGAGTTGGGTTCCATCTCGGGACGTGCTGGACCGTGCGTTGATTGATGTTTCCTTCGTTGCCGCCAGGGTTCCTCCTCGAGTGCGCCAGGAGGCGCTCGGTGAGTGGGGGGTACTGTCATGTTTTGTCATTGATCATCATGTCTTGTCCCTGTGCTTCCCTCTGCTGGTCTTATTAGGTTCTTCCCTCTTTCTATCCCTCTCTCTCCCACCCTCTCTCCCTCTCTCGCTCTCTCTCTCTATCGTTCCGTTCCTGCTCCCAGCTGTTTCTCATTCTCCTAACTACCTCATTTACTCTTTCACACCTGTCCCCTATTTTGCCCTCTGATTAGAGTCCCTATTTCTCCTCTGTTTTCCCGCTTCTGTCTTGTGCGATCG
>NC_036844.1:21023428-21140469 GCF_002910315.2 Salvelinus sp. IW2-2015
CTTGTTTGATGTTTGCTGTTCTGTGTCCTTGTTCCGCCCTGTCGTGTTTTTGCCTTCTTCAGATGCTGCGTGTGAGCAGGTGTCTATGTCAGCTACGGCCTGTGCCTTCCCGAAGCGACCTGCAGTCTGTGGTCGCGTCTCCAGTCGTTCCTCTCTACTGACGAGAGGATTTCAGTTTCCTGTTTTGGATTTACCTATGATAATATCCAGGAGTATCATTGTTTGTTTAAGACTGGAATAAAGACTCTGTTTCTATTAAGTCGCTTTTGGGTCCTCATTCACCAGCATAACAATATAGGTCAAAATAGTATCATTAATGATATACACTGAGTATACAAAACATTAAGAACAGGAAGTCCAGGATCCAGTTTCTGAGGGAGGTGTTCAGTCCCAGGGTCCGAAGATTGGTGACAAGCTTGGAGTGGACTATGGTGTTGAACGCTGAGCTGTAGTCAATGAACAGCATTCTCACATAGGTACAGTATTCCTCTTATCTAGGTAGGTGAGGGCAGTGTGGAGCGCAATTAAGATTGTATCGTCTATGGATCTGCAAATTGGAGGTGGTCTAGGGTGTCTTGGATGATGGAGTTTATTTGTGCCTTAACCAGCCTTTCAAAGCACTTCATGATTACAGATGTGAGTGCTCCAGGGTGGTAGTTATTGTGAGATTTAGCCTTTAGAGTTTTGGGGAACAGGAATGATGGTGGTCAGGTTGAGATGTGGGGATTACAGACTGGGACAAGGAGAAGTTGAAAATGACCATGAATATGCCTGCCAGCTGTTCTGCGCATGCTCTGAGAACGTGCCCTGGAATACCGTGCAAGGCCTTGAGAGTGTTGAATTGATTAAAAACTTTACTCACGTTGGCCTCGGTGAGCGAGATCACCTAGTATTCTGGGTCTGCTGGGGCTCTCATGCAAGGTTTGCTGTTGTTTTTGTTGACGCGTGCATAAAAGGCATTGAGTTCGTCTGGTAGAGAGGCATTGTTGGTCCGATCACGGCTGTGTCTTCCTTTGTAATCCGTAATTGACTGTAGCACCTGCCACATGCAGATTCCATCTTGTTCCTAACCAGTAGCGATTTTAGCATGTAAATCTTGGTGGGGCAAACCATTTTTGGGGAGCGGGGGTGCATGTCAGCAAAGCCACTACACAAGACAACACAACACTAAACGATACATTAATTGCACTATAATGGTGACAAATAGTGCCCAGAAACTGTTAGAGCCTACATAAAGCTGTCCCAACAACTTACCACTGCTACACCTGGCTATCAGCGGAGCCTTGTATGGCAGTGAAACAGTTCATTCGTCCTCATTTATTGCCTTTTAAAAAAACATAGCTGATATGGCTGACTTGCAAAAACAAATGTGGTTTCTACTGACAATTGAGATGTACAAACTATGGCATAAGGGGACGATGAGCAGATAAGAGGCAATTCCTAAATTTCGATTAAAACATTGTGATGGAAAATTGTGTTTGTGCTTTTCTAATAACTCATTTCTGAGTTCTGTTTGTGCTTTTCAAATAACCAATTTCTGTGTTCATACAAGTGACTGATTGAACGCCTGGGAGAAATCCTCACTGTACTATCTGCAATTTAGCAGTACACCCAGACCCTTGTTTTGACAACTATATCTCAGTTTCAAGGTCTCAGCTTGGAGAAAAGAAGCCTGATGAGGTATTGATCTGCCACATGTATGAACCAGTATTGGTCGGTCACATGAATGATAACAATCATTATTGATAAATTAATTGTGAATAATGAATAAGCTAAATCATGCAAATATTTGTTTCTGTGTAACCATATAAGATAACTAGCGTGACATTCACTATGTTGCATCAAGTTTGTTGGAACCTCTCCAGTGCGCTGATAATAAACAATGATCAATTTAAGATTGACTTTGAGTGTCGCTGTGTAAGAATTTACACAACAATTTGGTATCGACAAACAGGATGATTGATTCTGTCTGCGGATATTTCCAGAGGGGGTCTGCTAGGAAAACCGGTGGCGCATTTTATGAAGCATGAGGGAAATTCCTGTCCGACCAAAAGATAACGAGACCCACTCATACCAGACCCTTACAGTGAGTTGCCCAGGAAGAGAAAAATTATTTTGAAACGGCAACTGATTTCAGTAAGTCAATTTAAATTAATGTATAAAAATCCAAATAAATTGTACAAAAATTCAATCAAGGTGAATAACGCATAAAAAGGTAACCATAGTCTTCTAGATATAAGATTATTCAATAGGGCGTAACGGTACCATGGAAAGCCCCGCTGACAGCTGTCTGTAGGCATTTATAAGAAATGTCTACATGGTCTGCAGCCACTAACAATAACACATGGTCTTATTAAATATGTACAGGAGATACATATGGTGCATAGCAAGCAATGATAAGAGAATTGTTGAAGATGCACATGGGGTAATAAGGGAAATTACTGAGTGTGTTTGGGAATGGTAGTAAATGAATGTGGATGTGAAAGTTGTGTGATTACTGAGTGAGTGAAAGAAGAATACCCCAACCAGTTCAGTGAGCTGAGTTTTTCGATCTATAATGTTATCTATGGTTATTAGCATATACAGTACCTGTCAAAAGTTTGGACACACCTACTCATTCCAGGGTTTATATTTATTTTTACTATTTTCTACATTGCATAATTATAGTGAAGACATCCAAACTATGAAATAACACATAAGGAATAATGTAGTAACTAAAAAAGTGTTATACAAATCAAAATATATTTCATATTTCAGATTGTTCAAAGTAGCCATAGTTTGCCTTGATAACAGCTTTGCACACTCTTGGCATTCTCTCAACCAGCTTCATGAGGTAGTTACCTGGAATGCATTTCAATTAATTAACAGGTGTGCCATAATTATTTTAAGACATGAAGGTCAGTCAATACAGAACATTTCAAGAACTTTGAAAGTTTCTTTAAGTGCAGTCACAAAAACCATCAAGCGCTATGATGAAACTGGTTCTCATGATGGCCGCCACAGGAAAAGAAGACCAAGAGTTACCTCTGCTGCAGAGGATAAGTTAATTAGAGTTACCAGCCTCAGAAATTGCAGACCAAATAAATGTTTCATGGAGTTCAAGTAACAGACACATCTCAAAATCAACTGTTCAGAGGAAACTGTGTGAATCAGGCTTTCATGGTCAAATTGCTGCCAAGAAACCACTACTAAAGCACACCAATAATAAGAAGAGACTTGCATGGACCAAGAAACACGAGCAATGGACAGGAGACCAGTGATAATCTGTCATTTGGTCTGTTGAGTCCAAATGTTTGATTTTTGTTTCCAACCGCCGTGTCTTTGTGAGACGTAGAGTTGGTGAATGGATGATCTCCGCATGTGTGGTTCCCACCATGAAACATGGAGGAGGATGTGTGATGGTGTGGGTGTGCTTTGCTGGTGACACTGTCTGTGGTTTATTTAGATTTCAAGGCACACTTAACCAGCATAGCTACCACATCATTCCGCAGCGATACGCCATTCCATCTGGTTTGCGCGTAGTGGGACTATCATTTGTTTTTCTACAGGACAATGACCCAACACACCTCCAGGCTGTGTAAGGGCTTTTTGACCCAGAAGGAGAGTGAAGGAGTGCTGCATCAGATGACCTGGCCTCCACAATCCCCTCACCTCAATCCAATTGAGATGGTTTGGGATGAGTCTGAACGCAGAGTGAAGGAAAAGCAGCCAACAAGTGCTCAGAATATGTAGGAACTCCTTCAAGACTGTTAGAAAAGCATTCCAGGTGAAGCTAGTTGAGAGAGTGTGCAAATCTGTGATCAAGGCAAAGGGTGTCTACTTTGAAGAATCTAAAATCTGAAATATATTTTGATTTGTTTAACACTTTTTAAGTTACTACATGATTCCATATTTGTTAGTTCATAGTTTGGATGTCTTCACTATTATTCTACAATGGAACTGAGGAAAAATGTACATAACACAAGTGGTCATATTTAGATAACTCTCGCCTGACAGAAACTACAATATGAATTAGCTAATGGAAATTACTATTTATAATTCATCACATCATGGGTGAGCTCACTATTGTTAGAAATAATTGAGTAAAACACTTTCTTGTAATCCAATGACGAGTACTTTGTGCACACCGCCATGGTTGTTTTTTCGCGACAAGATGAGTTTGGTCTGTTTGCAGTATGCATGTTGAAGGGGGTGTGTTGTATACCATCGTTCACATCCCATCATTTACTTCCGGAAGTTTACTTACCTAATTTTTATATAACATTTTTGGTCCGATAAACGTTGATATGAAACCCAGAATGCATTGTATATCAACAAACATGGCTCCACACATAGCTGGAATTAGCTTAGCTCATCATTATCAGTACAACCTTCAAAAAAGTATGTTACATATAATATGTGTCCATTACAATCTATGCAAAATCGGAATGCATGATTTTTCACCAGAACTTGAAAACGTGAATAAAACAGTAAATAAATGAACAATTACCACACAAAACATTTTCTGATAGTGATTTCTTAACACAAGTGGAGCGTGCCGGCAGTCAATCACGTAACCTCTGACTCCCAATCTGAGCCATTCAGTGTTGTTGTTTTTGTATGTAGCTAGTGGGCTAAGCTGTATTAGCAATGTCTTTCAAAAGGAAACAACTCACAAATACAGAAATTCTGACAATGAGTTTGAGTATGAAAGTCAGGAATCCGATTCTGACAGTAACAGTGACAGTGAGGAGCTGCCCCCCAATCTTTTAGCCATTGATAACCCTGAATCTGAGGATCCCTTGTCCACTGACGAAGTCCCAGGTCCCTTTGAAGATGCTGCTGGTGATGGAGGCAGACCGACAGTGGATGAAGTACGGGAGGTCTGTGGTAGCAGGAAGGCCGCCAGCCATTTCACCTATCATGGCCCTGCTGTTTGCTTTGATGAGTCCCAGTCTGGAGTGCAAAGCCCCTTGCCAGGCAGATTGCTTCAAGCTGTTTCTGACAGAGGACCTGGTGGGAGACAAAGTAGAGGAGACCAATCACTATGCCTTGGAGTTACAGGAGAAGAGAGAGCCAGGAGTGTGGGGAAACTCGCTAAATGGGTGACAACCACAATTAGTGAAATGTATACCTTCATGGTGACAGTCCATGTCATGGGAATAGTAAAGAATAACTACCTAAGAGAATACTGGAGCACAGATCCTATGTTTGCTACTCACTTCTTTGCCACCCTCTTTTCCCAAGACCACTTCCTAGTTCTGCTGCGATGCCTGTAATTTGTCAGCAAGGACACTGCCATCCTAAATGACCCGTTACACAAAATAAGAAATGTTCTTACCAGCCTGACATCATTTGATTGGGTCTTTGTGCCATTCAAGGACCTATGCATTGATGAGTCCCTGATGTTATGGAAGGGTAGGCTGGCATTCCATCAATATATTCCCTCCAAAAGGCACCGGTTTGGGGTCAACTTCTTTGTTATGTGCGATGTGAAGACAGGATTTGTCCAGAACATTGTAGTCTACACAGGGTCCACCAATAACATCCAACATTGAGGGGCTTTGGGTGTCCTGTTCCACGTTGATGACCATGCTGGCTCCTCATCTCAGCAAGGGACACACTTTATATGAGGACAATTGGTACAGCAGTCCCACACTCTTCCAGCATCTGCTCTCCAGCAGCACAGGGGCCTGTAGCACAGTCAGGTCGAACAGGAAGGGAATGCCGGCATTCGGATGCAGGAAGATGCAGAGAGGGGAGGTGGAGTTCAAGGAGAATGGTCAACAGCTGGCAGTAAAGTGGCATGACAAATGAGACGTCCACGTCTTGCCCACTGTCTATACAGCAACCATGACAGGGAAGGTGGACCACCAGACAGGAGAGAGATAGATCAAACCAGACTGTGAGCTTGACTATAACTTCAAAATGGGGGCAGCGGATAAGGCAGACATGATAAATAGCTATGTGGAATGTGCTTGGAAAACTGCCAATTGGAGAGGTAAGAATTTCCACAAGAACATTAATGAGCGAGCTAGGACGGAAGTAGTCAATATAGTTATTTATTCAGCACTTTTGAAATGTACAGCGACAGAATTCAGAACATTATTCTCCCTGTACACCATGTCAGATTTGTAGGATAAATAAAGCAGGGTATATAAGCAGACTTTCTTAGCTACTATCTTAGCTACAGTATACATATCTCCCTGGCATATTACATCATTTATGCAGCAGCATACAAGTCCTTTTTAGACTCACCTTGGTGGCATGGCAGTCCTTTGTGAGCAAATATTGTCATCAAACTTTGTCATCAAAGTCTGACATTCTCTGGATTTATGGTGCTTTCAAGACAACTGGGAACACGGAAAAAAACCTACGTTTAATGATCGTTCAGGTCGGATCTCTAGAAAGAGGCACGAGTTCCCGACTTGGAATTCCGAGTTTGATGACAGTTCAAAACGTATTTTGCCAGTCGAAGCTAGTTTTTTTCCCGAATTACCAGTTGTCTTGAACTCACTGAAGTCTGAGATTTCTGAGTTTCCAGTTGTTTTGAATACGGCAGAAGTCATGCTGGATTGACAGCATGGCAAATGTTGAATGCTTATCATACTAAGCTTGGAAAAGAGACTTCTTTAGGATCAGGGGATCCCCTGCGGTACAGTTGAGCTAACATAGGCTAATGCAATGACAGCCTAGAAACAACTGCCTGTTCAGAACAACAGATTTGTACCTAGTCAGGTCGGGGATTTGAACTTGCAACCTTTCAGTTACTAGTCCAACACTCTAACCACTACGCTACCCTGCCGCCTTGATACAAAAGTCTGAACAGAAATGCAATGATTCATTGAATCAATATAAACTTTGTACATACACTGCTGCCGTCTAGTGGCCAAAATCTAAATCTTTAGGATCAGGGGATCCCCTGCGGGACAGTTGAGCTAACATAGGCTAATGCGATTAGCATGAGGTTGTAATTAACAAGAAAATTTCCCAGGACATAGATATATTTGATATTTTGTTAAATCTAACTGCACTGTCCAATTTACAGTCACTATTACAGTGAAATAATACCATGCTATTGTTTGAGGAGAGTGCACAGTTTTGAACATGAAAAGTTATTAATAAACAAACGAGGCACATTTGGGCAGCCTTTTAAATTTCTTTAAATTTCTTTTAGGCAAGTCAGTTAAGAAAAAAATATTATTTTCAATGACAGCCTAGGCACAGTGGGTTAACTGCCTGTTCTGAACGACAGATTTGTACCTAGTCAGGTCGGGTATTTGAACTTGCAACCTTTCAGTTACTAGTCTAACCACAACGCTACCCTGCCGCCTTGATACAATAGTTTGAACAGAAATGCACTGATTCATTGGATCAATATAAACTTTGTACATACACTGCTGCTGTCTAGTGGCCAAAATCTAAATTGCAGCTGGGTTGGAATAATACATTTTGGCCTTTCTCTTGCATTTCAAAGATGATGGTACAAAAAAAGGTAGTTTTTTTCCCAGATCTAATGTATTATATTCTCCTACATTCCTTTCACATTTCCACAAACTTCAAAGTGTTTCCTTTGAAATGGTACCAATAATATGCATATCCTTGCTTCAGGGCCTGAGCTACAGGCAGTTCGATTTGGGTATTTTTTGTGAAAAAAAATGGGTCTGATCCTGGATCGGTGTCCCTTTACCGGGACGGTTGAGCGAACGTGCGCAAATGTGATTAGCATGACAGTTATTTGCCATCATTATGAGACTGTAGAAAGATACAGTACCTTCATCAGCAAAACTTTGGTTAAACATATTTGGCGTGTGTATGCTTTACTGTTTTTGAGCAGACGGCTTCCCACTCGTGAACATAGAGAACGTTATGCTCTTGGAACTGTGACCCTCTTTCCTTCATTAAGAGATCATTTTTCCACCAACGACTATGTCAGTGCTGATAGAGCATGCTTGCTTTAATATTTTGACACTTGTTCTGTGGACTGAAAGGGGCATCAAACAGTCATAGAATCAGTCTACAAATAATAATCATTTGACTACCATGTTGGTCATCTTTTCGCACATCTAAGGAAATCTTCTGTGATACTAACACATGCAAAGGATTTCTGAATTATCGCGTGAAGACGGTATCAATGAAGACCTCACTTCGACCCATCAAGAAGAGTATTTCACCCGGTCGGGAGGCCCAACCCATAGGAGGAAGACTGACCTGGATTACCAGCTTGTTGGTGATGCTTGCAAGGAGGCCATATAATTCCTTGTTCACTTTGCCGATGAAAAACAAATATATCAGAAGATGAAGGAAGTGTTCCAGTATCGCCAGGAGCTAGTTTATAGTCCAGACAGAAGCACAGATGTACTCACAGTGTTTCCCAGGTTTCTTGGGCATCAAAGGATTGGTGAGTGATGAAATAATGTCTTGGAATCAGAACTACAGGCTATTTGTCTGATTGAGAACATGATTTTGTTGGTCATGAAGTTGAGTTGATCCACTTTGTTTTAGATGAATCAGGATGTTCGACGATGAAACATCCTCTAAGCTCCTTGAAAAGTGGGACACTATATTGAAGCCTAAAGTCATCAAACTGTCAAAATCCCTGACTACGACCACCAATTTGCGTCACCTCCAGAAGTCTGCAGAAAAACTGCCAGAGAATGACAGCGAAAACAGTACGTGGATTATCTTGTGGGTAGTGCAATGTTTCACACTCAGCGATATTGTTTTATGTGATTTGGAGTGTTTGCCTTTCCTCACCCTCAGACTGGGACAATGATATGTCCTGCCTGCTGCTGCTTCATCTCCTCCCACCACCAGCAGGAGGGAGGAGAACCTGGTTGCATCACTGCCTGGTACGGCAATTGCTCGGCCTCTGACCGCAAGGCACTACAGAGGGTAGTGCGTATGGCCCAGTACATCATTGGTGCTAAGCTGACTGCCATCCAGGACCTCTACACCAGGCGGTGTCAAGAGGAAGGCCCTAAAAATTATCAAAGACCCCCGCCACCCCAGTCATAGACTGTTCTCTCTACTACCGCATGGCAAGAGGTACCGGAGTGCCAAGTCTAGGACAAAAAGTCTTCTCAACAGTTTTTACCCCCAAGCCATAAGACTCCTGAACAGGTAATCAAATGGCTACCCGGACTATTTGCATTGTGTGCCCCCCCAACCCCTCTTTTTACGCTGCTGCTACTCTCTGTTTAGCATATACGTATAGTCACTTTAACTGTACATTCATGGACATACTACCTCAATTGGGCCGACCAACCAGTGCTCCCGCACATTGGCTAACCGGGCTATCTGCATTGTGTCCCACCCAACCCCTATTTTTGCGCTACTGCTAATCTCTGTTCATCATATATGCATAGTCACTTTAACCATATCTACATGTACATACTACCTCAATCAGCCTGACTAACCGGTGTCTGTATGTAGCCTGTCTTTTTACTGTTGTTTTATTTCTTTACCTACCTATTGTTCACCTAATACCTTTTTTGCACTATTGGTTAGAGCCTGTAAGTAAGCATTTCACTGTAAGGTCTACACCTGTTGTATTCGGCTCACGTGACAAATAAACTTTGATTTGATTTGAAGATGAGCGCAAGTAATGCTGTGGGCAGACAAGTGCACTTTCATAAGGTAAGATGATACAGTAATTGTTATGTAATTTCTTTTTTGGGTTGTCTCATTGTCTTAACATGTGGAGAGTGACTTAAAAATGTCCTTTGTGTATTGCAGTCATGATGCAGCACTGAAGACCATCTTAATGGGAGCCATGGTCGACAGCCATACCTCCTTGCCATCGGAAAAAGACAGAGCAAGATTGACAACTACTACATCGTGGTGGACAAGAGGCTTGTTCCCTGCCAGGCAACTAGAGGTCTGTGTGTGTTTGATGAACTGTTCAAAGCCCACTTTGTCTTTAACCTGACGTATGATGATGCTCTTGTCAAATTCTACACATATGTGCCGACAAACATCTACAACATTGATGTAGGCAAAACAAGAGAGGCCCCTAGCGTGACAGAGTTGAGGACAAACTTCTTAACTAGATAAATGTATATTACGGTGCTTTGGTTGTCAAGCGTTGCACAGAAACAGCCAGTCATTGAGATCTCATTTGAGAATTGAGCATAGCTTCTATCCCTCAACCAAGTTTAGATTGGTCTGTGCTCAAGATGGTTGTAGATGGACGTTTTCAACATACTCAGGTTTCAGAAAACATTTAGAAAACATTTGAATAGTATTCATAAGGATATTGGTCAAGTAGCATTAAGCTTAGAAGGGGCCTCTCATGTTGCTGAATCTCCAGTCCAGTCAGAAGCTCCACAAATAGGTGGCGACATCGGTGTCCCACATGATAACACTCGAAGTGACTGTTTTGAGAAGAATAGACAGGGGGTCATGCTAAAGATATGTGTGCCTCCATCATTGCCAAGTTGCAAGCTAGTGGGGTTGCAAATAGTGTTGTCAACAGTAGTGTGATTTAGAAGAGCTTACTACTGGAATGCACTCCCAAATTAAACAAGATGTTCTGTCAGTTATGCCTATGGATAACCCCTCTACATCTGCTGTAAAGGATAGTTTTGAGAACTTTGAAAACCCATTTGCCAGTTTTAACACAGAAACCAAGAGAACAAAGTACTTCAATCAAAAACGGGGTGTTGTTGTGGAGCCAGTAGAAGTAGTTTTGGGAGTTAGATATGATAGGAGTCTAAATAAACAAACAGACATGTATGATCAAATCCCAGTGAAAGACACTGTTGTATATATTCATATACTGGAAACATTGACGTTCATATTAAATCTGTAAGTTATTGGAAAATGCAACTAGGGATACATCTGTGGAAGACACTTATGAAGACTTTGTGATGGAAGTTACTTTCAGACTCATCCCTTGTTCTCAAAATATATAAATGCTTTACAGATCCAATTGTACTATGATGACTTTGAAACTGCCAACCCGTTTGGATCCAAGTGTGGTGCCATTTATTTTGTCCTCAGGAATCTGCCACCCAAGTTTAACTCTGCTGTGATGTATATAACTTTAGTATCAAGATCTAAAGAAATATGGCTTTGATGCCATTCTAGAGCCCTTGGTTAATAGAGCCCTTGGTTAAAAAAACTGGAGAGTGATGGTGTAAATTAGCCTTTTTCAACTTATAGAGTTTATGGCACTATCTAAAAAAATAACTGGAGACGATTTGGGGATGCATGCATTCCTTGGTTTCACAGAGTCCTTCAGTGGTCATTACTGTTGCCAGTTCTGTTTGATAGAAAAGTCTAATGCTCAGACGGTTTACAGTGAGGATGACCATAAGATTGTCTTGCATGGTACAGATGAATTTGAAATGCATTTGAATCAGTTGCAATCAGACCCACAACTCCCATCTGTGTATGGTGTAAAGACAAATTCTAAACTAAAGAGTTTGCAGCACTTTCGTGTTTGTAGTAATTTTTATGTGGACATAATGCATGACAGTCCAACAAAAGTCAACCAAGAGAACAGTATAAATAGCATAGCACTTAATTCTATTCAAACTCTGTGCCTTGTAAGAAATGTTCCCTTGGGTGATGTTGTTCAACCAGGAAATGAGAACTGGAATTTGCTGCTCATCTTACTGCAAATAATCAACATGGTTTTTTCCCCTTTTCTTAGCCAGGGCATGACTGTGTCTGAAGCATTTGATAATTGAACACACTTTTCAAACATTTGTACCCACATAAAAACGTAATACCCAAACATCACTTTATGATGCGTTACCCAGCTTGCATAAGACAAATACTGTAGGTCCTTTATTACATAGAGTTGAAGTCGGAAATATACATACACCTTAGCCAAATACATTTAAACTCAGTTTTTCACTATTCCTGACATTTATTCCAAGTAAAAATTCCCTGTCTTAGGTCAGTTAGGATCACCACTTTATTTTAAGAATGTGTAATGTCAGAATAATAGTACAAAGATTATTTATTTCAGCATTTATTTCTTTCATCACATTTCCAGTGGGTCAGAAGATTACATACACTCAATTAGTATTTGGTAGCATTGCCTTTAAATTGTTTAACTTGGGTCAAACATTTTGGGTAGCCTTCCACAAGCTTCCCACAATAAGTTGGGTGAATTTTGGCCCATTCCTCCTGACAATGCTGGTATAACTGAGTCAGGGTTGTAGGTCTCCTTGCTCGCACAAGCTTTTTCAGTTCTGCCCACAAATTCTCTTCAGGATTGAGTTCAGGGCTTTGTGATGGCCACTCCAATACCTTGACTTACTTTGTTGTCCTTAAGCCATTTTGCCAAAACTTTGGAAGTATGCTTGGGGTCATTGTCCATTTGGAAGACCCATTTGTGTCCAAGCTTTAACTTCCTGACTGATGTCTTGAGATGTTGCTTCAATATATCCACATAAGTGTCCTTCCTCATGATGCCATCTATTTTGTGAAGTGCACCAGTCTCTCCTGCAGCAAAGCACCCCCACAACATGATGCTGCCACCCCCGTACTGCACAGTTGGGATGGTGTTCTTCGGCCTGCAAGCCTATCCCTTCTTCCTCCAAACATAACGATGGTCATTATGGCCAAACAGTTCTATTTTTGTTTCACCAGACCAGAGGACATGTCTACAAAAAGTACGATCTTTGTCCCCATGTGCAGTTGCAAACCGTAGTCTGGCTTTTTTATGGCAGTGTTGGAGCAGTGGCTTCTTCCTTGCTAAGAGGCCTTTCAGGTTATGTCGATATAGGACTAATTTTACTGTGGATATAGATACTTTTGTACCTGTTTCCTCCAGCATCTCCACGAGGTCCTTTGCTGTTGTTCTGTGATTGATTTGCACTTTTCGCACCAAAGTACGTTCATCTATAGAAGACAGAACACGTCTCCTTCCTGAGCGGTATGACGGCTGCGTGGTCCCATGGTGTTTATACTTGCATGCTATTGTTTGTACAGATGAACATGGTACCTTCAGGCATTTGGAAATTTCTCCCAAGGATGAACCAGACTTGTGGAGGTCTACAATTTTCTTCTGAGGTCTTGGCTGATTTCTTTTAATTTTCCCATGATGTCAAGCAAAGAGGCACTGAGTTTGAAGGTAGGCCTTGAAATACATCCACAGGTACACCTTCAATTGACTCAAATTATGTCAATTAGCCTATCAGAAGCTTCTAAAGCCATTACATAATTTTCTGGAATTTTCCATGCTGTTTAAAGGCACAGTCAACTTAGTGTACTGTAAACTTCTGACCCACTGGAATTGTGATACAGTGAATTATAGGTGAAATAATCTGTCTGTAAACAATTGTTGGACAAATTACTTGTGTCATGCACAAAGTAGATGTGCTAACCGACTTGCCAAAACTATAGTTTGTTAACAAGAAATATGTGGAGTGGTTGAAAAACGAATTTGAATGACTCCAACCTAAGTGTATGTAAACTTTCGACTTCAACTTTATGTGGAGCATGAGGTTAGAGGCAAAGCACTAACTCTTTAATAAGAACACCCTAAAAAACTTCAAGAACATTACTAAGTCCTTTGCCAAAAAACACAGATTTGCTAGGGAGACATCACCATTGTCACAAACTGAGTATGTACCGATGAAAGCATTTTCCACTAGTCATTATACTAGTGGTGAGGAGTTGGCAGCCTCAATTCAGGTCACTATGCAGAAAGCCATTTTCTTTACCAGCTTGGTTAAGATAGATGGCACGGAGTACAGAGAGTGACTGTTAGTTTGCAGTAAGATGGAGCATGAAATGCCAGTCTTTTGTAAAATAACTAAGCTCATTATGGTTGACAATATTGTATACCTATTGCTTGACAAGTTGCATACTGATAATTTCAGTGGACATTACCACCCATTCGCTGTGGTTGATGGTGTTTATGACAAAGTTGTTGTGTAAGTTGATCTGAAATTGTATAAGCCTTTTGTCCTTCAAAGTGCTTATGGTGCTGATGAGAGCCTTTACGTTGTTCCTTTGTTTGACATGATTGAGTAATAGATTATTTGCAACTTTGTCAAGAAAATTGCATACCTAGTCTTCCACTTGCGTTAAATAGCAACTCCGCAAATACTCTTGTTCTCATATAGTACATGTACTGAGATGCCTGTGATAAACTGATTTCATTTTGATGCACCTGTGATGCACTGATTTCTTTCTMATGCGCCTGTGATGCACTGATTTAATTTGAATGTGTCTGTGATGCACTGATTTCATTCTGATGCACCCGCTCTTTGTGGCCTAAATAAATTAAACAAATCAGTCACTACTCTTGTAACAAATCATTTATTGCTCCTGTTTAACTCACCTACAACTTGCAGGCTTGATTTATGAGTGGGAGAAAACCAGACAAAATATGGTTTTCCTAGCGTGAATATTTAGCACTTCCTGGTGTCAATTCAGGTACAGGATGCATTCTCTAGAGTTGATCATCAACACTGAAAGGTGTTGCTGCTTAATACTGAGGGTGTTGAAAAACACTCCCGTGTGTCATTTGAACAACATCTAAAGTGTTTAAATATGAACACTACCAAAAGTGTTAAATTAACACTGAGTGACCCTATATAAACACTGGATGAGTGTTGAAAAAACACTCCCATGGGTCATTTGAACAACACCTGAAGTGTTATATCTTAACACTCGGAGTGTTTCAATATTAACACTACAAAAAGTGTTAAATTAACACTGATGAGAGTGGACCTATATAAACACTGGACATGTGTTAAAATTAACATGACTGGTATTAAATTAATACTTTCAAATTTTCTGTGTATCCAGTCAACCATGGATGAATGATAGTATACCTAGCTACACATTGAAATTATGGTGTTCTTTGTTGGGCATATCATATGTTCATTTAGCCTACATAAACACAATGTCACTCTGAATTTACTTTCACATACAGCTTGTGCAAGAAAATATGTCTTTTAAAATCTGAAGTTCAACATATTATCAACCACCCAAAACCATTTTTTTTATGTGTTTATGTGGAATTTTCAATGCAATTTCAACGTATACATAGTTCTGGTTAAGGTTAAGTCAATGTATTTAAGTTTAAGTTTTACCTAAATGTCAATGTTTACAATGCTTGTTGAAATGAGATGCAAACAGTACTGGTTTCAAATCCAATGTATTTTTCACGTTGATTCTACGACACAATTCGTTGACAAATTACATTGAAACAACATTGATTCAACCAGTGTCTGCCCAGTGGGTACTGATTCATACAGTACCTGTAGGTAAATTGTTGCCATGTACTGTAATCATACAAAAGGCCGGACGCACAATGTGAACAGAAACATTAAAAGAGCAGATTACCCTACTTGCAAGCCCATTGTGATACTGTGGCTTTAACGTTTTACCTTACCCCAGAGTATAATACAGTTCCACAATCTTTGCTTAAGGGAATTAATTTTAACAGTGTTTGGTTTTAATTGCTGAATGTGTGCTGATTTTAACCTTCATTTGTTTCTGTTTGAGGCCTCCTGGAGAATACACTGATCTAATTAGCGTTGCTTTCTGATGGAGGCAGGTGCCCTCCTGTGAGATCATGATGACTGGTGAATGTTACCCATCTGCCAGCGTCTACTGCTGTGTTAGCAAATGTGCCGCCCCATCGCCTAATGAGGCCGCGCCTGTGACGCCACATTACAACCAGTTAGGAGGGGAAGCTCACCATAGGCTATGATCCTGCGGCAGTATGCTGTTGTTCTATCTTGACAAATGTAATAACGTATGTGACTATGCACATTATTTGGGGCAATCTATTGTTTTGAAGGAGCAGTTCATGATTTCACTGACAGTGTGTTTTTTTTAGACAACTCTTAACACAAAACATTTTATACAGTCATAAAGCTGTCATGAGATTGACTGCAGAGGATCTTAAAAGATTGTACATTTTGTATTTTAAGGTCTTTATTTTAGAAGATTCTTGATATTAAAAGTATTGCTAGGTAAGCAATTTTATTTTAGCTGTAAGCTCCCAAAAACAATTCCCACAAAAAGCCCAAGAGCCATGAAGAAGTTTTCCTGACGCTTCTCATTTTCAGGAGCAAGTCTTCAGGAGCAGGTCCTTGGAATGTGAATTGACTGCGAAATGAATTCACTAAGAGTTGCAAAGGCTGTTGGGATTCTGTATTTATTGCCGGCATTAGTCACTTCCTGAAAGGAAAATAAATCAATTAAAGTGTTTAACTTTAACCAAACATCAGCATATATCCCAGCATACAGTGCATTCGGAAAGTATTCAGACCCCTTGACTTTTTCCACATTTTGTTACATTACAGCCTTATTCTAAAATGGATTAAATACATTGTTTTCCTCATTAATCTACACACAATACCCCATAATGACAAAGCAAAAATAGGTTTGTAGGAATGTTTGCAAAGTTCTATAATAAAAAAAATAAAAAAAACTTAATTACATAAGTATTCAGACCTTTTGCTATGAGACTCGAAATTGAGCTCAGATGCATCCGGTTTCCATTGATCATCCTTGAGATATTTCTACAGTTTGATTAGTGTCCACCTGTGGTAAATTCAATTAATTGAACATGATTTGGAAAGGCACACACCTGTCTAAATAAGGTCCCACAGTTGACAGTGCATGTCAGAGCGAAAAACAAGCCATGAGGTCAAAGGAATTGTTTGTGGAGCTCCGAGACAGGATTGTGTTGAGGCACAGATCTGGGGAAGGGTACCAGAAAATGTCTGCAGCATTGAAGGTCCCCAAGAACACAGTGGCCTCCATCATTATTACATGGAAGAAGTTTGAACCACCAAGACTCTTCTTATAGTTGGCTGTCTGGTTAAACTGAGCAATCGGGGGAGAAGGGCCTTGGTCATGGAGGTGACCAAAGGGATGTAAAAAAGAAAAGTGTGGTATTCTTCCTGGGGTATATACAGGTATGAACAGATTTTTATAATATTTCATGTTGTTAAATGCTTTCAATTCCACTTTAATTACAACATGCTCAAAGGGATATTCAATGTCTGCTTTTTATTATTATTACCCATCTACCAATAGGTGCCCTTCTTTGCAAGGCATTGGAAAACCTCCCTGGTCTTTGTGTGTGAAATTCACTGCTCAACTGAGGGACCTTACAGATAATTGTACAGTATGTGTGGGATACAGAGATGAGGTCGTCATTCAAAAATCATGTTAAACACTATTATTGCACATAGAGTCCATGAGTTGTTAAGTACATTTTTACTCCTGAACCTATTTAGGCTTACCATAACAAAGGGGTTGAATACTGAGAGACATTTCATATTTTCATTTTTAACCTTGTCACACCAAATATCTTTTGGTGTCCTCCCATCGTGAGTTTTCTTATGCGCGTGAAGTCAGAATTCACTCACTGTTCCAACATGTAATCGTTACGCAACAGGACAGTTGACCCGTGCTGCCCTCAAACCAAGGTACACTACCTGCTAATCTATTGGCTATGTTTCAACTTGTCAATTTTACATGATTTTCTAACAACAGTTTAAAATGAGGGGCTTTCTGCCTCCTCATTAACTCACATAGAAGTAGCCCGTTTCACTGTGGTGGACAACTTACACTATATATACAAAAGTATGTGGACACCCATTCAAATGAGTGGATTTGGCTATTTCAGCCACACCCGTTGCTGACTGATGTATAAAATCGATCACACAGCCATGCAATCTCCATAGACAAACATTGGCAGTAGAATGGGCTGTACTGAAGAGCTCAGTGGCTTTCAACGTCTGTGACTGTCACCTTTCCAACAAGTGGATGCTGTTATAGCAGCAAAGGGGGCACCAACTCTATATTAATGCCAATGATTCTGGAATGAGATTTTCGATGTACACTACACTTTTGGTAATGTAGTGTACGTTTGAGGCATGCTATGCTAACGTGAGGATTAGGTAAATGAGCCAGACAAACTTCTCTCTTCAATGAGATCCCAAGAACTCCACCAGTGGTTCCTCTGGTGAAGTATGTAGACATTAGCACATCTCTGGTAAGAACAGAACCTGCCCAAACGTTTTCCCCCTGGAGTTGGGAAGGTTGGTGAGATATTTTCAATATAATTGCATAAAGGAACTGTGTTTGATTTGTATGTGAACTGTATGTCCGATTACAAAAAACATTCAGTAATCATCTCACTTGATGAACTGGTGGTGAACTATGTAGCCATTGAGGAGAGCTGTGTCGATCAGATGGAAAAAAATATCTTCTTATACCACTTGGTGGTTTTCTGAGCGCATGCCACAAAGCTGTTTATCCACTGCCCCCATTTTGCTATTATAGTCAACTACACAGTCTGATTTGATCTTTCTCTCTCCCGTGAGGTGGTCCACCTACCTTGGGGTTCGGTCTTCTCCTGTAGCTCCAAGGCATAGCAATTGGTCTCCTCCACTATGTCTCCCACCAGCTCCTATGTCAGAAACAGCTTGAAGCACTCTGCCTCAAAGGGAGATGGCAAGGGGCTTTGCACTCCAGACTGGGACTCAAAGCCAACAGCAGGGCCAGGAGGGGTGAAAAGGCTGGAGGCCTTCCAGCTACCACAAACCTACTGTACAGTACCTCATCCACTGTTGGTCTGGCTCCATCACCACCAGCATCTTCAGAGGGACCTGGGACTTTGTTGGTTGGCAAGGGGTCCTCTGATTCAGGGTTTTCAATGGCCACAAGGTTGGGGGGCAGCTCTTTACTGTCAGAATCTGATTCCTCAATGTCTCAATACTCAATCATTGTTGGAATTTACAAAAATCTCCAGAATTTTCCCATTTGTGAGTTGTCTTCTTTTGAAAGACATTGCTAATGCTACAGCTTAGCCCACTAGCTACATACATAAACAACAACACTGAGTGTCAGTGGTGACGTGATTGGCTGCCGGTGTGGTGATACTGATGATTTGTCTCCAGAGTTGGTTTGTTTTACATAGCAGGTTAAGATAATTAATGTGCAGGTTAAAAGAATTTACGCAGCAGGTTAGGTGAATTAACATAGGAAATTAAGATAATGACGTAAAGGTTAGGAAAATTGTTATGTTTAGGCTTTTCTACAATGCTACAGTTGTCAGCAACTGTTGTCCCTGAGGCAACCACGAGAAATAGCTGTTGTAGGCCTAGCTAATACACCTAATCTCAATGGTAGAAACGTAAACAAACCAACTCTGGAGACAAATCATCAGTATCATAACACTGGCAAGGGCCACTTGTATCAGTAAATCAATATCAGAAAATATTTTTCTTTATTAACTTTTTTTCAAGTTTTCATATTCTGGTGACAAATCATGCATTCCGATAAACTTGGATTAGCTAACACAACATGCCATTGGAACACAGGAGTGATGGTTGTTGATAATGGGCCTCTGTACGCCTATGTACAGTTGAAGTCGGAAGTTTACATACACTTAGGTTGGAGTCATTAAAACTTGTTTTTCAACCACTCCACAAATTTCTTGATAACAAACCATAGTTTTGGCAAGTCGGTTAGGACATCTACTTTGTGCATGACACAAGTAATTTGTCCAACAATTGTTTACAGACAGATTATTTCACTTATAATTCACTGTATCACAATTCCAGTGGGTCAGAAGTTTACATATGCTAAGTTGACTGTGCCTTTAAACAGCTTGGAAAATTCCAGAAAATTATGTCATGCTTTAGAAGCTTCTGATATGCTAATTGACATAATTTCAGTCAATTGAAGGTGTACTTGTGGATGTATTTCTTTTTTTTCTTTTTTATAGAATTTTACCCCCTTTTTCTCCCCAATTTCATGGTATCCAATTGTTAGTAGTTACTATCTTGTCTCATCGCTATAACTCCCGTACGGGCTCGCGTGAGACGAAGGTCGAAAGCCATGAGTCCTCCGAAACACAACCCAACCTAGCCGCACTGCCTTGCCAGCCGCACCAATGTGTCGGAGGAAACACCATGCACCTGGCGACCTTGGCTAGCGTGCACTGCGTCCGGCCCGCCACAGGAGTTGCTGGTGCGCGATGAGACAAGGATATCCCTACCGGCCAAACCCTCCCTAACCCGGACGACGCTATGCCAAGTGTGCATCGCTCCACGGACCACCCAGAGTCTCTGGTGGCACAGCTAGCGCTGTGATGCAGTGCCCTAGACCACTGTGCCACCCGGGAGGCCCCTGTGGATGTATTTCAAGGCCTACCTTCAAACTCAGTGCCTCTTTGCTTGACTTCATGAGAAAATCTAAAAAAATCAGCCAAGACCTCAGAAAAAAATGTAGACCTCCACAAGTCTGGTTCATCCTTGGGAGAAATTTCCAAACACCTGAAGGTACCACATTCATCTGTACAAACAATAGTTCGCAAGTATAAACACCATGGGACCACGCAGTCGTTGTACCGCTCAGGAAGGTGACGCGTTCTGTCTCCTAGAGATGAACGTACTTTGGTGCGAAAAGTGCAAATCAATCCCAGAACAACAGCAAAGGACCTTGTGATGATGCTGGAGGAAAAAGGTACAAAAGTATCTATATCCACAGTAAAACGTATATCGACATAACCTGAAAGGCAGCTCAGCAAGGAAGAAGCAACTGCACTAAAACTGCAATAAAAAAGCCAGACTACGGTTTGCAACTGCACATGGGGACAAAGATCATACTTTTTGGAGAAATGTCCTCTGGTCTGATGAAACAAAAATAGAACTGTTTGGTCATAATGACCATCATTATGTTTGGAGGAAAAAGGGGGATGCTTGCAAGCCAAAGAACACCATCCCAACCGTGAAGCACGGGGGTGGCAGCATCATGTTGTGGGGGTGCTTTGCTGCAGGAGGGACTGGTGCACTTCACAACATAGATGGCATCATGAGGGAGGAAAATTATGTGGATATATTGAAACAACATCTCAAGACATCAGTCAGAAAGTTAAAGCTTGGTCGCAAATGGGTCTTCCAAATGGACAATGACCCCAAGCATACTTCCAAAGTTGTGGCGAAATGGCTTAAGGACAACAAAGTCAAGTTATTGGAGTGGCCATCACAAAGCCCTGACCTCAATCCCATAGAAAATGTGTGGGCAGAACTGAAAAAGTGTGTGCGTGCAAGGAGGCCTACAAACCTGACTCAGTTACACCAGCTCTGTCAGGAGGAAGTGGCCAAAATCACCCAACTTATTGTGGGAAGCTTGGGGAAGGCTACCCAAAATGTTTGACTCAAGTTAAACAATTTAAAGGCAATGCTACCAAATACTAATTGAGTGTATGTAAACTTCTGACCCACTGGGAATGTGATGAAAGAAAGAAAAGGTGAAATAATTTATTCTCTCTGCTATTATTCTGACATTTCACATTCTTAAAATAAAGTGGTGATCCTAACTGACCTATGACAGGGAATTTTTACTCGGATTACATGTCAGGACTAGTGAAAAACTGAGTTTAAATGTATTTGGCTAAGGTGTATGTAAACTTCCGACTTCAACTGTAGATATTCCATAAAAAATCTGCCATTTCCAGCTACAATAGTGATTTACAACATTAACAATGTCTACACTGTATTTCTGATAAATTTGATGTTATTTTAATCTACAAAAAATTAGCTTTTCTTTAAAAAACAAGGACATTTGTGACCCAATTCTGGAAACTAGGTGTATGTCGCATGTCACAACTTCACAGGAGAGCTGATTGAACGTAAATGATTGGCTGAGATAATGAGTGGGCTGGAAATGCGTTTGGATTGGTCTACCATATAGCACACGTCTATCTATTGGAGCTGGTCAGTATGTTTAGGTAATCCTGTCTAACGCAGCTTTAAAAAATAATAATATATATATATATATATAGTGTTGTAAAACTGCATAATCCTAATGTCAAGTTAAATTGTACTGTTAGCTAGCCGGCTTGTTGGCTATCGTTATGTGTATGCTCTCCAATACCTGGAGGACCGAGTTTTGAAATCAGTGGAATTAATTTATGATAGCTAAGGAGATAGAGAAAACACCAGTCTGGATTACATCGTCAACCTAAATCAACCATGCATGGCATCAGACAGGAGACGCGTCCAACCACGATGTATACTGGTAAGATTTTCAGATATTACACGTTTCTAATTTTGACAGAAAGTGGTTTCATTTCAAGTGTACTGTTAGCTAGCTAACGTTAACGTAAACTCACACCATTCCGTACAAATGTGCGTAACCGCGGCATTCAAACGAGGCTGCAATGAAAACGATTGGGACTGTGGTGACTGTGTTGGCATCAAAATCCGGGGTGTGAAACTACGTTTCGATTCAGCGTTGATTGACATGGTAATGGGCTAACAGTATTGGAGAACAGATGAAAAAACGAACCCCTCTGATGCTGTACGTCACATCGTGACGTGTCACTACGTAATGTACAGCGCACATTTGCAACTCATTTTGTGCCGTACAGCCTCTTTCCACCAGGGGTAGCCCTTCTCTCGCAGATTAAAATCATGCTTAACCATATACACTTGTAAGAAAACGTCATTATTTTTGTCTAAATTAATATAATTATTGCTAATATTAAACTAATATTTCATGACTAGCGTGCCAATTGCATTTTTTCGCCGTCATAACACTCAAAAGCCGGAACAGCTGCAGTTCACTTGTGAGGCTAACGTTAGCGCAGCCCTAAACCCCTCTTCAAATTCAACACAACCCTTCAAACAGGTATGTGATGAGACATTACATAAACTCTTTACGTTTTATTTACATTTTAAAGTTGATTAGTTGGACAAATATGGTGAAAAAAAACTGTTTTCTTCACACAACATATTTCCCCCTTTCAAGATCACTTCGTAGCCTTCGCTCCCCACCCGCCATTTTGAAAAAGACCCGACGGAGCTCATTGCCTTGTTGAATTATGCAGAGATGGGCATCATCATTAATTTAGTTGGAAAGGGGAGAAATTGTGCTTTACATTGGTATTGATATTACAGTTGATCTGGAAGTATTACGTTTTTTGGGCGCAAAAATAAGGTCAATTGTACGGACCAAGGCGATGTACAAAATTGAGTGAGTTTACGCTAGCTGGCTAGGTCGCTAGCTAACGTTATGTGCATGATCTTATTCTTCGTATCTCAGACACATTTGCTTCACTAGTTATAGCCAGATAACCTGGTTGGTTAGGTACATCATGAGTTGTGATTATGGTCCATTGTCTTAACAAGACTCCACTCTAATTTTGACAAAGTATTTTAAGTTAAAGTGTACTGTGAGCTAGCTAATGTTAGCTGGCTGGCTCGCTAACTAACGGTACGTCATGCGTTGGGATTCATTGTTTACCTAGCTAGCTATCTGGCTACATTTCTTAACAAAAGACTCTCTGCCAGATGCAGAATAACTGACGCATTTTTGAATGCTCAACACCCTTTGAATATGTCCGGTGTCTGTAAACGTCGGCAACAAAGCGTAATTCAGTTGTTGCCAGCGGCACAGTTAGTCACCAACGCTCTGGATAATATGAAAAAAGCCTAACCAGCTCTACTAGGGTGAGTAAAATGGTCTGGAAGTAGCTAGCCAATGTTAGCTTTGGTGCTTGACTGTAGTTGTGAGGTCAGAGCTTTCAGAACAACCCTACTTATTGGCCAGAGCGTCCAGTGTGCGCTCTCAACACGTAACCACAGAGTACTATTCAGTGAGCTGTTCTCTCTCAGATGTCTGGAAGTAACTGGCAAGTTAGTACAGAACGGTTGGATCAACCCTTAAAGAGATGGGTTGGGCTAAGGCTTAAGAGGGTGTGAACAATGCTGAATGGGTGTAGAAAAAGAAGAGCTCTCCAATAGTTGTACCAAAACATTGAAAGACCGTTTTCTCAAAAGTGATTTTACAAGTTGATCGACTTTCAAAGCAGAATTACTTTCCCATTGTTTCCTCAAATGCAGTGTACGATATACCATTTTGTAGCTCTGAGTCTCTACTTTTATCCAATGTAAAAAACAGATATTCAAATGTTGCTACATAAGACAGAATCCAGGTGGTGAGTCAAATTTCTAAGTGACCCCAAACCTTTGAACGGTAGTGTATATTTTGAGTAAACTTCCGGAAGTGAATGATGGGAAGTGAACGATGGTAGACGACACACCCCCTTCACCTTCAAAATGCATACTGCAAACACACCCAACCCATCTTGTCACCTTTTATTATCTTTGGTTGATGTACAAAAACTCTACTCTACCGACCGTGGGATTAGCTTTGACTTTTTGAAAATTGTTGTACTCAATTATTTTGTTATCTGATGAGCTCACCCGTGATGTGATTAATTGTAAATAGTAATTGCTATTATCTAATTCATATTATGGTTTCTATCAGCTGAGAGTTGGAGAAATATGACCGCTTGTGTTAGCTCACTCTTTATTTAGTTAGTGCAAGGACTAATGTAGGCTACATTTTCTCATATGGATGAGAAATGTGTTATTCTGTTGCTACTTCTATGAATGTCTGAACATTGCATCCAAAAATAAACTGCTTACCTTGAGGACATAATGTTGTAAAGACTGTGGTTGTGTAAAATGTTTCTGTGAAAAAAGTGTGGCCAGCTCAAACGCTGACTGTTGCATCAATGTTAACTAGATGTTCGAATTAAGTGTTATAATAACACTATTTTGAGCATACACTGCAGGGACCATCACACCGTACGTGTCGAAGGGTTCATTAATTTGACCCTTTGACATTATGGGCCAGTGACAAAACTTCTCAAATTAATCAATTTCCAATTCTGTCTAACAGAAAAAAATGTGGAAAAAGTCAAGGGTGTGAATTATTTCTGAAGACCTTATATACACTGACTGTACAACACATTATGAACACCTGCTCCTTCCATGACATAGACTGACCAGCTGAATCCAGGTGAAACCCTTATTAATGTAATCTGTTAAATCCACTTCAATCAGTGTAGATGAAGGAGAGGAGAAAGGTTAAAGAAGGATTTTTAAGCCTTGAGACAGTTGAGACATGAATTGTGTATGTGTGCCATTCAGAGGGTGAATGGGATAAGAAAAAAGATGTAAGTGCCTTTAAACGGGGTATGGTAGTTGGTGTCAGGCTCACCGGTTTGATATACACAGCTTCCTGTGTGTATCAAGAATGGTCTACCACCCAAAGGACATCAAGCCAACTTGACACAACTTTGGGAAGCATTAGAGTTAACATGCTTTTGACACCTTGCAGTCCATGTCCCCACGAATTGAGGCTGTTCTGAGGGCAAAAGGGTGTGCAACTCAATATTAGGTAAGTGTTCCTAACGTTTTGTGCACTCAGTGTATAACTACAATAGTTTAATGTCACTATTTTGACTTATTCTAATGACACCGTATTGGAGCTGAGTAGAAAGACTGCACCTTGATGACTGCATATGATAAGGAATCAACAGGCAAATGATGGTAGTCATTGAGGGGAGGCCTTATAGCTTGAGTATCTGGTGTTGTGAAAATGACAACAGTTTTTTAAATGGAGTCTGCCATGCACTCATTTGATGTGGAATAAAACATAATTCAAAACTAACATATTAGTTTATGTAAAACAGAAATGAATACGGAGATACATTTAACTTATTTCCCGCAACTGTTTCCATGGCAAAGTCAATCACTCTATGACGTAGCTCCAGCAACCAAAAAATCCACAAATGTAGACCTAAATACCATCGTAGTCAAGATACACAAGTGATAACCTCCGATGGCCGCATATTTCATATCATCCGACAAAATGACATTGCTCAACTCAGCTCAGCTGTAGACCAATACAGCCATTCACAGTTACAACCTATAGGTGGCACTAAAAGACCAATATATGGACACATTTCATCCGTATAGTTCGCAACACAAACTCCAAAGCCTTTCACAATGGATTTACAATCCTTCCAATGCATGGCGCACGTAAACACACAAATAATTATATTATGTGAAATTTTATTACATACATATATAAAATAAATACGGTTCCAACGACATTTCCATATCAATTACATATAAATTCTAGCTTAATAAAATCTAATTCTGACAAAAAAAACTAAGTAACGGGTGCGCTCTAAACTGCTGACCAGCGAATGCAAACAATGACAGTTCTCTTTCAAGTATTCGTTTCGGTATTTCACTTATGGGATAGGCCCCCAGAGTATTCGTCAGAAGCCTTTATTACACTACACCAGCCATGATTGGCCTACCCTAGCCATGATTGGCCTACCCCAGCCTACCCTATAAACTGTACAACGCAGCATCTCTGAGTCATTCAAACAGCTCTTCTCGCTTTTCATCAGAAAGCTTACCTCGACACGACTGCATTTTCCAGAACTAGCTAAACTGTCCACAGACATGAGCTTACAACTCGCTCGCCGTGCGTTATTCTCTTGACTGTAAGGTGGTGACAATTTTCTTTTTCCTTCACCATAGTTAGAGGACAATTATTTGAGGGAGGAACGAGTACAGCTGTGACACGATTAACTCGTTCACAACCGAGTGAGCTGTACCCAAAGAGTGACTAGTTGTTAGCAAGCTAGCCACGATGCTACTGTAGCTAGCTTTTGCGGTTTTACTTTGACAAGAAACGTTTTTTACTAGCTACACCAAGCTATCTTTTCGAACCTGTTGTTTCGGAAACGGTATCCGGCCATTACACCAAGTGCCACCGTCAGAGATAATCTGCTAATCGCTAGCTATCGGACTAGCCTACCACGCTAGTTTTTTTATGACAGCTAAAAACATAGCATCCATGCTATGGCGACAAAAGCATCTCCATTCTCAAATGAGGAGTAGCTCCCAGCATGAATTTGCTTCCGTGGAAACAAGATATTGCCCAAAGACTCCCACTCGGTGTGCTCCGCTTGCCTTGGGCTGCAACATGCCCAGGAAGCCTCCCCTGGCTCCTGTCCAAACTGTGCCTTCTTCACTGTGAAGAGCTTCTGTCGCAGATTCAACAGGACCCTAACATGGGAGCCGGTGTCCCCGATGACACACCAGAGGCGATGGATATCCCCATGGGGAATCATGGAGCGATGGCTAGCGCCAGCTGGGGCAACCAGCTCGATGCCATTGCCCCACTGTTAGAGGACTCCAGCAACGACCTTGCGGCCTCCCTGCCGGTTTCCTGATTGGAGATGATAACAACTCCACAGGGTTTTCCGACAGCCTCCTTTTGGAATTATCGGATGGAGACGAAGACTCCTTCATCCCCTCAGGCCAGGCCACCAAGCCTCCTGCCGGGGAAGGCGGGGCACCATCACCACCAGTTCTCAGTGTGGACCTGCAGGACGTGTGCAAATGTGCTGCGAATAAACTGGTGATTCCCTGGCCCAATGAAGTAGCAGAGACCACCAAATCCCGCTACGAGGGTAAGAGGCTACCCAAAGCCCAAAGCCAAACAGGCAGCCAGGCAATTACTACCAGCGGAGGTTACCCGTACCTGGAGTTATAGGCAGAGTTCCTCTGTCCAGTGTCTGTGTTCTTTTGCCCATCTTAATCTTTTATTTTTATTGGTCAGTCTGAGATTTGGCTTTTTCTTTGCAACTCTGCCTAGAGGGCCAGCGTCCCGGAGTCGCCTCTTCACTATTGACATTGAGACTGGTGTTTTGTGGGTACTATTTACTGAAGCTGTCAGCTGAGGACGTGAGGCATCTGTTTCTCAAACTAGACACTCTAATGTACTTGTCCTCTTGCTCAGTTGTGCACCGGGGCCTCCCACTCCATGTACAATTTAACGCTTTTACAACATACAGAAGTGCGTTGGTTATTATCAAGGGGCAAAGTGTTGACACTTTTTTTTGAAATTGAGAGACGAGCTTAAAGTTTTCTTTACTGACCATAATTTTCACTTGTCTGACCGCTTGCAAGATGATAAGTTTCTCACACGACTGGCCTATCTGGGTGATGTTTTTTCTCACCTGAATAATCTTAATCTAGGATTACAGGGACTCTCCACAACTATATTCAATGTGTGGGACAAAATTGAGGCTATGATTAAGAAGTCGGAGATCTTCTCTGTCTGCATTAATGAGGACAACACACAGGTCTTTCCATCGTTGTATGATTTTTTGTGTCCGAATGAACTCAAGCTTACAGACAATGTCAAATGTGATATAGTGAAGCACCTGAGTGAGTTGGGTGAGTGACTACGCAGGTAGTTTCCTGAAACGGATGATACAAACAACTGGATTCGTTATCCCTTTCAAGCCCTGCCTCCAGTCCACTTACTGATAGCTGAACAAGAGGGCCTCATCGAAAATGCAACAAGTAGATCTGTGAAAATTTTATTTAATCAGAAGCCACTGACAGATTTCTGGATTGGGCTGCGCTCAGAGTATCCTGCCTTGGCAAATCGTCTGTTAAGGCCCTGATGCCCTTTGTAACCACATACGTATGTGAGAGTGAATTCTTGGCCCTCAATAGCATGACAAATAAATACAGGCACAGACTGTGTGTGGAAAATGATTTAAGATAGACTCTCTCATATTTTATTTTATTTCACCAGGTAGACTAGCTGAGAACAAGTTCTCATTTACAACTGCGACCTGGCCAAGATAAAGCAAAGCAGTTCGACACATACTACAACACAGAGTTACACATGGACTAAACAAACATACAGTCAATAATACAGTAGATAAAGTCTATATACAGTGTGTTCAAATGAGGTAGGATAAGGGAGGTAAGGCAATAAATAGGCCATGGTGGAGAAGTAATTACAATATAGCAATTAAACACTGTAATGGTAGATGTGCAGAAGATGAATGTGAAAGTAGAGATACTGGGGTGCAAAGGAGCAAGATAAATAAATACAGTATGGGGATGAGGTAGTTGGATGGGCTATTTATAGATGGGCTATGTACAGGTGCAGTGATCTGTGAGCTGCTCTGACAGCTGGTGCTTAAAGTTAGTGAGGGAGATATGAGTCTCCAGCTTCAGTGATTTTTGCAGTTCGTTCCAGTCATTGGCAGCAGAGAACTGGAAGGAAAGGCAGCCAAAGGAAGAATTGGCTTTGGGGGTGACCAGTCAGATATACCTGCTGGAGCGCGTGCTACGGGTGGGTGCTGCTATGGTGACCAGTGAGCTGAGATAAGGCAGGGCTTTACCTAGCAGAGACTTGTAGATGACCTGGAGCCAGTGGGTTTGGCGACGAGTATGATGCGAGGGCCAGCCAACGAGAGCGTACAGGTCGCAGTGGTGGGTAGTGTATGGGGCTTTGGTGACAAAATTAATTGCACTGTGATAGACTGCATCCGATTTGTTGAGTAGAGTGTTGGAGGCTATTTTGTAAATGACATCGCCGAAGTCGAGGATCGGTAGGGTGGTCAGTTTTACGAGGGTATGTTTGGCAGCATGAGTGATGGATGCATTGTTGTGAAATAGGAGGCCGATTCTAGATTTAATTTTGGATTGGAGATGGATTGGATTGGAGATTACAGTCTAACCAGACACCTAGGTAATAATAATCCAATACAACTCAAAATTGCAGAGTTATCTGCATTCTTTCAAGCACACCCTTCTCATTCACCTGTGGTGAGTTATTCCCAATTTGCGATGAACAAATAAGGTTTTAAACGTAAAATGGTTAAATAAAGAGCAAAAATATTATTATATTATTATTTGTGCCCTGGTCTTATAAGAGCTCTTTGTCACTTCCCACGAGCTGGGTTGTGACAAAAACTCACACGTATTCTTATGTTTATAGTGTGTGTGTGTGCCAGGCTTACAATGATGGCAAAAAAACAACATTTGAGAGTGCGCTGACCCTGGTGCTAGAGGGGGTACACAGCTGGAGGTTGAATGTTTGAAGGGGTACGGGACTATTAAAAGTTTGGAAACCACTGCGCTAGAGGAATGGCTACGTTCTGGGCTTTATTTAAGGGCATATCTATCCAAAATATTTGGTCAGCAGTGAGTTGGGCTTCACCTCATACATTTGCAAAGTTTTATACCTCACTCATGCTATCAGAGAACCGGGGTTACGGTCATAACCTAAGGATATTAAGCAATGGATAAATCTACATAATGCATTGAAATAAAGGGCATAACCGACCAAACTATGGCAAAACATTTCTTAGTAGGTCTAAGCTACAAAGAAAAATATTTGATAAAGGTAGTTGAGGCTGTGGACAGAATTCAGCACTACTAAATAGACAGCGCATCCGGGCAGGTTAATTCAAGGGTGATCAGGTTGTTGTGGTTGCAGTAGCAGGTTTAGAAACTCTGTGCTTCTGTTGAGAAGAGAAGGCAGGGGAAACAGTACAGGTGCCTACTGGTAGCGTAGCCACACAGCCAGTCTTTTGGTTCATACCACTCGTGTTTATGCTGATTTTCTGTCCCTTCCTCTGATGAAGGTCAGGATGTGCAGGTGTTGGTCTCCATTGCTGAATTAGCCTACAAAAAATGTTCCTTGGAAATCCATTTTGCAACATTTTTTAGGTACTGTATAGTGTACATTTTTCCCAGTTTTTGACTTGCTAGCTACTGTAGCTAGCTTGATTAACTCAGTTCAAGGGATGTGCGTGCCAAGATTACGTCCAAATAAGTAGTGCTTTTCTCACACATGTTAAAGCCTTAAAGGCAATATGCATGTGCAAAATGTGAAATCCGCTCAATGCCATGAAGGAAGCTAGTATAAGCTGCCTACCCTTTCTATCAATAGTGACTGGAGTCAGGAATGGCCATTTGCGTCAACGATTTGAATGGATGGAAAGGTAGGCACATAGCGATGAGAGCTTTTGATGTAGCTTTAGCAATTTGGGGGATATTTAGCATAAAAACCACCAGAATCATTGAGGAAAACATTAGATAACAAAAACAATGGGAAGGGTTTAATATAATTTAAACATTTTATTTGGCTTTTGATCAGTTTTGTTTTATTAGATTAGCCTACCCTGACTGCACTCTACTGTTCAACCCTGAATGAGACAATCAAGTGTCTGTCAGATGTCATCCTAGTTGAAAAAGATGAACTAAGAGAATAGGAAAAGTTCAATGAAAGTTACGTCCAGTAAAAAAAAAATCACATATAAGCAATAAAACATGTTTTTCAGATGGTAGGAGTGGTGGGATGAACTTAATTTACTGGGCGGGCATCCTGATGTACAATGGATAATAAGTCTGACAATAAAACATAAGAAGGTTTATGTCGCTACATAGAGAAATAGTGCCAGTTGAGATGGAACCAGTCAAAGTTTTCATTGGGTCCGTGGCATGAACATCATACATTGTTGACTAAGGGGAGGAGAGCAGGCTGCAGATGGCCGTTAGAAGAGAGGATAATAGCACATATTCTCCTTAGTGTGAGAGTGATGGCGTGATTGTGCTCCTACGAAGGATAATCACTAATTAGAGGCTCTAATCTGTTGTGACGATAAGCAGTTTTTGTTGCCGAGTCTCTGTAAAGGAATAAGGCCCATGGTCTACTTACCTAGCAAGCTTCACTTAATAAACACCTCATTGCTGCCAGCAGGCCTTAGGTCATTTTTTCCTTTCATATTAATCAACTATCAGTCCTTGCTACTGCATATTTGACGAAGAAGATTAATAGACCCAACTGCTAGCGAATGCCCGACGTTACTGTGGATCGCCAACTGTGTTATAGTCTGTTGGGTTCCTTCAACTTCTTTGATTGTGTATTTACTCCAATTTAATTTTTACCATTATTATAGAGGAACCACCAGGGAATCTAAGAAAAGCACCCAATACTGGTTGTACTTACACCTTCCCTGTGTCAGCACAGCACCCAGTGTGAAACATGTCCACTCTTTCTGAGAACACCACAACTACTCCCCCTACCCTGTTCTGCAACACATGGGTTGGTCTGAAACTCACTGAGTACTGTGCATATAAAAAGGGTTTCAAATACAAACTGTATACAGAACGAATATACAGTAGGCCTCCCATATTAATCAAAAGGCTAGTTTTCAGAAGATTGACACTGGGTTATCTAGAAATTGCTATGTGTCAAGAGGACAAGGACCATTTATGTCCATTATCCCCTCAGGGTTGTGAAACTGTCTGTCTGGATGCTGGTTGTACAAGGATGAGGGAACAGCGCTCATTTCTCCCCACGGATATTTAACGTGTAATTTCCAGGAGAGAATCAATCATGTGGAAATTCAAATTCCCTGTCATTACCTTCAGCCATTTTGACAGCAGTTTCATGACCATAGAGAGCAGTGATGACCACTGTACCATATAGTATTCATGTGAATGGGGTTTGACCGTCAAACAGAGTCCTGTTACTATGTGTTATGTTCTATATATGCACCGTTTCAGTATTGTCAAATGTCTCCCTTCTCACCAAGTACATCTTGGATTCATGTGCATCCATGCATTACTGTTGCTAAGGCGTGACTCCTCATATGCTATGCTAACAGTAGAACTATTTATACTTTTAAATCATGCCGCAGTAATCACCTCACAGACTCACTGAAGCATTGCAGCAAACGTTCAGAAATAAGGAAGGGGAAAAAAGCTTTGTGAGAAATTCAGAATTTATGGGAAATTGCAGTCTTGCTAGTCTGAATCTATTTATTATTTTGGGAGCTCCTTAGATGAAGCGAGACTTCTCTCCTTGTAAATACAGATTAATGGATGAATATTAGTGTGGCGGCTAAAGAAGCAGTCACAGATAACTTCATTTGGTTAATGTCAGCTTTGGCGAGTTAAATGCTGTAAACTGGACCCTAAGCCTTTTCCAAACAGTGAGGAGGATTATGCACTTGCAGTCATTAAAACGTAATAACAACCCAATGCTGTGAAAAGTCTCTGAAGAAAAGGAAGCTGTTATTACTTGTAAAATGGATCTGGACATTTGTACTAGTGCCAACTTTCCGCTCTAAGCATCTGATTTCACACGAAAGCGCCTACCCATGGGTTTTCTGCAGAGGACCAATAAGAGATATCTCCCACATTTTATGTAACATAAACCTTACACCAGTATGCGATTGTAATTAGTTAACAAGCACACGCACTTATGGGTCATTTAACATGTGAAGTGTTTATTTCCAAAACGCTAATAAAAATCTAGTTTTTTCATCAGAAATGAATGCTTATGAGTTCCTTCATGTGTGTGTAAAATATTACTGTTCTCAGTTTTTTTATTCATAGATGTGTATGAAAATGATATTTTTTTGTTGTGTGGAAAACGCTACATATCCATTTTATAGATGGAATGGAATGTTCGTATCCTGTATATTTGACTGTGATATGTGGTTGTCTCATCTAGATATTTTAAGATTAATGCACTAACTGTAAGTCACTCTGGATAAGAGCATCTGCTAAATGACAAATGTGAAATGTACAGTAAATGTTTTTCATACAGATCTCATATTACTTTATTGCAGGATTTCACAAAAACGGTTCTCAGGACCCAGGGGTGCACATTTAGTTTTTTCCCCTAGCACTACACAGCTGATTCAAATAATAAATAAACTAAGCATCAAGCTTTGATTCTTTGAATCAAGTGTGTAGTACTAGGGCAAAAAACTAAACATTCACCCCCTGGGGTCCATAGGACCGAGTTTGGGAAACAATACTGCATATTGATTTCACAAATGTATCATTTGTAAATTTGTTTATTAAAAATGTTATTTGTCATGTTTGATTGTGTAAAACCTAGCAGTACTACTTGTTTTTCTGAGAGTGAGGCAGATATATACTGCATATACAGTGGGGAGAACAAGTATTTGATTCACTGCCGATTTTGCAGGTTTTCCTACTTACAAAGCATGTAGAGGTCTGTAACTTTTATCACTTCAACTGTGAGAGACGGAATCTAAAACAAAAATCCAGAAAATCACATTGTATGATTTTTAAGTAATTAATTTGCATTTTATTGCATGACATAAGTATTTGATACATCAGAAAAACAGAACTTAATATTTGGTACAGAAACCTTTGTTTGCAATTACAGAGATCATACGTTTCCTGTAGTTCTTGACCAGGTTTGCACACACAGGATTTTGGCCCACTCCTCCATACAGACCTTCTCCAGATCCTTCAGGTTTCGGGGCTGTCGCTGGGCAATACGGACTTTCAGCTCCCTCCAAAGATTTTCTATTGGGTTCAGGTCTGGAGACTGGCTAGGCTACTCCAGGACCTTGATATGCTTCTTACGGAGCCACTCCTTAGTTGCCCTGGCTGTGTGTTTCAGGGTCGTTGTCATGCTGGAAGACCCAGCCATGACCCATCTTCAATGCTCTTTACTGAGGGAAGGAGGTTGTTGGCCAAGATCTCGCGATACATGGCCCATCCATCCTCCCCTCAATACGGTGCAGTCGTCCTGTCCCCTTTGCAGAAAGCATCCCCAAAGAATTATGTTTCCACCTCCATGCTTCACGGTTGGATGGTGTTCTTGGGGTTGTACTCATCCTTCTTCTTCCTCCAAACACGGCGAGTGGAGTTTAGACCAAAAAGCTCTATTTTGTGCTCATCAGACCACATGACCTTCTCCCATTCCTCCTCTGATCATCCAGATGGTCATTGGCAAACTTCAGACGGGCTCTGATATGCGCTGCTTGAGCAGGGGGACCTTGCGTGCGCTGCAGAATTTTAATCCATGACGGCGTAGTGTGTTACTAATGGTTTTCTTTTGAGACTGTGGTCCCAGCTCTCTTTAGGTCATTGACCAGGTCCTGCCGTGTAGTTCTGGGCTGATCCCTCACCTTCCTCATGATCATTGATGCCCCACGAGGTGAGATCTTGCATGGAGCCCCAGACCGAGGGTGATTGAACTTCTTCCTTTCTAATAATTGCGCCAACAGTTGTTGCCTTCTCACCAAGCTGCTTGCCTATTGTCCGTGTAGCCCATCCCAGCTTGGGCAGGTCTACAATTTTATCCCTGATGTCCTTACACAGCTCTCTGGTCTTGGCCATTGTGGAGAGGTTGGAGTCTGTTTGATTGAGTGTGTGGACAGGTGTCTTTTATACAGGTAACGAGTTCAAACAGGTGCAGTTAATACAGGTAATGAGTTGGGAGAACAGAGGCTTCTTAAAGAAAAACTAACAGGTCTGTGAGAGCCGGAATTCTTACTGGTTGGTAGGTGATCAAATACTTATGTCATGCAATAAAATGCATAATGAATTACTTAAAAATCATACAATGTGATTTTCTGGATTTTTGTTTTAGATTCCGTCTCTCACAGTTGAAGTGTACCTATGATAAAAAATTACAGACCTCTACATGCTTTGTAAGTAGGAAAACCTGTAAAATCGGCAGTGTATCAAATACTTGTTCTCCCCACTGTATGTACAGTATATATTTGCCAAAAAACATGATTATTTGTCTCTGAAATGAAACCATAAGTGATAGATAAAAAACTAAAAAGTAATGTCATTAAAAAAACATGCCATGATTAAATAGTGAAGAAAAAGGCAGATTCCTATGGGGATCTTTTTATTATGCTAATTTATTTTCAGCGGGTTGCGGAACTTGACTCGAGGGTTAAACAATAAAAGCAAATTTACCAACATTTCATAAAATGGATATATAGCAATTTGGAATTAAACTCTTCATGTCCACTTTCACTCCTTTGTATTTACTTCGAAAACAAATGTCCACTAGAAAGCTATTTTCATTGAAAGTATGTCAGTTTTAGTTGTTGAATTGTCTCCTGTAATGTCTTCACCTCAGAGAAACCTGCCATCATCCACAGCGGAGACACCCCCTCTATGGACATCAAAATACCTTATTTTATCCTACAATCCACAATGAAAGGCCCTTCCCCATCTTCATGTCAGAAGGACAAGATATATATGGGGCACCAAAATATGTAGAAGATTGTCCTGAGGCAATTTATTCAATTTTCGATCTCAACAGTATAGGATTACTGTGCAAAAAAACCTCTCTGGTTTACCATTTTTTTTGCAACTGTGTGTTGTTTCATCATCTGTGAATTCTTATTATCAATTCAAAGGTCCCTATTTAAATTCTTTCAATTAGGTTTTATCTTCTGAATCTCATAAGCAGGCTCCTCAATAACTTTGCTCCAAGGCATTTAGCCCCCTGGCAAACCTCCGCTGGGTATACATTAAAGCTAACTTCTCAGGGATGTGGGTCTGATTTTTATCTATGTTCTGCCTAAGCATCTTATACTGATGAATAAATATGTGTCTTGTACTGAGCCCTGAATGGTAAGAACAGTTTCAGAATATGTTGTCCTTTGTATGATACCATGTGTATGTCTTTGCTATGCTGGTGGCATGAGTATTGTATTCCTGTTTGTGGATGTGTGAAACAATATAACATCCCTTTGTTAGAATAGAAAGCAGGTTTTTATCCTGACCTCTGGGGAAATGGTTGTTATTCATCCTGAAATACAAAAAATATATAGTTTCATTGCTAAAACCCTTTATTTCTTTATCTGATACACCACTAAATGCTTATCTCTGATTAAATCTCACCAGAACCTCAGTGGAATGTTGTTTCATCGCGTCATGTCAAATATTATTTTGTGGCTTTTCTATGAAGGTGTCTTTTATTTGGATTAGTAGTGAGTAAAAAGACAGGTTGTGACACAGGAAGAAAGGAACGTTATTCCCTGTGAGGTTTAAGAGATATTGTTCTATCTCTGCTATAATACTTCAGAGAGTGGATTATTAGTAGTGTTGCTAAGTAACAGAATGGAACTTTGTGGGAAGATACATTGTCTCATTTATTAAAAAGGAGTTAAGAACTAGTGTATCTTTCATTTGCTGTCCAACCTGTATTTTTTAGTAAAGTATATGATTAGTTATTTGATTAGATGATGTGAGTGTCAGAAATATATCCGGATTATTTTGTGCTGTTTGGCTAGTATTCACATTGTTCAACCACGAATTGTACCACTAAATATGCACATTTTCGAACAAACCATATATGTATTGTGTAATATGATGTTWTAGGACTGTCATCTGATGAAGTTTGWGAAGGTTAGTGAAAAWATTWATATKTTTTGCTGGTTTATTCGCTATCGCTAACGTGCCTTGAATGAATGCGGTTGTGTGGTAGGCTATTGTAGTAAGCTAATATAATGCTATATTGTGTTTTCGCTGTAAAACACTTAAAAATTCTGAAATATTGTCTGGATTCACAAGATGTTTGTCTTTCATTTGCTGTACACCGTGTATTTTTCATAAATGTTTTATGATGAGTATTTAGGTATTTCACATTGGTTTCTGTAGTTATTCTAGCTGCTTTGGTGAGACTACTGCAATGTAAAACTATGATTTATACCTGAAATATGCADATTTTTCMAACAAAACATATGCTATACAATAAATATGTTATCAGACTGTCATCTGATGAAGTTGTTTCTTGGTTAGTGACTATTTATATCTTTATTTGGTCGAATTTGTGATAGCTACCTATGCAGTAAAAAAATTGTGAAAATATGCGGTTGGGTCTTTTGCTATCGTGGTTAGCTAATAGAAATACATATTGTGTTTTCCCTGTAAAACATTTAAAAAATCGGAAATGATGGCTGGATTCACAAGATGTGTATCTTTCATCTGGTGTCTTGGACTTGTGATTTCATGATATTTAGATGCTAGTATTTACTTGTGGTGCTATGCTAGGCTATGCTAGTCAGCTTTTTTACTGATGAGGGTGCTCCCGGATCTGGGATTGTGACCAAGTAGAAGTTAATTGAACACTTTCTTGTCTTTAAGGAAGTTATGGGGAGTCCCATTTCTCAAGCGGATGGTATCCACCTTGCTGTTCCATGTAATTCCCGTCGCCACAAAAGTTGAATTGATACACATTGGCATCTTGTAATGTCATACTATACACTTTAGTGTGTTAGTTTACTTTATCTACCATTACCTGACATTTCCTGGAAGTCATGTCAATGGCAGAGTTGAGAACAAGCTTTGACACTGTTACCCAGTGACACAGCCGATGTTCTACACAACTACAGCATGGGGACAATCAGAGGACAGCAAGACAGGAAGTAGGGAACAGCAACACAGAACAATATAAGACCTAAAATAGCAACTACCAGGACTCATTATAAGATGCCGTATCAAATAGTTTACCCAGGAAACAAAGCTGAACGGCCTGCATCTGTTGTGACTGGCACTTGACAAGCTCTCAAAGAAAAAGTCTACTTGCTTGTCACAAATACCCACGCTCTACTGTGACAGAAAATGGTGGAGGTGGATAGAACATTGGGTCCACAGCTAACTGACAGCATCAAGGTCTTAGTGTGTAAGTAAGATGTGGAGTGAAGGAAAGCTGTCAAATGTAAGGATACAAACAACAAGGAGGAGTTTGAGCAACTTGTTGATGACATAACGGCTGTTTTGGAGACAGAAAACAAAAACTGGGACTCACTATCAAAAGTCACAAGAAAGACTACAAGCTGTTCCAATCTCTGACAAGGCTTTGATTCAAAATCAGGCTCCTCAAAAATAGCATCCTTACAGTATGTTTATTGCTACACTCCATTTGAAATGTTGTCACTCCTCAAATTACATTTTTTACGGTGTCAGAATACAGCATGCAGTTTTCATTTGTTTTTCAATGCAATCTTAATATGTACCAGCTTATACTTTTATTTTGCACATACATTAATAAGTAGTTAATGCCTTGTTCCCCTAAGTAAATGGCTGTTGATCCACAATAATGATTAAAAGACCTGGACTATACATTACTGTATTATAACTCCCAATAATTCGCTCCCATTGTATTAAGTGATGGTTAAAATGAGAACTAACATACTTTGCCTGCCAAAGTACATGTCAAAAACCATTGAAATGGAAAACAGTTTAGGGTAATACTTGATTTGCATTTGAAGTAACTGAGCGGTGCCAGTGAATGCAAGATTATACATTTTCAAAGGAAGGAATTATATAGCAGATTTAGTGCATTGTTCTGTGAAAAGCTACTCTGCACTGCAACCTAACATTTATTGGCAAAGAATGGTAAAGAATTTGAAGAGAGCAAGTCATATGGCGTGACGGTGCACTGATAAAAAGATCTGGGCGCCTTTCCACATGGGATTCAATAAACGAGTAGGGCTTCATTTAATATTTAGAGCATACTTTAATATATTGGCATCCGTATAACAACCCTAAAGAGCATGACACTTGAATTGTGGTTTAGCCACAAAGTAATCGAGTTTGTCTACTAATTGAATGCATTTAAAGACTAAAATTGTGCCTCAGATAAGTCAATCTGTCACTCACACTTAAAACCAAATAATAGGCAAAAACTATTCTAGCTAAGAGAAAGATCCTAATATATGAACACCATAATTTATAATGATTTATAAATCACTCTGAAAGAGTGATTGTTGAATAGCAATACACATTAATCATAATTGTAAGCAATACGAATAAGTTCAGGAAAGTACAGTAGCCTGCTAATGTTTTGGATCTTTAGTAGGAGGTGCAGAAACAATGAATCGACAATCAATGTGATTGGCCAACAATATACTTGTTAGAAGTAATTGACTTCAGCTCAGAGGGAGAGACAACTTTTTTTTTTTATGTTCAGGAAATCAAAGAGCCTCTCCCCAATACAGGGTCTGATAAACAGGACACGCCATATCCCAGTGCACAGATGAACCGTCTTTCCCAAAGATGAATAGGCTTGTGATGTAGGGCAAGAGTTAACGCTCTTCTTTATGCCTGGATTCCTGTCCTCATGATACAGGTGTAAGTCCCATACAATTTAACATTCATATAAATTTTACATTTTTGAGTTCATCCTCTGCATCTTCTCTGTATGTTCTCCAGCATCACAACTGAGATCAGACAATTGTTTTACTATTGTGCCAATGCAATCCCTACTCTCCCTTAGTCATTGCCCAGTGACACATAATGATTCAAGTTATATTACTTTGTGTACACTTGGGAATTAGCTATCTTCACAAAAAAGCAGAGCTTCAAAATGTTCATTTATATCAACTTCTTCTTTTAAGTTTAGTTTGTTTCTTACGCTTCTCAAAACACTGTCAAGACAAGTGACATAACTTTTTATTGAGAGCTTAGTGTACACAGCTGTGGCCGACAAAAAAATGTGTGCCCTGCTTGATGTAAAGAAAAAGAAAAAAGACGGTCTGAAATTACCTCAATCCCCCAAATCTGTTTTTATTAAATCCCCATAGAATTTGTGACGTGTTGAATGCTCCCCTGGGGGAACGTCTGCTACTACCAGGGGAATGTGTTATTCCATCTCACTGTCTCACCGTGCAACCTTTCCAATGTGAACCCTCTTGTTAGGATCAGGCCAAAAATACACTTCATGTGGGAAAATAGCAGCTTTCCTCTGTTGGTTTAACTGCATATGTGAAAGCCGTAATTGTGTCAACACTAAAGTGGGCAGACAGTTGGTGTGACATGTTTTTCTTCTTTCAGTGCTAGAACTTTCTCAGAAAGCTTCTGTAACTTTCATTTATGTCCCACAGTAGATGTAGGGTAAGGCAGTGTTTCTGTAACTCTGAAAAGAGACTGCAGCTTTTCTGCTACAGCTGACAACCAGGAACATACACTTCAAAGAGAGGCAATGTAACTGGAAAACAAAATGTCCACACACAGCATGGCTCTTTGGGAAAGATGCAATCATGTGTTACATTAGAAGCAGTGTATGCAGTGAACGAATATTGTAAAATCATGGTATTATTGTTCCCGTCATTGTGATAATACAAGAGTGTCTATAGTATTGTGCATATTGACATGGTGGACAACACTATTACTAGTATCTAAATCATCCATGACAGAAGTAATGAAAATCAATCCAGATTGATGAGAAGGCGAGAGGCTGCTGTGCTCACACACTGTCAGATATACAGAGCTCTTAACTCCCACTCATCCCTGGAGTCTCATAGATTCAAGAGCAATTAATGCCCTTAGGTTGCCATGGAGGATCTGGAAGGGGGTGGGGAATTGGTGCAGTGTTCAGTGTCTGAAGTAAACACAAACGCTGGGCGATTACGACGAAAGGGATGGGGAAAGGACTGTTCATGGTGAGCATGTGCCACAGATGTGTCCCAACGTGCAGGTGGCAAAAACATCTTGAGGTAATATAGAGTTGAGCTGTACACAAAATATGTTGCAGAACCAGGTTAAAAAAAAACTTGCCCACACCTTTTTGTGTGAGTTCCAAATATCTCTAACAATGCCCCAGCGTGAGTTTTCTTATGCGCGTGATGTCAGAATCCGCTCACAGTTGGCCTCAAGCAAAGGCACGCTGCCTGCTAATTCTCTATAGACTACCAATTTATACATTTTACATAATTTATTTTGCAACAGTTTTATATGAGGTTGCGTTCCGCCTCCACATTCATTCACATAGAAGTAGCCCATTTCACTGTGGTGGACAATTTACAATTGAGGCATGATATGCTACTGTAAGAAGAGGATTAGCTAGACGAGTTGGACAAACTTCTCTCTTCGATGAAAGCCCATGCACAACCCCAGTGTTTCCTCAGGTCAAGTATGCAGGCATTTGCGCATCTCCAGTCAGAACAGAACCTGCCCAAACTTTTCCCCACTGGCTCCTTTTCTGGCTGGTGCCCGCATTGCCTTCATTGTTGTTTCCTTAATAATAATTACTCTGTGCATTCCTATCAAAGTAAGTGCCTTATTGCACTATGAGTTTCTGTATATCGTGTTATGTCATCTCTACTGTAGCAGACCGTATTTATGTATGGAGCATAATGTATTCTGTGTGTATTCCTTTAAGCGCAGACACGTGAGGTACTGATTTCATAACCTTTATGGTGTTATACTCAATTGTTCTTATGTAGCTACATTTTTCAATTAATTCTGTAAAACAATGTCAAAGAAGTATTAGCTTGTGTTGTATCCTTTGAAGCTGCCCTGGCCTTATCATTYCCATTGCATTGGCCTGTGTATTTGGCCTATTTAGCATAGCGCTGCCTGTCCCTGATCCCTTGTGGTGCTCTAGTAGAGCTCTTCAGTTATTATGCTACTTCATTATAATATTGTTTTCTTGCTATATCCTGATATTTTATTCTAATGACTAATAATTCCACCTTATTGTGTACTTTCAGAAACCACACACACATACAGTAAAGAACATAACCTGCCAACATCATAACTGGAACTGGACATATTTTTTTGCCGAAGATTGAGGACAGCTTTTGTATGCTAGCAACATACCGTTTGGAGAGGGAGTAGGAGGGAGTGGAGAGGATGATGAGGGAGTGGGGAGGTGGGTGAGATATTGTCAATTTAATTGCATAACGGAACTGTATTTGATTTGTATGTAAACTGTATGTCCAATAGTATGGCACAGTGAATGCATTATTATACCCATAAAACCTAACGGTAAAACCCGGTAATGGTTCCATTCGTTTTTTCACCATTCATTTTTACATCTAGGATTTTAGAACAACTTCATATAAGGTCTGTGTTTCATGTAGGCTTACCCTGGTGTGACGTTTTGATAACTGTGTAATTCTCTCTTGGACAAGGTGAGTTTTATCAGTATTTCGCCTCAATTTACTCTCAACATTTTTAAATGCAAATTAGCAACAGAGAAGACCTCAGCAAGACTACAAATTCCCGCAGGAAGCTCCTGCATGTCATCTCTAGCTGACACTTTCAGCTACCTTTTATTTCTATTCTACTTGCATGACCAGAGACTTCAAAGACACCAAATGTATTTATTTGGAGTGGTACATGCTTTCATACAGTCTTGATTTATAGGATCCTTCCCATTACAGTATATGATCGATATGTCAAGTGATAACATGCCAAGTTATCAAATAAAAGCTGATTGAAAAACTGCTCTTGTCCTCGTGAAAATTAGTTAAATAAATATTCTACATCTTAATGTCATCTATCTAATCAATCTTTATTTATATAGCACATTTCTTACAAAGAATGCATTTCAAGGTGTTCAAAGTTATGCATTGAAAGGCATATGGCACATATGGCACCAAGAGGAAGGATGTTATAGGTGACCAGGGGATTGTCTTTACCAAATGTGAATGCCCTGTGGAGCTCATAAATTCAGCCATGTGGTTGCATTGGCTATTTTTGCGGTTCACAATATCGGCTGAATGGATGTGAAATGCTAGTGGAGGAAGCCAGACGTGCCCAACCAGGTGCAGTCAGTGGAGGAAGAATTTCTATATCCAGGAGGAGGAAGGGTATTACAACCTCCCTGAAGACCATCCTCACTAGCACCAGCTCCAAGGTCAGCTCCACATCATTGGAAGGGAGCCCTGCTTCTTCGTTGTGTGGACCTCCAAAGCCTCCATCACCATCCCATCCAGCGTGACGACCTCTGGCAGACTCATATTGCTGGACTAGAGGAGTTTTTCAAGGACCACATGCTTCCAAATTTGGCACTGCAACAGTAAACATCTGAAAATGTCTTGTAAATAATTTTTTCACTTAAATCAGTTTTTGTTCTTACCTTGATATTTTATTCCAATCAGGTTTTTTGGGGGGGTGGCACTGGATCAGTGTTCTTAACGCGCCTCCTGTCAGTACCTATTTCAGTGAAGCCAATGGTCCAAAAATATTCCACATAGTTCACACACTAGGCTCCCAGAATTCAATCACAAAGGCTGGTCTGAGTGCATATCCTCACAGTTTCATTCAATAGTATAACACAATTCACATTGCATTTTGTCATGGTCACAGTGGGAGTTGATATCTATGATGTTTAAATTATTTCTTACACCATTCGTTGTGTGGAGCTTCCTTTTCTGGTAAATGCAGGGCCATTTTTCTCTCCCAATGGAAAATGGCAGCTGCCTGTGCATTTGCAATGATTAAAGTAGTTTCAGTTTAGCATGTTTTCTGTTATACCAGGTCATTTACAAATGTAACAACAACGAATCATGTCACTCCTCCTCAAACTATCAATTAGCCAGGTGAATATGTAGATATACAATATCTGCACAGTATGTTTGTTAGCCAACTAGCGAAAAGGAAAGGGGGATACCTAGTCAGTTGTACAACTGAATACATTCAACTGAAATGTGTCTTCTGCATTTAACCCCAACCCCTGTGTTAAGTCCACCTGTGTTAAGTTCAATTGATTGGACATGAATTGGATAGGCACACACACCTGTCTATATAAGGTCCCACAGTTGACAGTGCATGTCAGAGCAAAAGTCAAGCCATGATGTCAAAGGAATTGGCCGTAGAGCTCCGAGACAGGATTGTGTCGAGGCACAGGTCTGGGGAAGGGTATAAAAAATTGTCTGCAGCATTTGAACTCTTTGGCCTGAATGCCAAGCATCAAGTCTGGAGGAAACCTGGCACCATCCCTACGGTAAAGCATGGTAGTGGCAGCATCATGCTGTGGGGATGTTTTTCAGCGGCAGGGACTGGGATACTAGTCAGGATCGAGGGAAAGATGAACGGAGCAAAGTACAGAGAGATGAAAACCTGCTCCAGAGCGCTCAGGACCTCAGAATGGCGCGAAGGTTCACCTTCCAACTGGACAACAACACTAAGCACACACCCTAGAGAATGCAGGAGTGGCTTCGGGAGAAGTCTCTGAATGTCCTTGAGTGGCCCAGCCAGAGGCCAGATTGAACCCGATCAAACATCTCTGGAGAGACCTGGAAATAGCTGTGCAGTGATTCTCCCCATCCAACCTGACAGAGCTTGAGAGGATCTGCAGAGAAGAATGGGAGAAACTCCCCTAATACAGGTGTGCCAAGCTTGTCGTGTCATACCAAAAAAGACACAAGACTGTAATCACCGCCAAAGGTGCTTAAACAAAGTGCTGAGTATTTTTGTGACTACCTGGACCTACCAATTGGTTTAAAAGTACTGAAACCAAACCATATGGATTTGAATGAAAATGATTTGAATAAACATGAAAAGGTGAATGTAAGAAGTACACATCATTTCAGGCTACATGTGACATTAAACAGCATATAAACACTCTAAATAGGTCAGGAGCCAGACAGGGAGTTTAAGGAACGAAAATGGAAGGAACGAAAATTAATTATTTAGGCTATATTATCTCAATTATTTCAAGTCTATAGCCTACAAAGAAATTAATTGTGAAGAATTTGCGAGTGTGACACAACTGGCTGGTAAAGACATAAAGCACTAAGCATTTAAACAACATTTTGTTGAATTAAATTATTATTGTTCTATAAATTGCTATTATAGGCTGTGACTTATTTCGAATTAAATACAAATTAAATGATAGATTACTCATTAGTGCCTTTGAATTCATTTTTCCAATACATTTTTAGAAACAGGATCTAATCTAATATTCTCTCCACCAGGGGTTCTTAAACTTTTTCAGCCTGGGACGCAAATGACAAATTCTGTGTTTTCCTGGGACCCAAGCTTAGGAAAATATGCAACTATACGTAAATATCGGTACATTTCATTGCCCTTATGCCTATAAAAAATATAGACCAAAACAAATAACAATGAAATATATTTGGTTTATTTTCCCCCATTAAAAACACTCTTACATACCTATCTAGGTTGGAATTGTTGCGGTTAAAATACAATAAATAATTTCATTCTGAACTGGAATAAACGCCTCACAAGTCCTCAAATGGCAGCTTCATTAAATAGTACCCGCAAAACACCAGTCTCAACGTCAACAGTGAAGAGGCGACACCGGGATGCTGGCCTTCTAGGCAGAGTTCCTCTGTCATGTGTCTGTGTTCTTTTATTTTTATTGGCCAGTCTGAGATCCCGGAGTCGCCTCTTCACTGTTGACTATGAGACTGGTGTTTTGAGGGTACTATTTAATGAATCTGCCAGTTGAGGACTTGTGAGGAGTCTGTTTCTCAAACTAAACACTCTAATGTACTTGTCCTCTTGCTCAGTTGTGCACCGGGGCCTCACACTCCTCTTTCTATTCTGGACGAGCGAGTTTGCTCCATTCTGTGAATTGAGTAGTAAACAGCGTTGGACGAGATCTTCAATTTCTTGACAATTTCTCGCATGGAATAGCCTTCATTTCTCAGAAAAATAATAGACTGACAAGTTTCAGAAGAAAGTTCTTTGTGTTTCTAGCCATTTTGAGCCTGTAATTGAACCCACAAAGGCTGATGCTCCAGATACTCAACTAGTCTAAAGAGGGCCCGTTTTATTGCTTCTTTATTCAAAACAAAAGTTTTCAGCTGTGCTAACATAATTGCAACAGGGTTTTCTAATGATCAATTATCCTTTTAAAATTATAAACTTGGATTAGCTAACACAACGTGCCATTGGAACACAGGAGTGATGGTTGCTGATAGTGGTCCTCTGTACGCCTATGTAGATATTCCATAAAAAATCAGCCGTTTCCAGCTACAAGTCATTTACAACATTAACAATGTCTACACTGTATTTCGGATCAATTTGATGTTATTTTACATGGACAAAAAATGTGCTTTATTTTCAAAAACAAGGAAATTTCAAGTGACCCCAAATTTTTGAACGGTAGTGTAAGTATTCAGACCCTTAACTCAGTAATTTGTTGAAGCACCTTTGCCAGTCATTACTGCTTCGAGACTTCTTGGGTATCACGCTAAAATCTTGGCACACTTGTATTTTGGGAGTGTCTCCCATTCTTCTCTATAGATTCTCTCAAGATCTGTCAGTTTGGGTGAGGAGCGTTGCTGCACAGCTATTTCCAGGTCTCTCCAGAGATGTTTGATCGGGTTCAAGACCGGGCTCTGGCTTGGCCACTCAAGGACATTCAGAGACTTGTCCCGAAGCCACTCCTGTGTTGTCTTGGCTGTGTGCTTAGGGTCATTGTCCAGTTGGAAGGTAAACCTTCACCCCAGTCTGAGTGTTATGCTGGTGAATGAGGACCCAAAAGCGACGTAATAGAAACAGAGTCTTTATTCCAGTATCAAACAAACAATGATTCTCCTGGATATATCAAAGGTAAATCCAAAACAGGAAACTGAAATCCTCTCGTCAGTAGAGAGGAACGACTGGAGACGCGACCACAGACTGCAGGTCGCTTCAGGAAGGCACAGGCCGTAGCTGACATAGACACCTGCTCACACGCAGCATCTGAAGAAGCAAAAACACGACAGGGCGAAACAAGGACACAGGACAGCAAACATCAAACAAAGAATCCGACAAGGACAGAAGCGGAAAACAGAGGGAGAAATAGGGACTCTAATCAGAGGGCAAAATAGGGGACAGGTGTGAAAGAGTAAATGAGGTCGTTAGGAGAATGAGAAACAGCTGGGAGCAGGAACGGAACGATAAGAGAGAGAGAGCGGGAGAGGAGAGAGGGAGGAGGAGAGAGAGGGATAGAAAAGAGGAAAGAACCTAATAAGACCAGCAGAGGGAAGCACAGGAACAAGACATGATGATCAAAGACAAAACATGACAGTAACCCCCTCACACGCAGCGCCTCCTGGCGCACTCGAGGAGGAACCCTGGCGGCAACGAAGGAAATCATCAATCAACGAACGGTCCAGCACGTCCCGAGATGGAACCCAACTCCTCTCCTCAGGACGTAACCCTCCCAATCCACTAAGTACTGGTGACCACGTCCCCGAGAACGCATGTCCATGATCTTCCGTACCTTGTAAATAGGAGCGCCTCGACAAGGATGAGGAGGGGGAGGGAAGACGAACGGGGCGCGAAGAAAAGGCTATGCAGAGAACATGAGAAGACAGGGTGGACGCGACGGAAGATGTCGCGGAAGAAGCAGTCGCACAGCGACAGGATTGACGACCTGAGAGACACGGAACGGACCAATGAACCGCGGAGTCAACTTGCGAGAAGCTGTCGTAAGGGGAAGGTTACGAGTGGAAAGCCACACTCTCTGACCGCGACAATACCTAGGACTCTTAACTCCTACGTTTATTGGCGGCTCTCACAGTCTGCGCCCTGTAACGGCAAATAGCAGACCTGACCCTCCTCCAGGTGCTGCTCACAACGTTGGACAAAAGCCTGAGCGCGAGGGAACGCTGGACTCGGCGAGCTGGGACGAGAACAGAGGAGGCTGGTACCCAAGACTACTCTGAAACGGAGATAGCCGGTAGCAGACGAAGGAAGCGAGTTGTGAGCGTACTCTGCCTAGGGGAGACTGTTCTGCCCAAGACGCAGCGGGTTTCGAAAAAGAAAGGCTGCGTAATATGCGACCAATCGACTGATTGGCCCTTTCTGCTTGGACCGCCTTTAGGAGAAGAGATAGGAAACACAAGCTGAAGTATTACAGGGCTGTTATACAGACGTACACTAGTACACTAACATGTACTAACATTTAGATCTCCCTTAGAAAACCCCCTCCAGACGAATCTACTACAGAGTACACACGACAAAAACACGAACAAACAACAGGAGTACTCCCAAGACCCCTCCAACAAGCGACTTACATGAAAACACAGCTGCAACCAGACTGTACAGGTGGGGATGAAAGACACCGAGTAGAACAGGCGAGCTTATATTCGGAAGCACACAATCATAACGACAGAACTCCCCATCACATACAAACATGTAAACAGACCGTACCCCTAGTGAAATTGACGAGACCCTCTCTGTCTGCCACCAACATACAGGCGTCCTAACGGGACCGAGCCGATGAATCTGAACACATCTCAACAGGATGATGAATTTGATGCCGTGGCTCTCTTAGCGAGACAGGAAAGGGCTTACGCGAGGGGAATGAAATGTTGCCGCCTAGGAGAACCTATCGATCTAACCCTAAGAATTCACAGATCTCCCCGCAGACGGAGCCAGACCGGTAATAAAGTCTAATGGCGATGTAGAGCACTCCGAACCTGCACACTGAGCTACGAGATATCGAGAGTGTGGAAGCAGCGACATGCTGAAGACGCCGGCTAGGCAGGTAGGAGTTACCTACTTAGTCTGCGCGCAGTCCGAACAGCACAAGCACGAAACGCGCGCGTGTCCCGCTCCTAGATGTAGGCCACCAAAACCGCTGGCGAATAGAAGCAGACGTACCCCGAACGCCGGGGTGGCCAGCTAAAACTTGGCAGAGTGAGCCCACTGGAGAAGAACAGCCAGACGAGTGAGAGACATGGAACGAACAGAAGGTTACTAGGACAAGCGCGCGGGCGACGCAGTAGTGAGTGAGTGCTCTGCTTTACCTGTCTCTCAATTCCCCAGACAGTCAACCCGACAACACCCCTTCAGGGAGATCCCCTCGGGGTCGGGTAGAAGCCACAGAAGAAGCTAAAAGCAGACGGGATAGGCCATCAGGCTTGGTGTTCTTATTTCCCGACGATAGAATCACGAACTCGAAACGAGCGAAAACAACGCCCAACGAGCTTGACGTGCATTAAGTCGTTTGCAGAACGGATGTACTCAAGGTTCTTATGGTCAGTCCAAACGACAAAAGGAGCGGTCGCCCCTCCAACCACTAGTCGCCATTCGCCTATGGCTAAGCGGATGGCGAGCAGTTCGCGGTTACCCACATCATAGTTGCGTTCGATGGCGACAGGCGATGAGAAAAGTAAGCGCAAGGATGGACCTTATCGTCAGAATGGAAGCGCTGAGACAGATGGCTCCCACGCCCACCTCTGAAGCGTCAACCTCGACAATGAATTGTTTAGTGACGTCAGGAGTAACAAGGATAGGGGGCGGATGTAAAACGCTTCTATGAGGATGCAAAAGCTCCCTGGGCGGAACCGGACCACTTAAAGCAAGTCTTGACAGAAGTCAGAGCTGTGAGAGGGGCAGCCACTTGACCGAAATTACGAATGAAACGCCGATAGAAATTAGCGAAACCGAGAAAGCGCTGCAACTCGACACGTGACTTAGGAACGGGCCAATCGCTGACAGCCTGGACCTTAGCGGGATCCATCTGAATGCCTTCAGCGGAAATAACAGAACCGAGAAATGTGCACAGAGGAGACATGAAAGGCGCACTTCTCAGCCTTAACGTAGAGACAATCTCTAAAAGGCGCTGGCGTACACGTCGAACGTGACTGAACATGAGATCTCGAGTGACGGTGAAAAAAAATCAGGATATCGTCAAGGTAAACGAAAACAAAAATGTTCAGCATGTCTCTCAGTACATCATTAACTAATGCCTGAAAGACAGCTGGAGCATTAGCGAGACCAAACGGCAGAACCCGGTATTCAAAATGCCCTAACGGAGTGATAACGCCGTTTTCCACTCGTCCCCTCTCTGATGCGTACGAGATGGTAAGCGTTACGAAGGTCCAAATTAGTAAAGAACCTGGCTCCCTGCAAAAATCTCGAAGGCTGACGACATAAGGGGAAGCGGATAACGATTCTTAACCGTTATGTCATTCAGCCCTCGATAATCCACGCAGGGGCGCAGAGTACCGTCCTTCTTCTTAACAAAGAAAACCCCGCTCCGGCGGGGAGGAAGAAGCGCACCACGGTACCGGCGTCGAGAGAAACAGACAGATAATCCTCGAGAGCTTACGTTTGGACCGACAGAGAGTATAGTCTACCCGAGGGGGAGTGGTCCCCGGAAGGAGATCAATACAACAATCATACGACCGGTGAGGAGAAGAGGAGCTGGCTCTGGACCGACTGAAGACCGTGCGCAGATCATGATATTCCTCCGGCACTCCTGTCAAATCACCGATTCCTCCTGAGTAGAGGGGACAGAAGACAGGAGGGATAGCAGACATTAAACACTTCACATGACAAGAAACGTTCCAGGATAGGATAGATATTACTAGACCAATTAATAGAGGATTATATACATACTAGCCAGGGATGACCCAAAACAAACAGGTGTAAAAGGTGAACGAAAAATCAAAAAGGAAATGGTCTCACTGTGGTTACCAGATACTGTGAGGGTTAAAGGTAGTGTCTCACATCTGATACTGGGAGAAGACTACCATCTAAGGCGAACATGGGCGTGGCTTCCCTAACTGTCTGAGAGGAATGTCATGTTTCCGAGCCCATGCTTCGTCCATAAACAACCCTCAGCCCAGAGTCTATCAAGCACTGCAGGAAGCAGCCGAAACCGTGCCAGCGTAGATGGACCGACAAGGTAGTACAGGATCTTGATGGAGAGACCTGAGTAGTAGCGCTCACCAGTAGCCTCCGCTTACTGATGAGCTCTGGCCCTTTACGGGACATGACATGACAAAATGTCCAGCAGAACCGCAATAGAGGCAAAGCGCGTGTGGTGTTTCTCCGTTCCCTCTCCTTAGTCGATGATGCGAATACCTCCCAGCCTGCATGGGCTCAGTCTCCTGAGCCGGTGGAGGGAAGAGGTTGAGTGAAGGCGGAGAGGGGAAAACACCGTTAACGCGCAGGCGCTCTTTCGACTTACGAGAACTAACGGTGCGAGATCTACCGTCGATTCTATCGTGATGGCCCGCGGTGCAATCAAGAAGAGATCCCACAGCTGGAAGGAACCTCCGGGAGAGAATCTCAGATCAATTAACTACATCACTTGAACGCTCGAGCAGTCCGTCCGAGTCCCTCCAAAAGAAGAACGAGCGAGCAACGCCGGCTCGTTCCAGTCACTGGATGCACGCCAGAGTGCGAAACTCTATAGAGTAATCCGTTATGGATCGAATCACCTTGACATAGGGAAGCCAGGGCCCTGGAAGCCTCCTTCCAAAAACTGAACGATCAAAACAACCGTATCATCTCCTACTTTAAAGTTCTGATAAACGTTAGAACACATCACTGCCCATTGCCCTCCTGTCCTCCACAGATAGCTTGTGGCCCACTCGAGCCCGACCAGTAAGGAGTGATATAGACGTAAGCGATCCGAGCTCTCTCTCTTGAGTATGTGTTGGGCTGGAGAGAGACACAATATCACACTGGGAGAAAGGAGCGAGATACCTCAGTGGGGCTGCCGCAGAGTAAACATGGTGGGTTATTAACCCTAGGTTCCGGAGACTCGGAAGACCAGGAAGTAAGCTTGTGGCAACGAGACGAAGACGTCTGAAACTGCCTGACAGGTCGGAGAACCTGAGTGGCCAGGTCTCCCAAGACAGTGCACAGAGCAGCCAGACAATTCCTGCTCGTGTCTGCCGAGCATTGCTCCCTGGAACTTGACGGCAGTGTTGAGAGAATCCGTAGTCGCTGGGTCCATCTTGGTCGGATTCTTCTGTTATGCTGGTGAATGAGGACCCAAAAGCGACGTAATAGAAACAGAGTCTTTATTCCAGTATCAAACAAACAATGATTCTCCTGGATATATCAAAGGTAAATCCAAAACAGGAAACTGAAATCCTCTCGTCAGTAGAGAGGAACGACTGGAGACGCGACCACAGACTGCAGGTCGCTTCAGGAAGGCACAGGCCGTAGCTGACATGACACCCTGCTCTACACGCAGCATCTGAAGAAGGCAAAAACACACAGGGCGAAACAAGGACACACAGGACAGCAAACATCAAACAAGAATCCGACAAGGACAGAAGCGGAAAACAGAGGAGAGAATAGGGACTCTAATCAGAGGGCAAAAATAGGGCGGTGATGCAGGTCTGTGAAACAGTAAATGAGAGGTACGTTAGGCAGAATAGAGAAAAACAGGCTGGGAGCAGGACGGACGATAGCCCACCAGAGAAGCGGGAGAGGGAGAGAGGGAGGAGGAGAGAGAGGGATAGAAAGAGGGAAAGAACCTAATAAGACCAGCAGAGGGAAGCACAGGAACAAGACATGATGATCAAAGACAAAACATGACACTGAGGTCCTGAGCACTCTGGAGCAGATTTCCATCTCTCTGTACTTTGCTCTGTTCATCTTTGCCTCGATTCTGACTAGTCTTCTAGTCCCTGCCGCTGAAAAACATCCCCAGAGCATGATGCTGCCACCACTATGCTTCGACGTAGGGATGGTGCCAGGTTTCCTCCATACATGACGCTTGGCATTCAGGCCATAGAGTTCAATCTTGGTTTCATCAGACCAGAGAATCTTGTTTCTCATGGTCTGAGAGTCCTTTAGGTGCCTTTTGGCAAACTCCAAGTGGGCTGTCGTGCCTTTTACTGAGGAGTGGCTTCCATCTGGCCGCTCTACCATAAAGGCCTGATTGGTGGAGTGCTGCAGAGATAGTTGTACTTCTGGAAGGTTCTCCCATCTCCACAGAGGAACTCTGGAGCGCTGTCAGGATGACCATCAGGTTCTTGGTCACCTCCCTGACCAAGGCCCTTCTCTCCCCAATTGCTCAGTTTAGCCGGGCGACCAGCTCTAGGAAGAGTCTTGGTGGTTCAAAACTTCTTCCATTTAATAATGATGGAAGCCACTGTGTTCTTGGGGACCTTCAATGTGGCAGACATTTTTTTTGGGACCCTTCCCCACATCTCTACCTCGACACAATCCTGTCTTGGAGCTCTACGGACAATTCCTTCGACCTCATGGCTTGGTTTTTACTCTGACATGCACTGTCAACTCTGGGAACTTACATAGACAAGTGGGTTCCTTTCCAAATCATGTTCTATCTATTGAATTTACCACAGGTCGACTCCAATCAAGTTGTAGAAACATCTCAAGGATGATCAATGGAAACAGGATGCACCTGAGCTCAATTTCAAGTGTCATAGCAAAGGTTCTGAATGCTTATGTAAATAAGATATTTCTGTTTATTTTTAATACATTTGATCAAATGTCTAAACCTGTTTTTGCTTTTTCATTATGGGGAATTTTGTGTATATTGTTAAGGACTTTCTTTTCATTGAATCAATTTTAGAATAAGGCTGTAATGTAACAAAATGTGGAAATAGTCAAGGCGTCTGAATACTTTTCGAAGGCACTGTATATACCCACCTCGTTCCTTTCTTTTAGCATGTGCACATATTAAGTACACCATCATGCTTTTGTGACACGTGTCTTTTCAGATTCCACAATGATTCTTTAGTTGTGGACACTACATCGCAACACTCCCTCTCTTACTATTCGTCCTCATCTTTTTAAGTCACCTTGATTTAGCAACTTTGTGTTCTATCAGTATCTTTATGAAATTATTTAGTCAACTCCGTCACAGTAGCTAAAGCAAGGGGCTATAGCAGCACACAAGTAGATTACCAATGGGCCGGGCATGCCCTGAGCTGGTGAAGTGAGCGCTACTGGAGCGAAATTGGAGAGGGAGAGAAGGCTGACACTTCAGCCTTTGGTAATCTCGCTCCGCGCTCCAGTCAAATTGGGCACGCTCTGCTCACATACTTTGTTTGAAATTAATTGGCTAGCTAGCTAACATTAGCTAGCAGGGATCTTCTTAGCTAGCCAGTTTGAGTTTAAACATGATCAATAGCAAGCTGGCTATTATTACATCCTATCAATTTTGAATTTTTATTTTGTATATATTTTTTTTAACCTTTATTTAGCTATGCAAGTCAGTTAAGAACAAATTCTTATTTACAATGACGGCCTACACCAGCCAAACCCGGACGACGCTGGGCCAATTGTGTGCCTCCCAATCACGGCCGGATGTGATGCAGACTGGATTCAAACCAGGGACTGCAGTGACTCCTCTTGCACTGAGATGCAGTGCATTAGACCGCTGTGCTACTCGGGAGCCGAATCCTCATTGTCAGGTGTAACGTTAGCTATGCAAATGACATTACATCACATTACACATTCGGGAGAGGCTATGTATACTGAACCAAAATATAAACGCAAAATGTAATAATTTTAATGATTTTGCTGAGTTACAGTTCATATAAGGAAATCAGTCAATTGAAATAAATTCATTAGGCTCTAATCAATGGATTTCACATGACTGGGCTAGGGCCCAGCCATGGGTGGGCCTGGGAGGTAATAGGCCTACCCACTCGGGAGCCAGGACCAACCAATCAGAACTAGTTTTTCCCCACAAAATGTCTTTATTACAGACCGAAATACTCCTGTTTCATTAGCTGTCCGGGTGGATGTTCTCAGACGATCCCGCATGTGAAGAAGCTAGATGTGAAGGTCCTGGGGTGGCGTGGCTACACATGGTCTGCGGTTGAGGCCAGTTGGACGTTCTGCCAAATTCTCTAAAACATTGGAGGTGGCTTATGGTGGAGAAATGAAAATTCAATACTCTGGCAACAGCTCTGGTGGACATTCCTGCAGTCAGCATGTCAATTGCACACTCCCTCAAAACTTGGCATTGTGTTGTGTGACAAAATTGCACATTTTAGAGTGGCCTCTTATTGTCCCCAGTACAAGGTGCACCTGTGTAATGATCATGCTGTTTAATCAGCTTCTCGATGTGACACATCCATCTATTCTGCCAACAATGCCTCATATGTCATGGACTATTGAGTCAATTAGAACAAATTTTTGTACAACCTCTTATAAAGTTGGTTTTAAAGCATAAACTGGGAATTTTATATTTTTGACATATATGATTGTCTGGTTCATATCGGCAAAGTATTTAAAATGCTGTCAGTTCCACTATGGATGGTGCATCAATACAGTTGCTGCAGAGGGAGGAAACGGCTCAGTGATTCCACCATGAGGCCAATGGTGACTTTAAAAAAGTTACAGAGTTTAATGGCTGTAATAGAAAACTAAGGATGGATCAACATTGTAGTTACTCCACAATACTAATCTAATTGACAGAGTGAAAAGGGAGACTGTACAGAATTAAAATATTCCAAAACATGCATCCTGTTAGCAACAAGGCACTAAAGTAATAGTGCAAAAAATGTGGAAAAGCAATTCGCTTTGTCCTGAATACAAAGTGTTAAGTTTTGGGCAAATCCAGTTCTTACTACCACTCCATATTTTCAAGAATAGTGGTGGATGCATCATGTTATGGGTGTGCTTGTAATCATTAAGGACTGGGGAGTTGTTCAGGATAAACTAAACGGAATGGAGCTAAGCACAGGCAAAATTCTAGAGGAAAACCTGGTTCAGTCTGCCTTCCACCCTACACTGGAAGATTAGATCACTTTTCAGCAGGTCAATAATCAAAAACACAAGGCCAAATCTACACTGGAGTTGCTTACCAAGAAGACAATGAATGTTCCTGAGTGGCCAGTAACAGTTGACTTAAATCTGTTTGACAATCAGAACTGTGAGAAGAATACTGGGCAAATGTTGCACAATCCAGTTGTGGAAAGCTCTAACAGACTTACCCAAAACGACTCAGGGTTGTAATTGCTGCCAAAGCTGATTCTAATATGTATTGACTCAGGAGGTTGAATACTTATCTCATCAGTGTTTTATTTTTTCAATTTTATAGTATACATTTTTGAATTGAATATTTGCTGCAGATCATTGGCAGAAAATGAACATTAAATCCATTTGAATCCCACTTTGTATAAATGATTGGAGACAGGCACAGGAATACGTAATATGGGGCTTTAAAACTCCACCCAAATTACACAATATGCCATGAAAGGCATGGAGACGAACCCCAAAGCAAACATATATACGAAACACAGGGATGTAACCCAAATTCAAGAGTGAGGTTGAACCTCAAATACACCGGACGAGACCCGTAACAATGCACGGGACCCGTAATAACAATTGCGCGGGACGAGACCCGTAATAACAATTGCGCGGGACGAGACCCGTAATACAATTGCGCGGGACGAGACCCGTAATAACATTGCGCGGGACGGCCGTAATAATTGCGCGGGACGAGACCCGTAATAGCAAATTGCGCGGGACGAGACCCGTAATAACAATTGCGCGGGACGAGACCGTAATGCAATTGCGCGGGACGAGACCCGTAATAGCAATTGCGCGGGACGAGACCCGTAATAACAATTGCGCGGGACGAGACCATTGATAACAATTGCACGGGACGAGACCATTGATAACAATTGCACGGGAAGAGACCATTGATAACAATTGCACGGGACGAGACCATTGATAACAATTGCACGGGAAGAGACCATTGATAACAATTGCACGGGACGAGACCCGTAATAACAATTGCAAGGAACAAGACCCGTAATAACAATTGCACAAAACCACGCAAGCCGAAATAACAACACAGGTACTCACAGGACCAAATAGGAACCAGGTGTGCGTAATTAGACAAGATAGTCCGGGGTTGGTGGTAAGGAACCAGTTCAGTGACACCTAGAAGCCGGTGATGTAGAGCTCCGAAACTGGTGCACGAAATGAGCAGCAGTACTGGAGGGATCCGTGACACACTTTGTAACACAACAAAATGTAGAAAAAGTCAAGGGGTGTTAGTACTTTCTGAAGGCACTGCATGTCACCTAATCACTTATGGTAAGAATACTGTAAAGATTAAAATAAACAAGAAAACATAACATTCAATTCAAATAAAATATTATTTCTCACATTCGCCGAATACAACAGCCTTACCGTTAAATGCTTGCTTACAAGCCCTTAACCAACAATGCAGTTTTAAGAAAAATAAGAGTTAAGAAAATATTTATGAAATAAACTAACAATAATGAGGCTATATACAGGGGGTACCGGTACAGAGTCAATGTGCTGAGGTACAGGTTAGTCAAGGTAATTGAGGTAATATGTGCATGTAGGTAGGGGTGAAGTGACAATGCATAGATAATAAACAGCGAGTAGCAGAAGCATACAAAAAGGGGTTTTCAATGTAAATAGTCTGAGTAGCCATTTGATTAACTGTTTAGCAGTTGTATGGCTTGGGGGTAGAAGCTGTTAGGAGACTTTTGGACATAGACTTGGCACTCTGGTACCGCTTGCCATGTGGTAGCAGAGAGAACAGTCTATGACTAGGCTGGCTGGAGTCTTTGACAATTGTTAGGGCCTTCCTCTGACACCGCCTGCTATAGACGCCCTGGATGGCAGGAAGATTGTACTGGGCCATACTCACTATATACTGTAGTGCCTTGCGGTCGGATGCCGAGCAGTTGCCATACCAGGCGTTGATGCAACCAGTCAGTATGCCTTCGATGGTGCAGATGTAGAACTTTTTGAGGATCTGAGGACCCATGCCAAATAATTTCAGTCTCCTGGGGGGAATAGTCGTTGTTGTGTCCTCTTCACAACTGTCTTGGTGTGTTTGGACCATGATAGTTTGTTGGTGATGTGGACACCAAGAAACTTGAAGCTCTCGACCTGCTCCACTACAGCATCTTTGATGTGGATGGGGGCGTGCTCGGCCCTCTTTTTCCTGTAGTCCACAAGCAACTCCTTTATCTTGATCACATTGAGGGAGAGGTTGTTGTCCTGGCACCACACTGCCAGCTCTCTGACCTCCTCCCTATAGGCTGTCTCATCATTGTCGGTGATCAGGCCTACTACTGTTGTTTCATCTGCAAACTTAATGATGGTGTTGGAGTCATGCTTAGCCACGTCATGCTTGGCCACTATTTAACGGTCTTACTCACATCGGCTATGGAGAGCGTGATCACACAGTCGTCTGGAACAGCTGGTGCTCTCTGGCATGCTTCAGTGTTGCTTGCCTCGAAGCGCGCATATAAGACTTTGAGCTCATCTGGTAGGCTAGTGTCACTGGGCAGCTCGCGGCTGGGGTTCCCTTTGTGGTCCGTAATAGTTTGCAAGCCCTGCCACATCAGGTCATCTACTGTATAGTTCAGCCACTGTTTCCCAATTGTTGACCAATGATGATTGTTAGAAAATGGCATTATTATGTTTTTAAGTCTGGGCTACTTAAAAGGCCTGTGAGAGTATTTGCCTATCTTGAAAAACAACAGCTTGGAAACAGCTTTCCTGTCTAGTGAGATTGGCTGGGTGGACTCTCCAGTCTAATCTTCAAACATCCATGCAGACATAGTTTTAATTAATGGCCTAAATACTTCAAAATCTATTGATGATTGTGCTTTATGATGGAAATGGCTCAGATATCCCACAAAATACAATGAATTTCCAACTGTGGTAGGAAAATAGCATTAAAAAGGAATGCTCGTACATAATATTGATAACTTATCTGGTCATCATATTCAATCATCTATGTAAGATAGGACACTGTGGGTTCAGACTAAGTTAACGTTCAATGACATTCGGTCTTCATGTGTTACTTTGTACCTTGATGAGGTGAATCATTTGAATTTCTGACCCTAACAGTTAGACATTGTATTAATTGAAATTTTCATAGTTTAAATTGTATTACAGAGAATGGCATGTCCTTCTGGGAATGAAATAGGGCATCACAAAGCTCTGTTCTAAACTACTAAAGAAATCCATGGTTAACGCCAAGCTAGATGTCAAACAAATCATTGACTACTATTCCTTTCTATGTGGGAAAAAAAGCACATTGAAATGCCTAAGTTTGTGTAAATCTGTACATGGCTAAAAAAAACAGAAATACAGTGCCACCATGATAACTCCCGACTGACGTCTGAAGCCCTGTATGCAAGCACAAATTGTTACTGGGCAGAAAATAACCTAATTTGAAAACAATGATAACAGTTAGTCAAGTAGAATATGATCTAATTCAAACACATGACGTACAATAAGAATTTGTGAGTCATCTCCAATTATTCAGATCTGCGACCTATGGAGGCGCCAGTTACTTAGGTGGTGGTGGTAATTGCGAGACTCAGCACACATTTTACACTGACTCTAGACAAGGTAATTAAAAACAGAGGCAAGCAGTAGCTACACTCCTAGGGAGAGAACCAAGGAAGCAGTGGCAAAGAGATTGCTGCTGCAGCAACACGAACTTCACACTGACTACACAAGGCAAATACGTCTCTTTGTGATTAGCAGTGATTGGCTGGTCCTGATACTGTCTATCAGTCCTGCCTGTGTGTTGTGTCTTTAGTACTGGAGCTGCGGCCCTGCAACACACCGAGGCAGTTGACTTGCCTGTTCAGCACTGACCTCCTGTTTGTAGGCAAACAGCCCATAATAAATGCTCGTTCCGTTTGAAATGTGACAGATTGGCAGTTTTAAATCTGAGTACTTATTATTTCCCTCTCGGCCCCTCCTCTCTATGCAATGCAATGCAATGCAATGCAGTGACAGGTCTGAAAGACGGATTGTGTGGAGTGCTGTCCTTGCTTTCTTATGCATGTGCCTTAGGGCAATAGTCTCTACGTTAGTGTACATCCCCTCTCTCTCTCTCTTCGCTGCCCATGAAAATATATTATTTTTGACAGATACTCAATAAGAATGCATATTAATGGGTGTTTCAGAGCTAGGCTTGTCCTGTTGTAGTTCTCTCCGTAAGGCCAACAAGTGATTCAGCTCTGACTTCATCAAGTTAAAACTTCCATTTTGAACTGTACTATCTGTTCACTTAGAAATTATTAGGCTATATATTGCTCTCCTGCTCCTTTTCTTGCATGCTATCCTCCATTTGTAATGCACACCATTCCATTTACTTTAAATCATGATCTTACAAACAGTAACTGTATTCAAGTGCGATGGATACATCCACATGTCTTACAGCATGATATTGAGTGGCAGTCCGTGTTTGCCTAGTTCTCTCAGGAAATTACAAAGCCAATCTAACAGCTTGGCATACAGCTCCCGTCTGTTCTATTCCATAATGAATACCACATAGAACTCTGCCGTAGTGTTTCTTTCTTCTGTTCATCTAATTGCTTTTTCCTAGCACAATCCCCTACTTAAAGATCACTACATTCTGTAACTTGTATCCCTCCCTTAATTAGAAATGTCATGACTCATGTAATACTGGCTGACAATCAAACATTGCAGTTTAATGACTGTATGCAAAATATGTCATATTTTGCATACAGTATGTCGTCTGAATAATATGTAATATGATTTAACTCAAAAATCAGACTATAGGTGTGTGCTCAATGTGACAACTTGACAACTATGTGCGTCGGTGTGACTGGTTTGATGTAGAAAATTAAAGAAAATGGGATTGAATTTATAGATTTTAGAGCTGAACATAGTGCAATCGATGTCCAATATTTACTCAGTGCCTCAATGTTACTTACGTCACAGCCGTGTCAGAGGTGGGACTCTGGCTCCGGGGGTCAAATGTGAAAGGTCACGCAACAATTGATCAAGTCCTACTTTCACACACAATCACACTTGTGTACTCCGTAGACCCCATTGTGATCATTCCTCCTACTAGGTCTAATTCACCTTCCTGTCCAAGGCTAGTGGTCAGGGACCAAGACACTAGCAATGAAATACAACATCCTTGGAAGGAGCTGTAGGCTGTGGAGAGACACAGACATTAAATTATTTCGAAGAGAACAAAGTAGATGTCTGCTTGGGCAATGAATAGGCTCTGCTAGTTGCGCCTGAGAACCAAGTGACAGTTGTGACATTATTAAGTCTTCAATACGGGACCTTGCCATAATTATGGAGACAAAATGGCAGAGCTGTCAGTCACGAAGCAGAATTATGAAAGTGAATGTTGTGTGTGATGACAGGGGATGTCGTTGAGATTCTTGGATGGGGGGGGGGACAACTGCTAGACAGGTCTTATCAACAGAATTTAGGGAGAAACGCATAAACAAACAGCCTCAATTCCACTGCTTCCAGTACAAGCCAGTCAAGCTGGAAATACATCTATTTACATTATTTATATACTCACAAATTCTGTTCTGATACAATATACAACAATTTGGTGCACTGTGTGGTGATCCACTACGGGTAATCCATGTGTTATTTCTCAGTCTGTTTGGTTGATTTCATTCCTCTTCAACTCAACAACATTTAGGATTACTGTTTGAACAGTGAGCTTCAATCATATTTGCGTCTATTTTTCTCAGGGAAACAACAACCAACAACCAAATAAAATACATTTGACAGTTAAAACAAACTATGGGTATTTCAAAAATTGAGAGAAGATGCCATAAATTGACCCAACCTCCACTCACTGACCTAAGAGTTTTTACCTTATAGCGACTCTCAGCATGAAGCTTCTCTGAAACTTCACGATCAACATCTGGCCCTAAAGGAGAAAACAAAAAGTGCAACCTCATGCTTTCTCTCTGTGGGGAGAATTCTCCTGTGGCTGCGTTGAGGGTTACAGTATGACCTAAACAGGCCAGTGCAGTAGACAAAAAGGGAGGGGGCAAATAATGCTTGTATGTAGATTAATGATGCTTTGCAGGCATGTTTTCCTTCCTATGCCTATAGGGAGAATAATGCATACTAAGTAAGTCATGTCTAATATGCTAAATCTGTTCAGGTGTACAGGGAGGGACTCTTTGCTTTGGCCGGGACACATGACAAATAGACTTACTAATGGGGCTAAAATGTGACTCTTGTTTACATAGGTGCAGAAATGTTTGTGTTGTCTTTCTATAGCCACTTTATTTTCTCTGCACATTATAGACTGAAACCTTCATTCACATTCCTCCTTTTTTAGTAAGTAAATGATGCATTACAAAATGTGAGTCCTATCTAATGAAATGGTATGACCATGCCCTGATTAGTAAAGTTGTCTGAAATTGTATGTGCAATCTTAAAATAGATTTTTTCCCCGTGAGGCATTAGGTTTACAGAGAAACCAGGGTTAGGCACTGCATGGGAGTAAACACTTTGAAACTGAAGAGGTACTACCTCAACACCACTAAGAATGTTCATTTTCCTTTTAAAAACATGTTCTAATGAACATGACCCAGTTCTCTTATGAGAATCAACAAGTAGTAAGTTGATGACACTAGCAATATTTGAAAATAGGCCAGAGTAGGGGAAAATTTAAATATGGTATGCCTATATTGGTAATTGTTGCATGAATTAAGCCATGATATTGTGGAATTTAAAAAATGTATTTACCAAACAAAGTGGTTCATGTCCAACATCTTAATTGCACCATGTGTGTCTTCTCCATTTTACTCACTGCAGGATATGTCCATGTGCGTGTGTGTTCGAGGTCATGATAATTAAACTATGTTACACATTACATCCTGAGGTCAGTAGTTTGGGTACCGCTTTCCGTGTTATCGTAATGTTTTATCAGGGTCATCCCACTGTCCCAAGGGATGCAGAAAATGGTGGAGCAAAATTATTCCCGAAGGACAATATCCACACTATATTCAAATGTCACTTCAACTTCAGCACTCGATTAGAGCAGCTCATTTTATGCGATTTTAAAGGGCTTTTACAACGGGCTACCAATTATATTAGAAACATTATTTTGATAAATGTATTCATAGGCTACTATCCCTTACAAAAATGTACCATGGTACTATCATGGTTTTTTGGTCACTACCATGGCAGGAATATACCATTGGTACTGGAGCAAATAACATGGTATTTTCCTGCCATGGTAGTGACCAAATAAACATGATAGTACCATGGTAGTTTTTTCATTGTACTATCATGGTTCTTTGGTCACTACCATGGCAGGAAAATACCTTGGTATTTGCACCAGTACTATGGTATTATCCTGCCATGGTAGTGACCCAAAAAATATAATATATTTTTTAATTGTACTAGCTTCCATGGTACACAAATATACCACGGTAAAATATCATGATTTTGTACTAGCAGCATGTAGTGAAACATGAAATCATGGTAGCTGTTTACAATGTATTATTATGGTCTGTGTGAAGGGCTGTGGTGGTCATGAAATTTTGTCAGCCGGTGATTGTTGTGCAAATAACTGCCGGTCTCGCGGTAATTGACTGTTAATTAACATAAACACGTATATCATCTCCTGGCTTCTACACATAGCCTACAAGCCACTGATGCAGACCTTTGGAACATCTACATTTTAAAAAGTCTAATAAATCCATATAATTTAGCCTACACTATCACAATAAATCCATGATTGATTTTTAGACAGGTCTAAAGAAACATGATATGAAGAAAATGTAGTCTATTTCAGAAGAACAGAATCGCATACTCAGAGTTGTCCTTATGTTAAGCCTAGCTATGCCATATGGCTGTGGGCTATTCTAGTTCATTTAGCAGAGAAGATTTTATTAGAATTCCGTGGCATTATTTTATATTATTTTATAGTATGAACAATACAATTGAACAGCTGAATAAAATAGAAAGTATATTAGTGCCCACATGCAACTACTCTGTGTTGAGCATTTTTCAAAGAAATATGCTTAATTTAGAGTTATTTATGCAAATTCAGTTGTGATACAAATATTGGGCTATACAGAATGTTTTGATTTTTAATACATTCTAAGCCTGTGTGATGCAACTCTAAAGTTGCATGAAAGGCATGAGCTCTGATTAGTTTTTTGCACAGGCTGCACACACTTCATCAGCCTCTCATTCACAATTTGACAAGCACTTGAAAATGCCTCGAATTTCCTGGTGACATCCCTTTTGTGTGGCCGTAATGCCCCCTAAAAAAAATCCATGCCTTTTGCGACCAGTGACCATTGTGCACTTGGGCTGAACATAATAATTATAATTCCCTTCTCCTGGCTGCATGGCCGAAGCACTTCTCACTCAAATTGTTTTATTTATTTTTTATTTAACCTTTATTTAACCAGGTAGGCTAGTTGAGAACAAGTTCTCATTTACAACTGTGACCTGGTCAAGAATAAAGCAAAGCAGTTACACATGGAATAAAAAAACATACAGTCAATAATACAGTAGGAAAAACAGTCTATATACAGTGTGCGCAAATGAGGTAAGATAGGGGAGTTAAGGAAATAAATAGGCCATGTTGGCGAAGTAATTACAATATACCAAATAAACACTGGAGTGATTGGTGTGCAGAAGATGAATGTGCAAGTAGATATACTGGGGTGCAAAGGAGCAAGATAAACAAATAAATAAATAAATACAGTATGGGGATGAGGTAGTTGGATGGGCTATATTACAGATGGGCTATGTACAGGTGCATAGCTAGTGAGGGAGATATGAGTCTCCAGCTTTAGTGATTTTTGCAGTTCGTTCCAGTCATTGGCAGCAGAGAACTGGAAGGAAAGGCGGCCAAAGGAGGAATTGGCTTTGGGGGTGACTAGTGAGATATACCTGCTGGAGTGCGTACTACGGGTGGGTGCTGCTATGGTGACCAGTGAGCTGAGATAAGGTGGGGCTTTACCTAGCAGAGACTTGTAGATGACCTGGAGCCAGTGGGTTTGGCGACGAGTATGAAGCGAAGGACAGCCAACGAGAGCGTACAGGCCGCAATGGTGGGTAGTATATGGGGCTTTGGTGACAAAATGGATGGCACTGTGATAGACTGCACCCAATTTGTTGAGTAGAATGTTGGAGGCTATTTTGTAAATGACATTGCCGAAGTCGAGGATCGGTAGGATGGTCAGTTTTACGAGGGTATGTTTGGCAGCATGAGTGAAGGATGCTTTGTTGCAAAATAGGAAGCCGATTCTATAATTTTGGATTGGAGATGCTTAATGTGAGTCTGGAAGGAGAGTTTACAGTCTAACCAGACACCTAGGTATTTGTAATTTTCCACATATTCTAAGTCAGAATCGTCCAGAGTAGTGACGCTGAACGGGCGGGCAGGTGCAGGCAGTGATCGGATGAAGAGCATGCATTTAGTTTTACTTGCATTTAAGAGCAGTTGGAGGCAACGGAAGGAGAGTTGTATGGCATTGAAGCTAATCTGGAGGTTAGTTAACACAGTGTCCAAAGAAGGGCCAGAAGTATACAGAATGGTGTCGTCTGCGTAGAGGTGGATCAGAGTATCACCAGCAGCAAGAGCGACATCATTGATGTATACAGAGAAGAGTCAGCCTGAGAATTTAACCCTGTGGCACCCCCATGGAGACTGCCAGAGGTCCAAACAACATGACCTCCGATTTGACACACTGAACTCTATCAGAGAAGTAGTTCGTGAACCAGGCGAGGCAGTCATTTGAGAAACCAAGGCTGTTTAGTCTGCCGATAAGAATGTGGTGATTGACAGAGTCAAACTATGAGGCCATTTCTTCATATTATAAGCACAGCAATGCGCACATGGCAGTAGAGTTTAAGCAAGAATTATCCAAAATACGGGAAAACACCATTCTGAAAAGTGACCGCAAATGAGATTATGCATGTAATGCTTTTATTATAAAGATGATTTTTTTGGTGAAAATGATCTTCTCCAAACTTGAAAACCACGTGCTGCGTATGTATGCCAGTTAGGCTCTACACCCGTTGTAAAGCAGATTAATATGCTTAATTTTAAGAAGTTATTTGGTCACTTTAGTTGTGATACAAACCTTATCTAAATACATATAGTGCCTTGGAAAGAATTTAGACCACTTGACTTTTTCAAAATTTTGTTACATTACAGCCTTATTCTAAAATAGATTTTTTTTTAATTCCTCAGCAATCCATGCGCAGTACCCATAATGACAAAGTGAAAACAGGTTTTCAAACGTATTAAAAATAAAAAACTGAAATACTTATTTACATAAGTATTCAGACTATTTACTCAGTACTTTGTTGAAGCACCTTCGACCACGATTACAGCATCGAGTCCTCTTGGGTATGACTTAACAAGCTTGGCACACCTGTATTTCGGAGTTTCTCCCATTCTTCTCTGCAGATCCGCTCAAGCGTTGTCAGGTTGGATGGGGAGCGTTGCTGCATAGCTATTTTCAGGTCTCTCCAGAGATGTCCGATTGGGTTCAAGTCCGGGCTCTGGCTGGGCCACTCAAGGACATAATATATGTGTGAAATTTGTTTTGATTCAAAATGAACCATTATCATGCATCTGTCTCAAACAGGGTCTGGGGAAAAATACATGTCATCTATGCACTTAAATAGCGAATGGAGGATGCTTTTGCCATGGTTCATTTTCATGCCAGCCAGGTAGGCTATAGTCCTATTGTAAAGAAAAGCAATGTGCTTAATATTACGAAAGTTGAGAAATAAATATAGTAGCCCTAGCCTATATAAATATGATGGGTTCCTCCTCTTTTTAGTAGAGGCCATCAAAACTCTGTTTTCTCATGCAATTGCATAGCCTATAGAAATGTTTCACAACATGAGCGCTTATGAAGTGTTTGATTTGCTTTTCAATTACATTTGGATTGATTAGAGGGACAATAGAGGGCTGAGTACCAGGCAGTTAGCAAGTCTGGTAGGCCACTAATGACCATCAGCAGCATCGAGAAGCCTAATTACCATGACCAAATGGTCACATGGAATTTGTCTGCCTTCATGACTCGTGACCACGGCGGTAATATGGTCACCTTAACAGACCTATCTGTGTCCCACCATTTTTCGGAAAAAGTGACCAAAAACGTAGTGATTTATGGTACTCACATAATGCAACATTGACTACTTGCTCTGCAATGGCAAGCGTAGGCCTCTTTATCGCATAGTGCAAAACCACAACACACATGGTCTAGTAATGTAGTGTACCATCTTAAACCTTGGGACCTGGATAGCATATGGTGAGAAGAATGAAGGGAGTCTGAAACCTTGAAGATTAAAATAGTTTATCTGGTGCTTCTCTCTTCAATACAGGTTTTAGTTGGTTCTCACACTTTCAACTGACTTGGCTAATCTTATACAATTCGAAATAGCCAACATACTAAAAAAGATTGTAAAAAGGTATTAATTATCATCTTATTGCATAGATACATTTTCATCATATAATTCTCAACATATTCCTAAAAACAGCAAGTTACAATGTTTCCTTTTGTTTACACTCTGTGAGAAAGTTCATTGGTCCTGTCGCCATGACAAAAGGCTAGCTTGACTGGAGCTAACTTTAGCCAGCATTTGCTTCTATGCTAACAGACTTTTATAAATTAATTAAACTATCAAAACATTCTAAAAAAATAACAAACAATTATATAATTACACTCTGCTTAACTTGGTGTTTCATATCCTATGCTTTATAGCTTGTTCACCGTGATGATAACGTTTAAAATATTTTTGTTTATCTGGTGCTTCTCTTTTCAGTTTTCAGTTGGCTTGGCTCTCTCGTTCAACTGACTTGCTGGCTAGGATGAGAGAGTGTAGAGTGAGAGTGCGTGAAGCAACCAATGGAGCTAGTGACTCCCTCTGCAGAACATGACGGAACAGAGAACAAGATTCCCATTTTTGCGTCATAGGCTTACCCATGCTAAATGTTTTTTTTAGTATGGCTTAGAAACGTCTCAACCAATCACAATGCTTGTTTTGACCAACCCGTTGTAAAAATAACATTCTGGAACCTGCCTGGAACATTCAACCAACAACATCCCTATCCAGTTAGACTGATTTTGTAGAATAATATAGAATGCCTAGTATGCTCACAAATTCATTGTGGTATAGATATTGCTAGCATACTTTATTGCTAGCATACATACTATATGTATATATTGGTGTTTTATATAATATTATTTTACAAGTGTATTGACAAATGACTAAATTATTCCAGCTGCCTCAGAAATCAATAAACTGTTGACTTCAACTTCTGGATCAATTCATTGTGATATTCATGAAATGTGTTTGGATAAACTAGCTTCAATCTTACAGCTAAATTGTACAGCTAAATGCTTTATTGAAGCATTTAAACATGCTTCAATAAAACAATATATTAGTCTGACAATGTAGCAAATAAGTAGACCTGGCTTGTATTCAAGACAAAGTTTATTTGCTCTGGAGACTGAGGTGAGTTTACACAGCGGTATGCAGGAACAGTTATGGCAATGAATGGCATATATACAGTAGAAGGAAAATGTACTAATAACGCAGAGCTACAAAGGGAAAACTTGCATATGGTGTGTTTGGGTGAGCAATGAGGTGTTCAATACAAGGGGAGTGTCACATCTGCTCCCACTCCCCATCTCTGGCGCTCAAGGTCACCAGGCTGCTCGTCATTACACACACCTGTCACGATCATTAAGGGCACCAGCGCTTCATTGGACTCACCTGGACTCCATCACGTCATTGATTGCTTCCCCTATATCTGTCACATTCCCGTGTCTGCGTTGATGTTATTTTGTTTCTCTTGTCCGGACGCTGTTCTTGTTAAGTTTCATGTCTATTTATTATCAAATCCTCACCCTGTACTTGCTTCCCGTCTCCCAGCATCTGTCGTTACGGAACCGTTACAGAATGCAGACACCACAAATAGAAGCATAAGGGAGTTATTTTTATTTCATACATTTTTCAGGTACGGGTGCCATTGCCGACGCAACCAGTGACGCCTCAGCTGGCTCGTTAGGCTCCCATGCCTCAGCTGGCTCAAGAGGCTCAAAAGCCATGCCTCAGCCGACTCGTCAGGCGCCCACACCTCAGCTGCTTCGAGACTCACAAGCCTCGGTTGGCTCGGCAGGCTCTCACTCCATGCCTCAGCCAGCTCATCGGGCTCCCTCGCCTCGGCTGGCCTGCCGGGCTCACCTAGGTAGGACGCCAGGTGGCGCCCCTAGAGTGGGGTATTGTGACGTCTGCTCCCGCTCCCCCTCTCGAGGTCACGAGGCTGCTCATCATTACGCACACCTGTCACCATCGTTACGCACACCAGTGCTTCATTGGATTCACCTGGACTCCATCACGTCATTGATTGCCTCCCCTATATCTGTCACTTCCTCTGTTTTATTCCCGTGTCTGCATTGATGTTGTTTTGTTTCCCTTGTCCAGACACTGTTCTTGTTTAGTTTCATGTCTATTTATTATTAAATCCTCACACTGTACTTGCTTCCTGTCTCCCAGCATCTGTCATTACGGAACCATTAAAGGGAGATTGTTGTTATGGGACCTTTTACATTTCCTCTTGAGAGTCATTAACTTTTTTGTATCCAAGCGATGTTGTCTGTGAAGGGAAAAACTAAAATGCTATTAGGCATTCATGGACAATCATTGTGTACTGTGAAATGGGAACTCAGATATATCAGACTTCCGACTTCAGTGCATTTAAAACAACTGGGAACTTGAGAAAAAATGAGCTCAGACTGGGAAAAATCTATTTGAACGGTCATCCAACTCGGAATTCCAATTCGGGAACACGGGCCTCTTTCCAAGATCACTGAAGATCACTGACGTCATGAATTGACCTTGTTTTTTGCTAGGCTAGTTAGCTAGCCAGCAATAACATTAGACTACAGTACACTTAGGTTTAGCAAACACAGATAAACTTGGCTTGTAGTGGTACTAGCAAGCCCAGTTATGGCCCGAATCAATCACCAAATTGTACTGTACGTGCTAGCTACCTACAGTAAAACAACTTACTCGTTTGTCATTTGCCCTCCTGAGTCCTGGTCCAGCTGGTCTAGGCTTCTGCCGCTGCTTGCTGGTCTCGCTGTCTCAAATCCCTTTCAGTGTATTCTGGCTCCAATAAATAGGGTCTGTATGTTCCTATGTAAAAGAACATTATGAAAAAAACATCCAAGAACTCTTCTTGGAAAGAGGAATCATCAGAAGCAGGCTTTGTAGCTAATTATTTAGCAAGCTCGGAGACCTTCAGACTAGTCCCGTGACACTAGCTGATGTGGTGGAATGAGACGCATCCAATGCAAAAAAACATATCTCTAGCTTAAACTGACAGATTTTGATAGGGATTTTTTTGTAATGTAACTTAGATTGATGCACCGGTGCGACAATTGACTCTACGGGGTTAACATACTTCATCGCAGTCATGACATTTTGATTTGAAATGGTAACCATTAACCTCTCTTGGGCACGTGAGACGGTAGCGTCCCACCTCTTCAACAGCCAGTGAAACTGCTGGGCGCCAAATTCAAATACAGAAATACTCATTATAAAAATTCAGAAAACAAAACATATTTTACATAGGTTTAAAGATGAACTTACATAGGTTTAAAGATTAGATGCAGGCAGTTTAATTTGGGCATGCATTTCATCCAAAATTCCGAATGCTGCCCCCTACCCTAGAGAAGTTAAAATGTGCAATTTCTGAGACGAGTCAATAGCTCCATTCAGAAATTGCATGTTTGTCATTACTGCACAATATATGGCATAGTTAATGGATGTATCATTCTTAAATGAGTGCAGGCTATACACAGTGAAATTGGACCTATGTCACAATGAATTCAGTTGTGGACTGTAATGGGGATAGGGTTAGGGAGAGGATTGCATTTTAGAGCTAATCAGATGGTTATGAATAACATTCAACATGCACATAACAAAACATGCAGCCACATTATACACCTCTCAATATCAGTGACCATGAATGATAGATGGAAAATTGCAGAGTTTGCCCTAATTGCCTGTTCGTTACCCAAAAGGCATAGCTGCAGGTTATGGCTGAAGGCTGAAACTCAGAACATAAATATTTATTAATTTATTGACATTTAAAATTCTAACTAAATCATAAGTTTGGCAGACTGACTTCACAGCATTTCCTCTGACAACTTATATCTATAAAGTATCCTGGCAAGTGAAATTTTCACAGAGGTAGTCCAATAAAGTTCAGTCCACAGAGAAGAGAAACCCATCTTAACAATGACCATATGGGAATACTTTAGGAGTCTAGCACAACTATTGGAAAGGTCAAGTAATGATGTCTGCTACTCCTCACCTTCTGAAAAGACACTCTGAAACATTTTCAAACTTGGTGAAGAGTTGGTGAAGAGTGTGTAATCCGTTACATGTAAGGGATTACAACAAACCGGTAACTGTAATCCGTTACGTTACTAGCAAGAATATTGTAATCAGATTACCAATACTTTTGAAAAACTTGATTACTTCGAAGATTACTTTTAAATTCAGAAAAGATGTTTGCTAAAAAAATGACACTTCTCTGTTTTCTCAATGACATTCAAATCAGCATTGAAAAAGTGATAGTAGTGGTGTAGTCTACGGCGATACGGATATCACTTATTGTTGATATCTACATAGCGTATTGATGTGAATCACACTGCTGCTCTCTCATTTAGCTATTTGCGCATTACGGATTGTGGTTGTTGTGGATGGCGGTTCACAAATTTAAATGTGTATTTGAACCCAATAATGGTCGCATTGAAGAAGTTTAAACTGCCTAGCAATCATTGTTTTTGAAACCAGTGGACAGCTGCATAGTGCAGATCCCAGCCTATGGAATAAAAGTGTGGCTTTTATTGCTCAATCTACTTCAAACTTTTGATAGACTTAAAGGTGCAATCTTTAGTTGCTACATCCATTTTTGGATGTATAGATTATACACTGCTCAAAAAAATGCAGGGAACACTTAAACAACACAATGTAACTCCAAGTCAATCACACTTCTGTGAAATCAAACTGTCCACTTAGGAAGCAACACTGATTGACAATACATTTCACATGCTGTTGTGCAAATGAAATGGACAAAAGGTGGAAATTATAGGCAATAAGCAAGACACCCCCAATAAAGGAGTGGTTCTGCAGGTGCTGACCATAGACCACTTCTCAGTTCCTATGCTTCCTGGCTGATGTTTTGGTCACTTTTGAATGCTGGCGGTGCTTTCACTCTAGTGGTAGCATGAGACGGAGTCTACAACCCACACAAGTGGCTCAGGTAGTGCAGCTCATCCAGGATGGCACATCAATGCGAGCTGTGGCAAGAAGGTTTGCTGTGTCTGTCAGCGTAGTGTTCAGATCATGGAGGCGCTACCAGGAGACAGGCCAGTACATCAGGAGACGTGGAGGAGGCCCTAGGAGGGCAACAACCCAGCAGCAGGACCGCTACCTCCGCCTTTGGCAAGAGGAGCACTGCCAGAGCCCTGCAAAATGACCTCCAGCAGGCCACAAATGTGCATGTGTCTGCTCAAACGGTCAGAAACAGACTCCATGAGGGTGGTATGAGGGCCATGTCCACAGGTGGGGGTTGTGCTTACAGCCCAACACCGTGCCGAACGTTTGGCATTTTCCAGAGAACACCAAGATTGGCAAATTCGCCACTGGCGCCCTGTGCTCTTCACAGATGAAAGCAGGTTCACACTGAGCACATGAGCACATGTGACAGAAGTGACCGAGTCTGGAGACACCGTGGAGAACGTTCTGCTGCCTGCAACATCCTGCCAGCATGACCGGTTTGGCTGGGTCACGTCATGGTGTGGGGTGGCATTTCTTTGTGGGGCTGCACAGCCCTCCATGTGCTCGCCAGAGGTAGCCTGACTGCCATTAGGTACCGAGATGAGATCCTCAGACCCCTTGTGACCATATGCTGACACATGCACATTTGTGGCCTGCTGGAGGTCATTTTGCAGGCTCTGGCAGTGCTCCTCCTTGCACAAAGGCGGAGGTAGCGGTCCTGCTGCTGGGTTGTTGCCCTCCTACGGCCTCCTCCACGTCTCCTGATGTACTGGCCTGTCTCCTGGTAGGCGCTCCATGATCTGGACACTACGCTGACAGACACAGCAAACCTTCTTGCCACAGCTCGCATTGATGTGCCATCCTGGATGAGCTGCACTACCTGAGCCACTTGTGTGGGTTGTAGACTCCGTCTCATGCTACCACTAGAGTGAAAGCACCGCCAGCATTCAAAAGTGACCAAAACATCAGCCAGGAAGCATAGGAACTGAGAAGTGGTCTTTGGTCACACCTGCAGAACCACTCCTTTATTGGGGGTGTCTTGCTATTGCCTATAATTTCCACCTTTTGTCTATTCATTTGCACAACAGCATGTGAAATTTTATTTGTCAAATCAGTGTTGCTTCCTAAGTGGACAGTTTGATTTCACAGAAGTGTGATTGACTTGGAGTTACATTGTGTTGTTTAAGTGTTCCCTTTATTTTTTTGAGCAGTGTATATACTGTACCAGTTAAAAGTTTGGACACACCTACTTATTCAAGGGTTTTTCTTTATTTTGACTTTTTTCTACATTGTAGAATAATAGTGAAGACATCAAAACTATGAACTAACACATAAAGAATAATGTAGTAACCAAAAAAGTGTTAAACAAATGTTAGATTCTTCAAAGTAGCCACTCTTTGCCTTGATGACAGCTTTGCACACTCTTGTCAAAGCATGCCATTCCATGAGCGCAGCATTTATTTTTCAACTCGAATCAATGAGCCCAATCAGTCCTCCATGACAACAAAATCATAAACAACAGAGTGGGGCTGGTTAATAAGTCCTTAGTTTTGGGGTCATGCTCAGGTAAAACAATTTGGCTAATATATACTTCCATATTTCCAAGTTCTATTCTTGAAGATCAAGGGGTATAGCATTTATTGGAATGACTGGAATTCTGATAGACTTTGGTTTTTAATGTTAAGATATAATTTAATCATATTATTATATGTAGTAGAAAAGCGATGGGTTAGAAGAAGCCTACGTTGGCTATGGAGATTTATACTGGTTAGATGATGTTTTCCCTTAAATTGCACGAACTGAGTTATTAAATGTTTTTATTTTTTAATTGAAACATGTTTATAGATTGTCTCCTAGAGAGATCAAGCACATATTGTTAATGTTACATTTAAAGCTCAGAGCTAGGCCTTGAAGCAAGATGGTTGCCTGGTAACTGGTTGAAACACTGAAAAACACATCAATTTCCTAATTTCACATTTTTATATTCTAATTCCATCAATGCATCGATAAACCTTTTGAATTAGGGTATAACATGCCCCTTTGTTCATAATGAATCAGTTATTTCTCAATAACCACAGAAAGACTACACTGTCAAAGATTATATTTTTGAGCTCGTCGGGACAAATTAATGTGGCACAAGTGAATCTTCCGTGAAAAGAAAACAACCTACAATGAAAAATGTGACTAGACACAAACAGACGTTGACCTTTGTTGTAAACCCATCTGTCTCTCGTTCTGCCACATTGTCAACAGGCCAGGGAATGGATTGCCAGTCCCAGTGAATATTCATTAGGGAGAGTCTATTACACAATGGCAAAGTTAATTGGAAAGGTAGCGCTGTTGACTTCCCTTCACCATGCTGTACCCATAACAGAGCCTGCCAAGAAACTGAGACTGAATTGACTGACACAACTTAATAAACTGAGGAATTGTTCACCTTTAATATTATAGAGCAGCTCCCTCCGTTATAAATAACTACACTGGGAGGGAAAAACAAGAACATATTGTCAGTACTGCCATAGTAAGTCAGAGAGGATAGAGTGGAGGAGAGTGGTACAGAACTGTTTACTTTGGCCTTAATGTCAATTCTGCCCTTTTGGTGTTTTGTGGTGTACTGGCAATATTGAGCAGAATCTGTGGTGATAGAACTGGTCACAAACAGGACAAACATGAAGCTCTACAATTATAAAGGAACAAACACTGGGACACCCAGTTCAGTAACACTTTAGAAAATCAACCATGATTAAGGTTGTGTGGTGTAGTCTTTATGCAGCAGGCTAGATGATATTAGACTATTCTCAAAGCAAAGTTAAGATTTAAAACCGGTTTGGCACTACAGAATTTTAATCAACCAGCCCCTGAAGTCATCATCATCTTGTTTTGTACACAACGATGACAATCAAAATACAGATACAGTATGTTTTCATTGGACTCTGGAACCATAAGGTCAAATAAGGAGCATGAGGAACACAAAATGAATGCTGTATATCAAATATTATATACAGTATATATACAATAATGATGGAACATTGAATACATCTCCTTGTCACATTTCTTTTAGTCCACCTTTTTCAGAGATCGTTACTTTAGCGTTACTCAATTTCTAAAAACATACCTCTCAACACAAAAATGCGTGAAGATAGAAACCTCATACCCAGGACAGTGTCCAGACTGTGCACGGGGAGACTGCAACCTCTTTCCTCCTTGTTTGGAGAAATGGTTCAATAGTCAGTTCAATACTGTTTGGATTAGAGTGGATGTCAGCCATGGGTATTCTCAAAAACCGGTCACGCTTTGCAGAATCACTGGATTCGACAAACCTTACTGGAAGCATGCATCTCTGATACTGACTCCAGGGTACATCTCACGTTCCTGAATTCATTATGAGGAGAGAGGAAGAAAGACCAGCTTTCTGTCATTGTAGTTGTCAGAAATACAACTTGTTTTACTGTTGTGATGTGGAATGCTTTAAAATACATTACGCAAAACTATATTTAGCATTCAATTACATTTACATTTGAGTCATTTAGCAGATCCTCTTATCCAGAGCAACTTACAGTTTGTGCATTCATCTTAAGATAGCTAGGTTGGACAACCACATATCACAGTCAGAGTAAGTACATTTTCCCTCAATAAAGTAGTTATCAGCAAAGTCTGCTCTAGTAAGAAAGAACACAAAAAGTGTGAGTGTATTTTTGTTCCAGGTGGAAAATGGATTTGAATGTTATAATGTTTGCTAGCTATTACTATATACATACATCTGTAAAATGTTTTGTATATTTTATGATTTTTTTGTAGATTTGTGTACAGATTGTAGCTTCACTTCACTATTTACGTTTTTGAACTGTGAACCCAAATGACCTTTGCTTGATTTAGTATGCAGTTGAATAATCCAGTGGAGTTGGAATAGGAGACAAACCCAATGAATGCCTTCACGTTGAACTTTAAATTTGACTCTCCAACAACCACTTTATAGGTAACCTATAACATCACAATCTAAACTAAAGCTGAACAACATTTAAATATTACATCAATTGATCATTGAAAGGATCATTTCAGGGAACCGGAAGGCAAACGTTGCCTTCCTCAACAAAGCAGGGCATCATGGGACAAAGAGAGAGAGAGAGAGAGAATATTAATGGACATGAGAGCAGGCAGCGCTTTACAGCTTTTTAAATCCCTCAGCCTAATGGACTGTATTGACCACATTAATAAAACAGGATATGTGTTTCTAATGTCCCTCTTTGCAGTGCATTAGGCCTCACAGGCCGAACCCACTGGGCACACCATGTCATTTCAACGTGGAAATGTGATCATTTTCGGTTGAGGCATTGATCAATGAGATTTCAACCTTTATTCACCCACTCAAAAAGACAGCCATAAATCTGTTGAATTCCCAATCTGTTATCACTATGCTTTTAACCATTTAAAAGCACAAAAAGTTCAAATGGGAATACAATGTCAGATATTTCATATTTATGCAACAACTTAATACAGTATGTTATCACTGTGCTTCATCTAATATCGCAACCAAATGACCAGGGCCCAGTTTCCCAAAAGCATCTTAAGGCTATGTTCATTCTTAGAACCATCGTAGGAGCATTGTTATCTCTCCAAGCTGTTTCCCAAAACCATCGTTACTAAAGTTGCTCTTGAAAACACTCGTTATTTAACAACTGCCTCATACCACTCCTAGAACAGTGAAGTACGTTTTTTGCCCTTCCACGTCACTTTATACAGAAAAGATCTCTGCTAAACACAAAATCAAGATGTTTATCTGTCTTTCTGTGACCACCAATAACTTCCGAATGAATGTCACAAGTGACTACAACTACAAAGTTGCCCATTTCATTGCTTAACAAGCAAAGGATATAAAGACACCTCAAATCAAAACCGGAATGACTGTATTAAAAGATAAATACAGTAAAGACTACATAAAACTATATATTTGAATGATATTGAAATCAATTTCATGTTAATTAATTTGAGTTTTACTAATCTATTTGTACGATACTCTCTGTAATTTTTGGCTCAATATACACTGCTCAAAAAAATAAAGGGAACACTTATACAACAATGTAACTCCAAGTCAATCACACTTCTGTGAAATCAAACTGTCCACTTAGGAAGCAACACTGATTGACAATAAATTTCACATGTTGTTGTGCAAATGGAATAGACAAKAGGTGGAAATTATAGGCAATTAGCAAGACACCCCCAATAAAGGAGTGGTTCTGCAGGTGGTGACCACAGACCACTTCTCAGTTCCTATGCTTCCTGGCTGATGTTTTGGTCACTTTTATGCTGGCGGTGCTTTCACTCTAGTGGTAGCATGAGACGGAGTCTACAACCCACACAAGTGGCTCAGGTAGTGCAGCTCATCCAGGATGGCACATCAATGCGAGCTGTGCAAGAAGGTTTGCTGTGTCTGTCAGCGTAGTGTCCAGAGCATGGAGGCGCTACCAGGAGACAGGCCAGTACATCAGGAGACGTGGAGGAGCCGTGGAGGGCAACAACCCAGCAGCAGGACCGCTACCTCCGCCTTTGTGCAAGGAGGAGCACTGCCAGAGCCCTGCAAAATGACCTCCAGCAGGCCACTTTTGGGCCTGCTTTATATTTTTGGGGTGTGTTAGAATAGCATTTATGTATTTTTGTATAAGTTATTTCCTTCAAAATGTATCACTGTACCAATTCGGCCACTTGGGTACATTTGGGTACATTTGTGTGGGACACCTGGGTGACTTCATGCTCAATGTCATGTAGCTCACTCATTTTTGAAGTTATCTGTCTAAAACTTTGCTCAGCTATTGTGCCTTGTGTTCTTTATTCAAATCATCCTATCTGTATGTTTGGCTGTTCTTGGGTCATTGAAAGATGAATGCAGCAACAATAAAAAACAGAAAACGTATGTTTATTTCCTTGTATTTTCTTCTACCAGATCTATTGTGTTATATTCTCCTACATTCAATTGACATTTCCACAAAATTCAGAGTGTTTCCTTTCAAATGATACCAAGAATATGCATATCCTTGCTTCTGTGCCTGAGCTACAGGCAGTTCGATTAGGGTATGTCTTTAGGCGGGAAAATTGAGAAGAAAGAGGGGTACCCCAAAGAAGTTAAAAATAACCTGAGGGTTGATTATAAAAAACATTTGACATGTTCCTAGACCATTACGGATACTTTTTGGAATTTTCGTCGAACGGAACGAGGCTTTGGTTTTCTGAACATAACGCGCAACCCAAATGGCGTTTTTTTGTTATAAAAGTAATATTTATCGAACAAAAATAACATTTGTGTAACTGGAGTCTCGTGAGTGCAAACATCCGAAGATTATCAAAGGTAAGCGATTCATTTTATTGCTTTTCTGACTTTCGTGACCAAGCTAATATAAGGCTAACTGTTCTAGCATTGATTGATACACTCACAAAAGCTTCGATTTCTTTCGTTGCAAAGCATATTTTCAAAATCTGACACGATAGGTGGATTAACAACAAGCTAAGCTGTGTTTTGGTATTTTTCACTTGTGATTGCATGATTATAAATATTTTTAGTAATATTTTGCGCCCTGCAATTCAGCGGTTGTTTAGGAAAATTATCCCGTAAAAGGGATCCGTAGCGCAGAGAAGTTAACAAACTATAGATTTGGCAAGTCAGTTAGGACATCTACTTTGTGCATGACAAGTAATTTTTCCAACAATTGTTTACAGACAGATTATTTCACTTATAAAACACTGCATCACAATTACAGTGGGTCAGAAGTTTACATACACTAAGTTGACTGTGCCTTTAAACAGCTTGGAAAATTCCAGAAAATTATGTCATGGCTTTAGAAGCTTCTGATAGGCTAATTGACATAATTTCAGTCAATTGGGAGGTGTACCTGTGGATGTATTGCAAGGCCTACCTTCAAACTCAGTTCCTCTTTGCTTGACATCATTGGAAAATCAAAAGATATCAGCCAAGACCTCCACATGTCTGGATCATCCTTGGGAGCAATTTCCATATGACTGAAGGTACCACGTTCATCTGTACAAACAATAGTATGCAAGTATAAACACCATGGGACCACGCAGCCGCCATACCGCTCAGGAAGGAGACGCATTCTGTCTCCTAGAGATGAACATACTTTGGTGCGAAAGTGCAAATCAATCACAGAACAACAGCAAAGGACCTTGTGTAGATTCTGGAGGAAACAGGTACACAAATATCTATATCCACAGTAAAACAAGTCCTATATCGACATAGCCTGAAAGGCCGCTCAGCATGGAAGAAGCCATTGCTCCAAAACCGCCATAAAAAAGCCAGACTACGTTTTGCAACTGCATATGGGGACAAAGATCGTACTTTTTGGAGAAATGTCATATGGTCTGATGAAACAAAAATAGAACTGTTTGGCCATATTGACCATCATTATGTTTGGAGGAAAAAGGGGGACGCTTGCAAGCCGAAGAACACCATCCCAACCGTGAAGCACAGGGGTGGCAACATCATGTTGTGGGGGTGCTTTGCTGCAGGAGGGACTGGTGCACTTCACAAAATAGATGGCATCATGAGGAACAAAAATGAGATGGATATATTGAAGCAACATCTCAAGACATCAGTCAGGAAGTTAAAGCTTGGTCGCAAATGGGTCTTCCAAATGGACAATGACCCCAAGCATACTTCAAAAGTTGTGGCAAAATGGCTTAAGGACAACAAAGTCAAGCTATTGGAGTGGCCATCACAAAGCCCTGACCTCAATCCTATAGAAAATGTGTGGGCAGAACTGAAAAAGCGTGTGCGAGCAAGGAGGCCTACAAACCTGGCTCAGTTACACCAGCTCTGTCAGGAGGAATGGGCCAAAATTCACCCAACTTATTGTGGGAAGTTTGTGGAAGGCTACATGACACGTTTGGCTCAAGTTAAACAATTTAAAGGCAATGCTACCAAATACTAATTGAGTATTTGTAAACTTCTGACCCACTGGGAATGTGATGAAAGAAATAAAAGCTGAAATAAATAATTCTCTCTACTATTATTCTGACATTTCACATTCTTAACATAAACTGGTGATCCTAACTGTTTTAAGACAGGGAATTTTTGCTAGGATTAAATGCCAGGAATTGTGAAAAACTGAGTTTAAACGTATTTGGCTAAGGTGTATGTAAACTTCCGACTTCAACTGTATGTGTATGTGACCAATAACATTTGATTTGATTTCTGGAATAATCCTATCCTTGAGCATTGAATATCTACTGTGTGAACTCTGTCAGTGAGTTGCTGAGGATTGAGGGGCAAACTGTAATGAAGAGCATTTGAACATTTCACAAAGGGAAGCATCTGGATGACATCAAAGACTTGTGTGAAGGTTTCACTGATGGAATCTGATCCCAAGTTTTTTCATTGCAATCCACACAACTATTCTTCATCAGTGTAACCAATAGGCCTAGACAGTTGAAGATAGACAACATTTTAAAGAGTTGAACACAATCCAAATCTGTTCACATCTGTTCTCATATCTGTCACATACAACATTTTGAAGGTATTGAATGGATGTGGAAAAAGCAACAGCAAAACGCAAAGCTGGTGATTCCTCATCATGTAGGGCAACATCCATGCACTTGTGAATATAAACTGTGATTGGAAGCTCCTCTGTAACAGCTTATGCTGCGCTTCGGTTTCTATGGCACTAGCTATCTCTCATTATCATGTGTTATGTTTTTTGCTACTGGGTCAATGTCAATCCACTCATAAATACAGATGTGACATATCATTTCTGAGAAGGAGACATCCCTCTTCTTGAAAACCTTGAAAAAAATCTTGAGACCCAATTCCAAGATGATGCAGGTTGCATCAGTATTTCATTCATTTATCTTTAGGAACAGAGAATTATTATTTGTCCCCCAATTTCATCACCAAGTTTATTGTGTGCTGATTTTTGTGTATGTGTTTTTGAAAGTGTTTTTGAATGCAATGGATTAATGGAACAAACCACCCAACATTGACTAGAATTCCTGGAGAAATGCAATTTCTTTTAGAAAAGGTAGCGTGTTTTCATGGCATAGAAAGTCCAGGGATGAGGTTATGGTGAAAATAAAATAGCACCTTATAATTGAAAACTGTGCTGACAAAAGATTCACCAGAAAATAATGTCATTACCAATGAAGCCACTTAAATGAAATAAACATTTGAAAAAAAAACACAATTTGAAACATCCTTAAATACTCTGTCATTTTGATTAGCCTACTCCAATTAAATATTTGGCCTTTGCAGCACATTCTATGGTTATGAGTATGTATTTTTTCTTGCTGCACCTTCAGCGCATCCACACCTCACCAGTTTTGGAGGCATTCACAGGTACTCTCCTTAGTAGCCTTTGATGTTTCTGAGGCAAAGATCCAAGGGAGACAAATACAAACAAGAGTATACACCTTGCGGTGGCGTTGTCGCTACACACCGCACCACCGACTGGCTTTGACATTGTGTCGACCAAACAGCATGTTAGTAGTCATTAGCATGCCATAAGCACTTTGATTGGCTCGGCGTATTCTGGTCTCTTAAGTCTAAGACAAGGTACAGGATAGCACACCATTATCGCACACCTTTACTGCACAAACCAATCGGTGACGAGTTCTTTCTGAGTGCTGCATTCCATGCCTTTTCACCCTTGATCGAGCATCACAGACTAAAGATTTATGGGTTTGCTAATTACATTTTGTAAACCTGGCAGAGCCTCCAGCAGGATTTTGTTTAACTGGAGCTGAATTCATTATTGTCTAGAGGAGGCGTTCGGGGCCTATAAACATCACCCCCTAATTAAAAAGAATAATGGAGACAGCATTATATCTAAGGCCATCAGCATCCTGCTTACCTGTCAGGAAAAGAGAAGTTCATGTCAAACTCTATTCAGCCCTATGACTAAGACATGTACATGTTTTACATTACAGTCATGTTGGACAGGGTAAGAGCCGAAATTAACTACACACAAAAAACTGATGAAAAACAATTACAATTTAAACTAGCTTTAATTCAGAGGGTAGTTTGATTAACCTAACCCCATGCTGTACGTTAGAACAAATTGCTTTGCTGCAGTAGGATTGTCAGTTGGTTTACATAGCCACTGTGCAGTGGTGTAAAGCACTTAAGTGGTACTTTAAAGTATTTTTTACTTAAGTCGTTTTTTTGGGTATCAAATTAAAATCAAATCAAATTGTATTTGTCATATGCGCTGAATAAAACAGGTGTAGGTAGACCTTACAGTGAAATGCTTACAAGCCCTTAACCAACAATGCAGTTTTAAGAAAATACAACAAAAAGCAATAGGTAAGAATAACAAATAATTAAAGAGCAGCAGTAAATAACAATAGCGGGGCTATATACAGGGGGTACCAGTACAGAGTCAATGTGCGGGGGCACCGGTGTCGAGGTAATTGAGGTAATATGTACATGTCGGTAGAGTTATTAAAGTGACTATGCATAGATAATAACAGAGAGAAGCAGCAGTGTAGAAGAGGGAGGGGGGGACAATGCAAATAGTTTGGGTAGCCATTTGATTAGATGTCCAGGAGTCTTATGGCTTGGGGGTAGAAGCTGTTTAGAAACCTCTTGGACATTGATATGGCGCTCCGGTACCGCTTGCCGTGCGGTAGCAGAGAGAACAATCTATGACTAGGGTGACTAGAGTTTAGGGCCTTCCTCTGACACTGCCTGGTATAGAGGTCCTGGATGGCAGAAAGCTTGGCCCCGGTGATGTACTGGGCCGTACGCACTACCCTCTGTAGTGACTTGCGGTCGGATGCTCTGTACTTTACTTTACTATTTATATTTTTGACTACTTTTACTTCACTACATTCCTTAAAAATATATTGTACTTTTTACTCCATACATTTTCCCTGACACCCAAAGGTACTCGTTACATTTTGAATGCTTAGCAGGACAGGAAAACAGTTCAATTCACGCACTTATCAACCGAACATCCCTGGTCATCCCTACTGCCTCTGATCTGGCAGACTCACTAAACTGACATGCTTTGTTTGTAAATTATGTCTGAGTGTTGAACGCCCCTGGCTTTCTGTAAACTAGAAAAACAAGAAAATTATGCCATCTGGTTTGCTTAATATAAGGAATTTGAAATTATTTATACTTTTACTTTTGATACTTAAGTATATTTTAAACCAAATACTTTTAGACTTTTACTGAAGTAGAATTTTACTGGGTGACTTTTACTTTAACTTGAGTAATTTTCTATTAAGGTATCTTTACTTTTACTCAAGTATGACAGCTGGGTACTTTTTCCACCACTGCCACTGTGCAGGTTAGTCATAAGCAATTGAAGATTTAATTGGCCTCAAAATAACTGTACCCCAAACACAATGATGTACAGTGCTTTCAGAATGTATTCACATCCATTGACGCTTTCCACATTTTGTTGTGTAACAGCCTGAATGTAATATTTATTAAATGTATAGTTTATATCACTGGCCTACACACACTACCTCATGTCAAAGTGGAATTATGTTTTTAGAAATGCTTACAAATTAATTTAAAAGAAAAGCTGAACTATCTTCAGTCAATAATTATTCAAGCCTAAATAAGTTCATGAGTAAAAATGTGCATGGACTCACTCTGTATGCAAAAATAGTGTTAAAAGATTTTTGAATGACTACCTCATCTCTGTACCCCACACATACAATTATCTGTAAGGTCCTTCAGTCGAGCCATACATTTCAAACACAGATTCAACCACAAAGACCAGGAAGGTTTTCTAATGCCTCGCAAAGAATGGCACCTATTGTAAAACATTGTAGTTACTCCACAATACTAACCTAAATGACAGCGTGAAAAGAAGGAAGCTTGTACAAAATACAAATATTCCAAAACATGCATCCTGTTTGCAATAAGGCACTAAATTAAAACTGCAAAAAAATGTGACAAAGAAATTTACTTTTCATCCTGAATGCAAAGCGTTATATTTGGGGCAAATACAGCACAACACACCACTGAGTATCACTCTTCATATTTTCAAGCATGGTGGTGGCTGCATAATGTTATGGGTATGCTTGTCATTGGCAAAGACTAGGGAGTTTTTTAGGATAAAAAGAAACAGAATAGAGCTAAGCACAGGCAAAGTCCTAGAGGAAAACGTGGTTCAGTCTGCTTTCCAACAGACACTGGGAGACAAATTCACCTTTCAGCAGGACAATAACCTAAAACACAATGCCAAATATACGCTGGCGTTGCTTACCAAGATGACATTGAATGTTCCTGAGTGCCCTAGTTAAAGTTTTGACTTATTGGCTTTAAAATCAATGGCAAGACTTGAAAATGGATGTGTGGCAATGATTAACAACCGACTTGACAGAGTTTGAAGAATTAAACAAATAATAATGTGCAAATATTGTACAAACCAGGTGTGCAAAGCTCTTAGAGACTTACCCAGCCAGCGCACACTGGCTGTAAACACCCCCTCACTTGGCATCTCCACCTCAATATTACACCTCTACAAGACTTCTTCGCCTTTGTTCCCTGACACAGTCTCTGTGTAGTTGTGTTGAAAGCCTTTGTTTTTCTTTGACACAAAATTGTGTATTTTGGGGTTTATTTTTCCGTAATGGAATTTGAATTACTGTACTTTTAATGATGATTTTCATAATGTAATGTAGTATTGACATCCCGTAAGAATGAAACCTACTGTAACAATTCCATAGCAACCCTGTCAACTGACTTAATGCAGTGAAATGAATAAGGAATAATCTTGAAACAATTGTTTGCTTTTCATTAAATTTGCTGAAATTGTAAAACACAATAAATGTTATTGCAGGACAGTGACAGTGGAAATCATATTATTCATAGCTCTCAAGGGCAAATAAGAGTAAAGTTATTTCACTGAAAAGCAAAACAAATATAGTATCATTCCTCCAGAGACGAGAGGGGGAATGCAAAGCTCTGGTGGAAGTAGATGAAAGAATGAGCGGATAAAAGAGTCCTGGCATTTTAAAATGTGACTGGAGACGCCACAATCAATGGAGGGTGAGAAAATCAGTCAGTCGGTCTGGGAAATGCTCTCTCATCTCGACTCTGTCAGAGCTGAGATGATGCATAAATAATATGTGACTCACCACCTGGATTCAGTCTTATGTAGCAAAATTTGAAATTGTGTTTTTTACATTGGATAAAAGGAGAGACTCATAGCTACAACATGGTTTATCATACACTGCATTTTTGAGGAACAGTGGGAAAGTAATTCTGCTTTGAAAGTTGATAAACTTTCTCACTTTTGAGAAAATGGCCTTTGAATGTTTTGGTATTGTCACGATCGTTAGAATAACTGGACCAAAGCGCAGCGTGATCTGGGTTCCACATATTTTTTTTTCTAGGTGAAAACAATAAATCTCAAAACAAAACGTGGAGCTAACAATAGTGCTAACTAGCAACTATCCATAGTCAAGATCCCACAAAGTACAAAGGGGGAGTGGCTGCCTAAATATGATCCCATATCAGAGACAACGATGACAGCTGCCTCTGATTGGGAACCATACCAGCCCAACATAGATGTATAAATCACCTAGATAACCCACCCTAGTCGCACCCCGACTTAACCAACATAGAGAATAAAAATCTCTCTATGGTCAGGGCTTGACAGGTATCTAGTGAAGAGCTCTTCTTTGTCTACACCCATTCAGTTTCGTTCACACCCTCTTAAGCTTTAGCCCCACCCATCTAGTCTTCACTTGCGGAGCATTCAGAGCGCACACTTGACGCTCTGCCGATGATTTGTTTACGGAAAACATGAGAACAGCCTAACCAGCTCAGCTGGCAACAATTTCACTACGCTTTTTTGCAGATGTTTACTGACACCGGCCATATTCAACGGGTCTTGTACACTTTAACTTAAGACATGTAGCTAGCTAGCTGCAGTTGAAGTCGGAAGTTTACATACACCGAGGTTGGTGTCATTAAAACTCATTTTTTAACCACTCCACAAATTTCTTAACAAACTATAGTTTTGGCAAGTCAGTTAGGACATCTACTTTGTGCATGACACAAGTAATTTTTCCAACAATTGTTTACAGTCAGATCATTTCACTTATAAAACACTGCATCACAATTCCAGTGGGTCAGAAGTTTACACACACTAGTTGCCTGTGCCTATAAACAGCTTGGAAAATTCCAGAAAATTATGTCATGGCTTTAGAAGCTTCTGATAGGTTAATTGACATAATTTGAGTCAATTGAAGGTGTACCTGTGGATGTATTTCAAGGCTTACCTTCAAACTCAGTGCCTCTTTGCTTGACATCATGGGAAAATAAAAATATATCAGCCAAGACCTCCACAAGTCTGGATCATCCTTGGGAGCAATTTCCAAATGCCTGAAGGTACCACGTTCATCTGTACAAACAATAGTACGCAAGTATAAACACCATGGGACCACGTAGCCGTCATACGGCTCAGGAAGGAGACGCATTCTGTCTCCTAGAGATGAACGTACTTTGGTGCGAAAGTGCAAATCAATCACAGAACAACAGCAAAGGACCTTGTGAAGATGCTGGAGGAAACAGGTACAAAAGTATCTATATCCACAGTAAAACGAGTCCTATATCGACATTGCTCCAAAACCGCCATAAAAAAAGCCAGACTACGGTTTGCAACTGCACATGGGGACAAAGATCATACTATTTGGAGAAATGTCCTCTCGTCTGATGAAACAAAAATAGAACTGTTTGGCCATATTGACCATCATTATGTTTGGAGGAAAACGGTGGAGGCTTGCAAGCCGAAGAACACCATCACAACCGTGAAGCACGGGGGTGGCATCATCATGTTGTGGGGATGCGTTGCTGCAGGAGGGACTGGTGCACTTCACAAAATAGATGGCATCATGAGGGAGGAAAATTAGGTGGATATATTGAAGCAACATCTCAAGACATCAGTCAGGAAGTTAAATTTTGGTCACAAATGGGTCATCCAAATGGACAATGAACCCAAGCATACTTCCAAAGTTGTGGCAAAATGGCTTAAGGATAACAAAGTCAAGGTATTGGAGTGGCCATCACAAAGCCCTGACCTCAATCCTAAAGAAAATGTGTGGGCAGAACTTAAAAAGCGTGTGCGAGCAAGGAGGCCTACAAACCTGACCCAGTTACACCAGCACTGTCAGGAGGAATGGGCCAAAATTCACCCAACTTATTGTGTGAAGGTTACCCGAAAAGTTTGACCCAAGTTAAACAATTTAAAGGCAATGCTAACAAATACTAATTGAGTGTATATTAACTTCTGATCGACTTGGAATGTGATGAATGAAATAAAAGCTGAAATACATTATTCTCGCTACTATTATTCTGACATTTTACATTCTTAAAATAAAGTGGTGATCCTAACTGACGTAAGACAGGGAATTTTTACTAGGATTAAATGTCAGGAATTGTGAAAAATGTAAATGTATTTGGCTAATGTGTATGTAAACTTCCGACTTTATCTGTAGGTAAACGATAAACATAGCTAGGTAAACAACGTGTAAGATCGCACACGTCACGTAACATTAGCTAACAAGCCAGTCAGCTAATGTTAGCTAGTTAAACAGCAATGAATACAGCGCCAAATGCCGTTACTACCCTGCATGAATATGCAGGTAGCTAACCAACCAGGTTTAATGTTAGCTTGCTAACATTAGGCTCTAACTAGAAAAGCAAACGGCTCTGGGATACGAATAATAACGTCAGCTTGGGAGCCAGCTAGCTAACGTTAGCTAGCTAGCTAACAGTACACTTTAACTTGAAATTAAACCACTTTCTGTCAAAATTTGAAAGGTGTAATAACTGAAAATGTAGCTAGTTAACGCTAGACTATCTTACCTGTATATATCATCATGCATGATAGACGCGTCTCCCTGTCACGAATGCCATTCCACGTTTGCCCTTAGTTAACTATCATACTCTAATTCCACAGATTTCAAAACTTGATCCTCTAGAAAGTGGAGAGCAACACATACATGTATATGCAGCTCCACTACACAATACATTCTTAATAATATCGCATTCGACAGGATTACCAACACAGACTGACCAGCTCAAATAGACAGAGTCCTTCTATATGGAAGACCAATCTGAACTCCTCTCTTGGCATGTGCAGCCCACTCATTATCTCAGCCAATCATGGCTAGTGGGAAGGTTGCTGTCCGTTTCTGTGGCTTAACTTCTCTGCGCTACGGATCCCTTTTACGGGATCATTTTCCTAAACAACCGCTGAATTGCAGGGCGCAAAATATTACTAAAAATATTTATAATCATGCAATCACAAGTGAAATATACCAAAACACAGCTTAGCTTGTTGTTAATCCACCTATCGTGTCAGATTTTGAAAATATGCTTTACAGAGAAAGAAATCCAAGCTTTTGTGAGTGTATCAATCAATGCTAGAACAGCTAGCCCCAAATTAGCATGGTCATGAAAGTCAGAAAAGCAATAAAATGAATCGCTTACCTTTGATAATCTTCGGATTTTGCACTCACGAGACTCCCAGCTACACAATAAATGTTATTTTTGTTCGATAAATATTACTTTTATAACAAAAAAACGCCATTTGGGTTGCGCGTTATGTTCAGAAAACTACAGCCTCGTTCCCGTCCTGAAAGGCAGAAGAAAATTCCCAAACGTATCAGATTCAAAAATATTACAAAAAATATTTATAATCATGCAATCACAAGTGAAATATACCAGAACACAGCTTAGCTTGTTGTTATCCACCTATCGTGTCAGATTTTGAAAATATGCTTTGCAGGAAAGAAATTTAAGCTTTTGTGAGTGTATCCAATGCTAGAACAGTTAGCCTTATATTAGCTTGGTTAGCTTGGTCACGAAAGTCAGAAAAGCAATAAAATTCATCGCTTACCTTTGATAATCTTCGGATGTTTTCACTCACGAGACTCCCAGTTACACAACAAATGTTCTTTTTGTTCGATAATATTTACTTTTAACCTCTAACGAGCCTCTACCCCGGGTCCGGGAGCACCCCCCACCCCCCCACACACTGATTAGCATAGCTAGCATAGCTTCACAAGTAATAGTAGCATCTAAATATCATTAAATCACAAGTCCAAGACACCAGATGAAAGATACAGATCTTGTAATAAAGCCACCATTTCAGATTTTTAAAATGTTTACAGGGAAGACAAAATATGTAAATCTATTAGCTAAACACGTTAGCAAAATACACCACTATTCTAACTCCATCAGTTTCTTACTCCTTCAGGTGCTATCACCAATTCGGCTCAACTAAGATATTATATCCACTAACCAAGAAAAAACCTCTTCAGATGACAGTCTGATAACATATTCATGGTATAGGATAGTTTTTGTTAGAAAAAAGTGCATATTTCAGGTAGAAATCCACAGTTTACAATTGCACCCACCATCACAAATCGACTAGAATTACTAGATAAAGCAACGTGTATGACCAATTTACTCATCATAAAACATTTCATAAAAATAGACAAAGCATAGCAATGGAAAGACCCAGTTCTTGTGATTTCAGACCAGTTTCAGATTTTCTAAGCGTTTTTCAGCGAAAAAACAATAAATCGATAAAGTTAGCATACCACATGTGCAAACGTTACCAGAGCATCGATTCCAGCCAAAGAGCGCATAAACGTAATCACCGCCAAAATATATTAATTTTTTCACTAACCTTCTCAGAATTCTTCCGATGACACTCCTGTAACATCATTTTACAATATACATATACAGTTTGTTCGAAAAGGTGCATATTTAGCCATACAAAACCGTGGTTACACAATAAAATACTAGGAAATCAAGCCTCAATATGTCTGACGTCATCTATCAAGTGATCTAGTTAATTGAAAGCTAATCATATACTTGACCTAAAAAATACAGGTTACAGCAATCGAAAGCAAATTAGTTCTTAATGCAACCGCTGATTTACATTTTTAAAAATTACCTTACTTTTCAATACAGGGTTGGCCAAGTGAAGCTATACCAAACAAAATGGCGAAATATGCGTTTAAAATATTTAGACAGAAACACGATTTATCATATTAAATATTGCTTACTTTGAGCTGTTCTTCCATCAGATTCTTGGGCAATGTATCCTTTCTATGTTATAAACGTCTTTTGGTCGATAGATGTCCTCTGTCCTTCGAAATGTCACACCACCAACGACCGACACCCCAAAACGTGTCCAAACTTCAGAGTGCACAACAAAGAAATTCCTCAAAATCCACTAAACGGATATAAATTGCTATAAAACGGTTCAAATTAACTACATTATGATGTTTTTAACAACTATAACGACTGAAAACATGACCGGAGAAATATTGCTGTTAGAAAACGATTTGGAACGAGGCAAGTCCGATGGCCTTCACGCTTCAGGCGCACGACGAGAAAGGGCGTCCCTAAACATTTTGTGGTTTTATAATGCTGTGAATGTCCCATCGATTCCATTGAAAACGTGATGACGTACAGACACCCAGAGGAAGACGTAGGCAGTGTCGGTTTCTTCATAGCATTCACTGTCGCCTTAAAAACAGACCCCAGATCAGGGGTAAAAATTTCTGAAATCTGAACCCTGTCATGAAAAGTGCTGTAGAAATTGTTCTGTACCACTCAGAGACAAAATTCCAACTTCTATAGAAAACTTAGAACGGTGTTTTCTATCCAATAATAACAATAATATGCATATTGTACGATCAAGAATTTAGCACGAGGCAGTTTAATTTGGAGACACAAATATGCTAATGCGGAACAGCACCCCCTATAGTTGCAAGAAGTTAAAACAAAAAAACGCCATTTGGGTTGCGCGTTATGTTCAGAAAACCAAAGCCTCGTTCCGTTCGACAAAAATTCCAAAAAGTATCCGTAATGGTCGTAGAAACATGTCAAATGTTTTTTATAATCAATCCTCAGGTTGTTTTTAACAAACATAATCGATAATATTTCAACCGGACTGTAACCTATTCAATAAGAGAGAAAAAGAAAATGGAGAGCTACCCTATCGCGCGCAGGAACTAATCAGAGGACACCTGACTACTTTTGAAAAATCTCGCTCATTTTTCAAAATAAAAGCCTGAAACTATGTCTAAAGCCTGGTCACAGCCTGAGGAAGCCATTGGAAAAGGAATCTGGTTGATACCCCTTTAAATGGAAGAAAGACGGGCCAGGAAACACAGATTAAAAAAAGAAAATCACTTCCGGGTTAGATTTTCTCAGGTTTTCGTCTGCAGAATCAGTTTTGTTATACTCACAGACAATATTTTGACAGTTTTGGAAACTTTGGAGTGTTTTCTATCCTAATCTGTAAATGATATGCATATTCTACGATCTGGACCTGAGAAATAGTCAGTTTACCTTGGGAAAGTTATTTTAAAAAATAAAAATAAAAAATCTGACCCCTAGCGTCAAGAGTTAACCAACAAAGCTCGTAATATTTTTTTATTTTAAGTTATTATTATTGAAAGTTCACATGTTCGAGAAGACATTTCTGCCAAAAAACGGCACTCCTGTGAAGTCGTGACTTGCGACATATGCCTAGTTCCCTGAATCGGGTCACATATTGCAGTGAAGGCAGTGGGTTGACTGTCTACGTATTACTTAGAGTACGGTATGTCTACTGGAAGCCTCTTTGTTTCGTTCTAAATGGAGCTGAGCTGTATGTGTATTGCTTTGTTTTCCAAAATTAAAACGACCCCAAGCTGTCAGATAAAAATATTCTGAGCACATCTAGAGAAAAGTAATTTATTTATGTTTTTAATTACTCTTTCAAATTAATTTACATCTTTCTGCAATTGATAATTGTACCAGGAATGTGCTGTGGCGATTTTGCTGACGTGGTGAAAGTACAGTATGAGAAAGAACTGTATTAACATGCTGTGAATTGAATATATTTAATTGGAAATTAATAAAGCACCAGGGCTGATTTAAAAGTCATCCATCTAATGCATGATCCCTTTTCCCTGTTGAGATCCTCTCTCTTGCATCATTACAAGCCTTTTGAATAAAGACATTTACTTTCCCTTCACCAATAATATGTGTTGAATTAGCAGAAAATGAGAAAAGTCAGCAGTACGGCACATTCGTCACATGTAATGTATTATGTATGCTAAAAAGAGTAGCATAAAATGCCAAGAACCAGTCGGAAGGGCTGGTAACAGATATGTAATTAAAGACTAAAACCAGATAAAACGATCATGCGAATGGTCTTCCTCAATCTCTCTTGGTTTGAAAAGAGATGGTAAATTACTGTGGCTGTCTTTGCTTTGAAGGTTGGCTTTGAAGATTATATTTTGGCTTTGCATTCCATGACTGAATCAGTATGAACCTTTCACAAGATGCATTAGCTGCAGATGTGCGTTGCTCTCCTTCAAAGAGAATGAGATTAACAGATAAGTGTGAGTGATTTTTTTCTTGGAACATCTGCACAGGTAGCCAGAAAATGTGTGGATTGAGGATTGCAGTACATGCAGTTGTTACATTGAAATGTAGTAGTAACATTTCTGATAGAAGATGTTTTGGCATTTCAAATCTGCACCGTGAATATGTGTCTCTAGTAAATAAGTACTGTAGCCATGCTAGTGCGTATCACTTTAAAGGATGCAGTAATAGTACACAGAAAACATATTTGAAAATAAACTATTGAAGTTGCCTATTTTCTGAAGTTCTTGCATGAACACTTGAAATGTCTGAGTCATCTATCAGAATTCTGAAAAGGGAATCACAGTAGAAGAAACTTTAGCATTCCAACCTGCACCGGCAATTTTGTTTTGGTCCACCAGGGTCCAAGAAATAATTTGACATTTCTGAGCTTCACCTTTCTCCGTGCCTGACACCCCTTGCTTACCTTTCATTTCAAAGCCTCCTGAATCCAGTCCATTGAAATAGCTTTGGTATTTAGGGATGGATTATCTTGAGTGCAAGGAACTCTCACCTTACTGTTGGCTTGGGAGCCATGTTTAAACCTGCTCCGGGGCTTAGCCGCAAAGCTCCTTTTCCTCAATTAGATTGATTCTGAGGCCTTGCCTCTGCTGGGACACCATTTGTTTCAGATAGATTTCGGATGTACGAGGCAGTGGAGCAAGGTGCGATGGATGTGTGGTCATGCAGACACTCATCTCCCCCATCCCCGGTGGTATAGGTAGACATGGGGAGATGCCCGACCAGGAATTTCTACCCAGTAGAAATAGTCAGCGGTAGACAGGCCATCTGGCATTTCGGTCAAATGCCAGCTGGGCTGGTCTATGTTTAGCCCAGTGAGCCTGCTTTGTGTTTTTGGCAAAATTATATATTTTTGGGCTAATAATGGTGGCCTCAAGAAAAAAATGGGCCAGTGTGTTAGAAAAATTCCAGGGCCGATTTCTGGTCTCTGTCCGTCCCTGGAAGTAGAAACCAGATATGACACAATGCATCCTGACTGAAGGTTTAATTTTCTGGCACTGTTAGGCTGATTTATTCTGTGAGACTCCACAGTGTCCTCTGTGCTCGTTTCTGTGTGTGGAAGTCAGAGGATTTGTCTGCTGGATGTCAGTCAGTGTGATTACCAAGCGGGGGATTCATGTCAGCCTCCACAAAACCCGTAATTATGACAGAAAAAAAACTGTTTTCTGGGGTTATGTTGAGATTGGACATTGAGAATTACTGGATCAAGGTTGCTGAATGAGTGCTGCAAGATTCCTGGATGGGTGCTGCTAGTCTGCTACTGGAATTTTACGTGATTATTAAAAGCCCCCAATGCAGCCATTTTAATATCAAATCATTTCTGGGTACAATGAAGTACCTTACTATAATAGATTTCCATTAAAATTGGCAAAACTAGAATTTTGCAAGGACTGTCTGGTAGTGGTCTGAGTTGGGAGGGGAAAACTAAAAACTAGCAATAATTGGCAGAAAGGTTTGCAACTCTCTTTGTTATTAGACTATTAACCAATTTACCGCATGTTGACGTCACCATGGAAAACTTAAACTCCCACCCATGCAAACCTGCTGATTAGAAAGTCCTGTGTAGAGAGTATTTTCAACCAGCAACTATCAGGAAATAACACTGCTAAAAAAAAATCTGACTTTTACAGTGTTAGTTTCATCAGCTGTTATACAATATTCATTTTGACTGCACTGGGCCTTTAAGCACACTTACGTTGGTTTAATGTAGACTGTTGTGGCTGTCATGGAGATAGATATAACTTAATTAATAATGATATCTCAATCTAAAACATTATTAGATTAATGTTGACAGACTCTAGATTGGTAATTGTTGTAGTCACATGATGAATATACATCATAACCATTTGGTGTCCTTTCGCTGTTTCAGATTTAGCTCTGTTCCATTTCACATGCCCCGTTCCTCAGAGTTCTTTCAAGCTGCCCCTGTTCAGTGCCGGAACAAATGGGTGGCTGGATGAGCTCACAAAGCCTTGTACAACTTTGAGTGGATTACATTCTCTATCCATGACCCCATGACCCCTCCATATTGGCCCTCCTACTTCCTGTTTGAGACAGGTCCATCCAGAGAGCTCTCTCTGCTGAGGTAGGTTGTTTCTACTGCTGCCAAGGTAACAGATTGGGTTGTTCTTGGCTCTGTCCAATTGGACGAGAGCCCCCGACTTCACACCATCGTTGGACTTCTGGCTTCCTATTGCCTCTTCCGTACGTTCCGGAACAAAGCGTTTCAAACCAAAGCTGATCTACCCAACAAATGTTTCTGTCTGGGTGCTTTGTTCAAAATGTATCCATTTTCTGCAGGTCTGCTTTCATTTTTCAAAATTTTTCAAGAGTACCACTTGTGTATCTCTCTTTGTCTCTGTTTCTACTGCCAGTTATACAATTACCACTGTGATGGTGTTTGTGTCATCTTTTCTAATCAAGCATTAAGTCGTTTTAAAAGAAAAACACAAACACACAGTTCTGATATACAGAGCACTGCAATTACACTTTAGATCCTTCCCTAGCAGACAACACACAAAACCACCCAGCCCTGAATGAATCACTTTCCCTTGTGGTAAACTCCCAGACTGAGAGAAATGCACTCAAAGCCCTAGTTTCTGTCTGATAAAGGCCAAGCTGTATCCTACAGTAAGTGTCTGAGTGATGTGTGTCAGTATAGTATAAGGCACCTTTAGATAACAACAATTCCATGTCTGGGCTAGGTGAGTAATTATATGCCCTAATGGGGGAGAAATGGGATTATAGACAGAATCCATTAAAGGGTCAGCTATTAAATCTGGAGTTGGACCGGTAAATACAGAATAAAAGAATCCTAAATGTACAACATTTAATAAACATTACGCTTTGTTGGGGAATTTGAAATAGTTATAGGCATACTTATTTTATTACGCTGTAGTTGTGCTGAAATCAATGTATACTACATTTCAGTGATATTGCGTCAAGTCGCATTTGGCTGTAAGATATGATGAGAAGAAAAATGCATTAGTAGTGACTCCATGTACATTATTCTGTAATGATAATTACCTACAGTACCAATTATGCACAATAAGGACAGGTGAATTAACAGGAACAAAGCTACAAATTGTTGAATTATAGCCCATTACTTTCACAGGAACCTTATTAAATAAAACAACTAACAAGATGTTAGGGTAGCTAAAATTACATTTTTGAGAATAGTTTGCACTGTACAAAGCAACTAGTAGGAAGTATTGAGGAAATGACCTGTACAGGTTTGTGTTAGAGCTGCAAACCTAAGCAAGGTGTTTGACTTCCCAGCACTTAAGGAAAATGGAAGAATCTTCCTGCCATGTTAAGTAATGTAAGAAAGTGGATTATTGTCCCTGCACTAGAGGAGAAAATCACATTTACTCCCATATCTGTTTATAGATCATGGCAGCTGCGGAGATAGGGGGAGATTAACATTGACATCAAAGTCAAACTGAGTAAGGTCAATTTAAAAAGCAAATGATGATAAGTTTGATACCAAATAGTCAAACTAGGAGGACTAGAAACAATTACCTTTACACAGGCTTACTTTTCCCTTTTAAAGGGAGTTGCTGCTCATGGGCCCTATTCAATCAAATCAATATAGTGTAGCCATTTTTATCTCAATATTAAATAATTAAGTACCCTATGTGATTATTGCAATTAAAATGGTCAAAGGGGAAATGTCTCTAACTTATTTAGCTAGGACTGTCTGGGTGTGGTTTCAGTGAGGTGGGGAAAACAGAAAATGTGCTGTTATTGGTAGAGAGGTTTGGAATTCTACTAAGCATATTTGTAGGAGTTATAGTTTTCAAATCGAAATGTATCTAAATAAGGTAGTTCACAATATGTGACCGACCGGCTCGATTCTGTCTTCTGTAGCAAAATTTGAAATGGTGTTTTTTACATTGGATAAATGTAGAGACTCAGAGCTAGACAATTGTATGTCATAGACAAAGTTACAATGGGAAAGTAATTCTGCTTTGAAAGTTGATAAACTTGTAACCTCACTTTCGTGAAAATTACCTTTGAATGACCTTTGAGTGCTCTTCTTTGTCTATACCCATTCAGCATCATTTACACCCTCTTAAGCTATAGCCCCACCCGTAAACTCAGTGTTGTCAGTCAGAGCGCACACTGGACACTGACAAAGGAGTAGGGTTTATCCGAGCGATCTGTCCTAACAACAGCAGTCAAGCACCCAAGCTAACTGGCTAACGTTGGCTAGCTTGCTAGCTACTTCCAGACACAAATAAGAGAACACCATTTTACTCGCCCTAGCAGAGCTGGTTTGGCTGTTTTATGTTATCCAGAGCGTTGGTGACTGCAACAATTGAATTATTTTTTTTGCCAACGTTTACTGACAACAGCCATATTCAACGTGTGTTGAGCATTCGTAAATTTGTCAGTTATTCTGCGCTTTGGCACACTCAGACGAGAGTTCTCTGAAATCAGAGTAGATAGCCAGAGCGAATTTACCAGCTACATCTATAAACAGTTGTCGCATTGACATCATGAACATTCTATTGAAATGGTTACTTGCATAGTGGAGTATTTTGTTAAGACATGTAGCTAGCTAGCTAGCTAAACAATGAACCATAATCCAAACTCATGATGTTACTAATCTGCATGAATCTGCAGGTAGCTAACCAACCAGGTTCAATGTTAGCTAGCTAACATTAGGCTATTGCTAGCCAAGCAAATGGCGCCGAGATATGAATAATATTGCTACACAAATCATACACACAATGATAGCTAGCGAGTCATCCAGCTAACATTAGCTAGCTAGCTAACAGTACACTTTAACTTGAAATGAAAACAACTTTCTGACAAAATTAGAAACGTGTTATATCTGAAAATGTAGCAAGCTAGAATATCTTACCCGTATACATGGAAGGATGCTTCTCCCTCTCTGTCACGGATGCCATGGTTGCCCTTAGATTGAAGACGTAATCCAGAAATCTAATTCCACTGATTTCAAAACTCGATCTCTCGGCATGTCCAGCCCACTCATTATCTCAGCCAATCATGGCTACCCAGCTACCAATGAGGAATCGGCCCAGAAGCGGCCCTCTTCCGGAAGGCCGGAACAGATTGAATTGGCCCAGAATCGAGTGTCGGACTCGGCCCGGAATCAAAATGAATTTCTGCCCAGAATCGGCCCAAGTTCATCGACTTTGCCGGCATCTTACCTGAATCCCTCCAGAAGTGGACCAATGCAAATTGAAATAAATGTATAAAAATTACACGATTTAGTCATTTTAATTTTACTATTATACATTTTATATATACAAATTAAACCCATCCACAAAAAAACATTTTGTGTCGGAGGAAACACCATATACCTGGTGACCGTGTCAGAGTGCATGCGCCTGGCCCACCACAGGAGTCAGTACAGCGCGATGGGACAAGGACATCCCTGCCGGGCCAAACCCTCCCCTAACTCGGGCGAAGCTGGGCCAATTGTGCGTCAGCTCATGGGTCTCCTGGTTGTAGCCGGCACGGGTCCTTAACCAGCATCTGTAGCAATGCAGTTTGCACTGCAATGCAGTGTCTAAGACCACTGAACTACTCGGGAGGCTCCCTCCACAAAGTTTTTAATGCTCATCAATTGCCTTGCACAAAGTATCAAAATACTGCACAGGACTCAAAGAATTTCATTCAAATTAAAACTGTATTTTTTGATCACAGAAACATTGAGAAAATATGGAAAAATAAATAATGAAATGTTAATTACATAAAGCAGTCCGTGTAATCATCTGCCAGAGAGTAGCCTCAATCGGCTCGAGCTCCAAGTGATACATTTGGGCCAGGTAACTCACACCGGAATCGGCATGAGCCCCAGGTAATATATGCATTTGGGCAAGATAACTCTCACTGGAATCGGTCTGTGCACAATCCCCGTACCCTAGCCATAAGTAATACTGCCGACGGCGGCCCACAATGACATCGCTGGAGTTTGACTCTCAGCCGAGTGCCCCGACTCTGGCCCAGATCCACTGTGATAACTGGGTAGCGGGCAGGTTACTGTCTTTTCTGTGGCTAAACCAACTAGGCTTGTCATTTAACTATTTTATTTGTATTTACAGATGGCATTCAAGTTTGCTATTAAGGCACATGAAAGTTCCAGAAGGCATTTCTGCCAAAAATGTTTCGGTTCAAATGGCTCTCCTGTGAAGTAGTGACGCGACATAAGCCTACTTTCCTGAAAAAAGACACATATGTGTCGCTTAGAAAAGGTCAACAGAGGGCGACAGAGTTTAACAAGTTTACTAATTTACCACCTGGTGATGTCACCAGGCAGGCCAAATCTCAATCCCACCAAAACAAGTTGAAATTTCAGGCAGTCTTTTCCAGCAGCTCTAACACTAAAAGGCCATCATAATTTTCACAATTTCATAGTTTTATTTCAACCTCATAGTGTGGAAATACACTGAGTGTACAAAACATTAGCAAAACCTTCCTAGTATGGAGTTGCACCCTCTTTTGCCTTCAGAAAAGCCTCATTCAGCCACACTCGCATTAACATCTGCTAACCATGTGTATGTGACCAATAAAATTTGATGTGATTTGATACACGTGTCGAAAGCGTTCCACAGGTATGCTGGCCCATGTTGACTACAATGTTTCCCACAGTTGTGTCAAGTCGGCTCAATTTGTCTCAAGGCTTAAGAATCCTTCTTTAACATGTCTCCTCCCCTTCATCTACACTGATTGAAGTAGATTTAACAGGTAACATCAATAAGAGATCATAGCTTTTATGTCATAGAAAGAGCAGGTGTTCCTAATATTTTGTACACTGTGTATATATAAAACACACAAAATCAAGTTGACACTACACTGGGCCTTTAAGTGAACAATTGTCAAGGGTGCCAAACTGCCAATTTGTCAAAAGTAAGGTCGAGGGGAACAAAAGCAAGGTCCTCTAACTGCATGCATCTGACTGCTGCCTAAGCTTTTCACAACCCAGTCACTATTCTGACGCTGTTTCTTCAGTATAATTACCACCTACTGACATAGCTCAGTCCTTGTACTTTACTGTTGCTGGCTGAAATCAATCAGAGAGTCACTCAATATTACTCAGCAGAAGTGCATTCGACGTGTAATACACATTGACCATCAACAAGGGTTAATTACCACAAGAAATTACCTCTCATTTCTTTTCTCTCTCTCTCTCTCTGGTCAAAATATTCACTTGTAAAGTGATGAGGTCAAAATATGGAATAGGTTTAAATCATGTTTAAATCAGCTCTGTATGAATATGCTTTACTTCTTACAAAGACATATTCTTTACATCCCCCATTTTCACCATACCTGACTCACTTAACGACTTGAATGGGATAATCATTTGATGACGTCGGCAAGTTCTAATCACATTAATTATTTGATGATCACTAATAAGAGGTTGCTTACTTTCACATGTACACCCTATGCCATGCCACATAATATTATTGCTCAGCTTGGGAGGGAATAGCCAACTCTGTGCACTCCATATTCATATTATTTCCCTACGTTGACCCCAGGAAGAGTAGATGCTGTGTTAGAAACATCTAATGGGGATCATAATAAAATACTAAACACACCAAAATACACTCTCTGTCTTACATCCAAATGCTCTCTGCCAGGTGCAATAAATCGATGCTCAAGAGAGTGGAATACAATTAGGATGACAAATAGGGTTGCTGTGCTCGGTGAGTACCAGACAAACAACTACCCTGCGAGTTAGGTCTCGCTGGATACGGAATCTGTTACCCACAAACATGACGTCACCAGAATCAATGGCATCAACAGAATTCAGCTGCTCCAACAGGACATAAATAAATGCAAGAACTGCTGATCAGAGGGGTATACTACAAAGCAGCATCAGTGAGTTAGCCAGCTAACTTTGATAAACAACCAGAAATAACTATTGATTTTCTGATTAATTAAGAAAGCTAAACTTAGATATGTGTTTTTAGTTGTTGTGTCAATTAGACCATGCCCATTTCAAGCTCCTTCTAAAATATACAAAGTTATTTTAGAATATTAAGACAAGTTAGCTGGCTAACTCATTAATGCTTCTTTGTAGTATAACCCTCTGGTTGAGCCTCTACTAGTCTTGCAATGTGAACATGTGAACAGCAAGTGGATACATATATACATGTGAATGGATACATAAATAAATAAATGGAAGTCAAATTACAGTATGGGAGAAAACAATGTGATCAAGATGGCGAAACACAAGTATAGGGACAAAGGAGGAGCAATTCAGAGGGTCGGACAGAAGGCGTATGTGGCAGGGGCTCCTAACGATCAAGGATCTCAAAAAGATAGCCAGCCACATCGCGTTCACTAACGCCACCCTACCGAAGGAGCTAAACATGTTTTTCTCACGATTCGAGCACAATGACCCCGAGCTGCGGAGGAGAGTCCCTGATGACAACGTGGGCTACACACCTACTGCCCTGACAGATCCATGGACGACGCAATCGCCATTGCACTGCACACTGCCCTTACCCATCTGGACAAAAGGAATGCATAAGTGATGATTCTGTTCATCGACTACAGCTCAGCCTTTAATACCATAGTGCCCTATAAGCTCATAATAAAGTTAGTGTCCCTGGGTTTGAACTCCTTCCTATGCAACTGGCTTCTGGACTTCCTGATGGGCCACCCCCAGGTTGAAGGTAGGCAACATTACCTCCTAGGCACTGATTCTCAACATCGTGACCCCACAAGGGACTCAGTCCCCTCCTGTATTAACTGTTTACCCACGATTGCGTGGCCTCACACAGTTCCAACTCCATCATCAAGTTCGCTGACGACACAACATTAGTAGGCCCGATTACCAACAACGACAAGACAGCCTACAGGGAGGGTGTAGGCACTCTAACTGTGTGGTGCCAGGTAAACAACCTCTAGCTGAACGTTAGCAAAACAAAGGAGCTGATTGTGGACTTCAGGAGGAACCAACCTAGACCCGCCCCCATCCTCATCAATGGAGCTGCCGTGGAGATGGTCAAAAACTTAGGCATACTCATCTCAGAGAAGCTGAAATGGTCTTAACACACGTACACCGTGGTGAAGAAGGCACGACAACAACTCTTCAACCTCAGGATGCTAAAGAAATGCAGCCTTTCCCCCCAAGCCATGCCCTGTTCTCCCCACTTCAATCACTCAGACGCGGGCAGTACAGGAGCATCATGGCAGAAACTGGAGGCCAATAGTTTCTACTCTCAGACCATCAGGCTGCTGAATAGCCACCATTGTCAGCTACCCCCCCCCCCCCCCCCCTTATGGCATTTTCCCCCCATCCCCAGATGAAGTTTTACTCTGTCCTCATCCCAGGACTTTCATCACTTTCATCACTATTGTTAATATGTATTGTTTTTATTTCACTTGGTCCCCACACCCCTTTAATGGTCATACTACTCCCCCATGGTCATTCCCTCCAAGCCTTAAACAGTCTTTCCTCTGCCTCCACCTCAATGGACATGTATTTATTAATCAATGCTACAGTTATGATGTACAGTATACAGTGCATTTGGAAAGTATTCAGATCCCTTGACTTTTTCCACATTTAGTTACGTTAATAGCCTTATTCTAAAATTGATTAAATTGTTTCCCCCCCTCATCAATCTACACCCAATACCCCATAATGACAAAGCAAAAACAGGTTTTAGAAATTTTTGCACATTTATTCATTATAAAAAACTGAAAAACCACATTTACATAAGTATTCAGACCCTTAACTCAGTACTTTGTTGAAGCACCTTTGGCAGTGATTACAGCACCGAGTATTCTTGGGTATGACGCTACAAGCTTGGCACACCTGTACTTGGGGAGTTTCTCCCATTCTTCTCTGCAGATCCTCTCAAGCTATGTTAGGTTGGATGGGGAGCGTCGCTGCACAGCTATTTTCAGGTTTCTTCAGAGATGTTCAATCGGGTTCAATTCCGGGCTCAGGCTGGACCACAAGGACATTCAGAGACTTGTCCCAAAGCTACTCCTGCATTGTATTGGCAGTGTACTTAGGGTTGTTGTCCTGTTGGATGGTGAACCTTCGCTCCAGTCTCTGGAGCAGGTTTTCAATGAAGGATCTCTCTGTAATTTGCTCCATTCATCTTTCCCTCGATCCTGAGTAGTTTCACAGTCCCTGCCGCTGAAAAACATCCCAACAGCATGATGCTGTCACCCCCATGCTTCTCCGTATGGATGGTGCCAGATTTCCTTCAGACGTGATGCTTAGAAATCAGGCCAAAGATTTCAATGTGTGTTTCATCAGACCAGAGAATCTTGTTTTTCATGTTCTGAGAGTCATTTAGGTACCTTTTGGCAAACTCCAAGTTTGTGTCTTTTACTGAGGAGTGGCTTCCGTCTGGCCACTCTACCATAAAGGTCTGATTGGTGGGGTGCTGCAGAGATGGTTATCCTTCTGGAAGGTTCTCCCATCTCCACAGAGGAACACTGGAGCTCTGTCAGAGTGACCATCGGGTTCTTGGTCACCTCCCTGACCAAGTCCCTTCTTCCCCGATTGCTCAGTTTGGCCAGGCGGCCAGCTCTAGGAAGAATGTTGGTGGTTTCAAACTTCTTTCATATAAGAATGATGGAGCCCACTATGTTCTTGGGGACCTTCAATGCTGCAAAAAAATGTGGGTACCCTTCCCCAGATCTGTGCCTCGACACAATTCTGTCTCTGAGCTCTACGTACTATTCCTTCGACCTTATGGCTTGGTTTTCTGCCCATGTATTGTCAACTGTTGGCAGGTGTATGCCTTTCCAAACTATGTCCAATCAATTGAATTTACCACAGGTGTACTCCAATCAAGTGGCAGAAACATCTCAAGGATAATCAATGGAAACAGGATGCACCCGAGTTTAATTTTGAATCTCACAGCAAAGGGTCTGAATACTTATGTAAATAAGGTATTTCTGTTTAGTTTGTTTTATATATTTGCAACAATTCTAAAAACCTGCTTTCACTTTGTCATTATGGGTTACTGTGTGTAGATTTTTTATTTAATACATTTTACAATAAGTCTGCAATGTAACAAAATGTGGAAAAGTCAAGGGGTCTGAATACTTTCCAAGTGGACTGTATAATGCTATTTCTATTGATATTATTGCTGTTCTTTATTACCATTTTCATTGTTTTCTTTCACTTAGTCCTGCATGTTGGAGCTCAGAGCCTAAGATTTTCATTGTACCCTGCAATCATACATACAACCTTGTGCATGTGACTATTAAAACTCTGAGTGTTGCTCATTGTGTGTTGCAATGGCAAAATGTTGTTTCTGTCACTTTCCATCCTAATTCTACATTTCTGGCAATGTTTGTTTAAATCTGCATTTGCAATGTAATCCCATCTATAGAGTGAAGAGGTGACTTTTTTATTAACTTCTTATGGCTGGGGGCAGTATTGAGTAGCTTGGATGAATAAGGTGCCCAGAGTAAACTGCCTGCTACTCAGGCCCAGAAGCTAAGATATGCATATTAGTAGATTTGGATAGAAAACACTCTGAAGTTTCTAAAACTGTTTGAATGATGTCTGTGAGTATAACAGAACTCATATGGCAGGCAAAAACCTGAGAAGAAATTCAACCAGGAAGTGGGAAATCTGAGGTTTGTAGTTTTTCAAGTCATTGCCTATCGAATATACAGTGTCTATGGGGTCATTTTGCACTTCCTAAGGCTTCCACTAGATGTCAACAGTCTTTAGAACCTTGTTTCAGGCTTCTACTGTGAAGGATGAGGGAATGAGAGCTGTTTCAACCAGGTGTCTGGCAGAGTGCCATGAGCTCATTCAGGCGCGCCCCCCATGAGAGGTAGCTGCGTTTCTTCTCCTTTCTAAAGACAAAGGAATTCTCCAGTTGAAACTTTATTGAAGGTTTATGTTAAAAACATCCTAAAGATTGATTCTATACATCGTTTGACATGTTTCTACGAACTGTAATTGAATTTCTTGACTTTTCGTCTGGACTAAGTGTGCCTACGGATTTTTTAAACTAAACGCTCGAACAAAAAGGAGTTATTTGGACATAAATTATGGACTTTATCGAACAAAACAAACATTTATTATGGAACTGAGATTCCTGGGAGTGCATTCTGATGAAGATCATCAAGGGTAAGTGAATATTTCTAATGCTATTTCTGACTTCTGTTGACTCCACAACATGGCGGGTACCTATATGGCTTGTTTTTGTGTCTGAGCGCCACACTCAGATTATTGCATGGTGTACTTTTTCCGTAAAGTTTTTTTGAAATCTGACACAGCGGTTGCATTAAGGAGAAGTTTATCTAAAGTTCCATGCATAACACTTGTATTTTCATCAACATTTATGATGAGTATTTCTGTAAATTGATGTGGCTCTCTGCAAAATCACCGGATGTTTTGGAGGCAAAACATTACTGAACATAACGCCCAATGTAAACTAAGATTTTTGGATATAAATATGAACTTTATCGAACAAAACATACATGTATTGTGTAACATGAAGTCCTATGAGTGTCATCTGATGAAGATCATCAAAGGTTAGTGATGAATTTTATCTCTATTTCTGCTTTTGGTGACTCCTTTCTTTGGCTGGAAAAATGGCTGTGTTTTTCTGTGACTTGGCTCTGACCTAACATAATCGTTTGGTGTGCTTTCGTCGTAAAACCTTTTTGAAATCGGACACTGTGGTGGGATTAACAACAAGTTTATCTTTAAAATGGTGTAAAATACTTGTATGTTTGAGGAATTTTAATTATGAGATTTCTGTTGTTTGAATTTGGCGCCCTGCACTTTCACTGGCTGTTGTCAAGTCGATCCCGTTAACGGGATCTCAGCCGATCTCAGCCGTAAGAAGTTTTAAAGGAATAAATTCGTTTTGACCAGCAAGGTGGTTACATTGCTGAGGACAGTGAAACATTGGGTCGTTCCACAAAATGAGTGCCTTTTGCGTCCCTTTGATATTTAAGTAGAAATGGTGCACCAATATTGAATTTTAAAAGCCTGTTATATTGAATGACGTGCCCTTTAATATAGACACATGGAGAATTCAATAAATCAGATTTTTCATATGAAAGTGGCTTGCTAAATTGACATAATTCAGTTTTGACATGTCCCTCCATCAACCCTGTGTCACTTATAGGAAGATTTTAACCCAATTTATCACTGAATTTCTCAAAGTTCCACCATCATTGTAAAACCCTGGTTGTTTTGTTGCTTGACAAAGTAATTTCAGAAAATCATTATTTATTTAATGTGATTAGTTATTCATTTACATCTGGCCCCTCATTTTAAGATCAACCTTGTTAGCCTACGTGAACTGAACTCTCGTTTTACTATGGTGAAACTATTCAACAACAAAAAAATACAAATTAACATTGAAAATGTTATAGTCAAATCATAGTGTAAATACAGGTGAGCTGGTTCTACTCTTTTTGGCCTTTTTGTGGTGGAAAACTGAGCGGGCTGAGCACAAAACCTCAACCCTGTTACCCATCTATAGACATGCTAAAACATGCTTTACAATTTCATTTGTTTTGTGAATCCTGCATTCAATTGCCTTCCCTGTTGCACACAACAAGTTTCCATTCCCCCTGTCACAAAGGGATTAACGGCTGATTTAAGAAGAAGAAATCGTCAACCCTGTGACATTAATTGGCGCTTAATAGGCACTTACAATAGTATATATTGAGATGGGAAAATTAGTTTTTTATGAAGTTGAACATGTTCTCTTTATGACGGAGTAAAATAATGAGGTGAAATTAACCCTTTTTTTAACAAGTTAAACTTCTCAAAAGGCACCGAATTGGTGGAATGGCCCTATTATCTTTATCTGGTATACTGGAACACTGTTGAGGTAGCAGGGTTTAGAAGCCCATTTGCTGCCCAGTTTCTTGCTGAGATCAATGGCAACTATAAAAGTAACTACAGTAGAACACACTACATTAGCAGTGTAAGCACAGTAGAATAGCCTAGGTAATTACTCTGTAACATTACTTTTAAGTACTTACAACGCCACTGTCATATAAAGTGTTGACCTAATAACCTGTAGCCAAAAAATATATTTTCTACTGCCCACAAAATATATTTTTACAAGGTAAACATGGAAAAACAGGATGGTTAATGAATGGTTAATGGTTAATAGCTATATAGTTTAAGACCAAAAATCAACAATTTTTTAAGTTAATTAAGTTAATTCATGCTAAATGGCTTTGAGATCCTCCTACTCCTTTTCAAGTCATAAATTCTTGCATTTCTCCCTCAATAAATACCCATCTTCATTTCAAAACACCATAAATTCACATTGACATGGTAAAGTGGCCCTGTAAGCCCCTGAGTCTGATCTTCATGCACAGATACGTGGATACGCCTTCATAAGATCAATAAGATGCCAAGTCATCAGTTTTTACTCCCCCGCATTGAACCATATGGTCAAATGGATGAACCTTGGCCCGGAGATGCCAAAAGGAAGTGTCCTGTCAGTTGCTTCCTCCTCACCACTGTTGTACATTGTCACTTCACTGCCCCATGCATGGTGTGGTGTTTTAAATAGAAAATGAATTAATCCACTCTACCTGCTGCTCATTTACTGTGTTAAATTAGAGTCATATGATACAATATGTAAACTCAGAGTAGAGGATTAAACAATGGGTTGTGATGCTGAATTGGCTGTGGTCCAGGGATTGACCAGAAGTGAGACACAGTAACCCACAGAGGAATGGTATCTGTCTCTGCATGTCTGTTCAGTTCATGATTAAGAAAAACAAGATGGAAATGGCTTCTACCACAAAGAAGAGCAGATCTGATTTGGTCCATTGAAAGGCTCAATGGTTCACTGTCTCTGTCCATGGTGATGACACATGTTGCTGACGTACAGCGCCCCTTCAAAAGTATTTGTACATTAAAATGTCAAACTATTTACCACATATAAAACTGCTTTGTAACTGTCCTGAAGGACATATCATTTGACCATTAGGATCGAACTTTGCAATACACTTATGGATATTATATAATGTATAATGCTTAAGTACTAAAAAGTAGTCCTGTTGAAGTGCATGAAGACATAGTTTGTACATATACAGTACCAGTCAAAAGTTTGGACACACCTACACATTCAAGGGTTTTTCTTAATTTTTTTATATTTTCTACATTGTAGAATAATAGTGAAGACATTAAAACTAGGGGTGAAACGGTTCACAAAACTCACGGTTCGGTACGATACGGTACAGTGGTGTCACGGTTTGGTACGGTTTCGAGACATCGACAAAATAAATGCCTGAGAAATGAGAAATATGTAATTTGTATTTAGATTTTCCATTTATTATAATAGTTAACATGGGTAGCTTGAATTCCCGGGAGCACATGGAAACAAAGGGACAACAAAAAACAGCAGTGCCTGCCTTATAACATTAAATAAAATAGTCATTTAAAACAGAACTTCAACAAGAGTGTATAGTCTAGCAGCATATATCAAATTAAGTCACATAGCAGTGCTTTAAACAAAATAGGACCACTTGAGACTGGTTGCTTGAAAAAAAACGAAAAAAAACATTTTTATCAGATTTTCACGTTTTTCTTGAAGAAGATTAGTCTATCCACATTATATGCAGTGAGCACAGATCGTCTTGCTGTGACAATGTCAGCCGCTGTGGAGAGTACCCTCTAGATAGGGTCAGAGGTCCCAGGCACAGCCAGGTAGCGCCTTGCTAACATGGCAACATGAGGGTATATTAACTCTTTGGTCTTCCACCATGTAAGTGGATCAGCATCCAGGTGTATCAGGGACTTGAACCAGGGGTCCAAAGCGGTGCTCTTGTGTAAGAAGTCTTGGACACCAGGGTCAGCATATCTAGGCTCCAGGTTAACTCTGATAGCAGTCTTGACATCCCTTACTGCAGGTTCATCTTCATCAGATGCCACCATTGATTTCAGGATCATTGTTTTCATAGGCAGGACCATGAAAACTGATGAAAAGCGCTGTGCATATCAGTGTTGTGACTGTTTTGAGAGGTTTGCACACATTGATAACTTCCTCTGCTAGTCTTATGTCATTTTCAGACAAAGTCACAATATCTTTGACGTTCTTCCTCACAGCTTGATCAGTCAGTGTAGAATACACCGCCACTTTCTGCTCAAGGTGTCTCTCAACCATGTCATGGCTTGAATTCCATCTAGTAGGGACATCTTGGATTAGTTTGTGGTTTGGCAGCGCCAGCATCTCCGGTTTTGTCTTGAAAACATGTGCAGCAGTTGTGCTTTTATAAAATAAGGATACCACCTTCCTGATCATTGCTAGGAGGCGAGAGATTGGATTCACTGACATAGCTTTTTGAGGTGCTAGATTAATAATGTGAGAAAAGCATCCCATCTGTGGCCCCAATCCAGCTAGTGCAACTGCAGTTACAGTATTTCTAGCATTATCCCTCTCCAACTTCCACACTTCCCTTAGCTCTTCCCCCAAGTTTACGCTGGTGTGACGACTCTTAAGGGCACATGTTTGAAGATCATGGCTTTTTATTTCCCACTCTGCCGTAATGAAATGAGCCGTTAGAGTAAGGTAGCTCTCTGTAGCTCTAGACGTCCAACTGTCTGTTAGAGAAACAGACCGCGTTTCTGACAACTCGCTCTCAAGTTGTTATTTTGTTTTTTTTGTTATAAGGCAGGTATTAATGTCTGGGCAAAATGTGTACGGGAAGGAATAGTGAAGCGCGGCTCGACCACTTGTTTCTGAACCCCGCATTTTCTACCACATAGAAGGGTCTCATATCTGCCACTATGAATTTAGCTATCGCTGCGTTGATTTCTTTAGCCCTACCGGAGTCAGCCACATATTGTTGCCTGAAGGCTGTGGGGAGAAGTGGTTGCCGATTGGTTGCCGTTATATTTTTTTGCTTAGTCCCACCGATTGGCACTTTGGGGTGATGTCGGTGCAAATGAGTAGTCATGTTACTCGTATTGCCACTCGAATAGTCTATCGGCAATGAACAGAGCCTACATGTTGTTGAAGTTTTATCCACCACTCGTTGGCAACCCCCGTTATAGTTTACAGGGAAACCTAAATGTTCCCAGCCGGCAGACCTGAATGATACTGGGGCGTCTTCTAGTTCTGGCTCGCCAACGCTTGCCATGTTGCTCCTTTGCATTTAGCTAATTGCTGCTACAACGGTCTTTCAGCTCTGTTCTCGCTGGAGTGAAATAACTAATGAGCGGAGCTGCATACAACTACGAGACTAAACAACTTTTTTATTTTTATACAACTTTATTACTATGTGGATGTTTTTCCCACGTTAATTTATACGCCATTGGTTTATGCAATAATATTTTTTTTACAATTAAATATATTTATATTTTTCCTAGCTGTAATATAAGATTAATGTATTGTTCGGTTCACAGAGCGGACCGAACCGTGCACGTGGACCCTGTAACAGTTCAATATGAATACATGTACCGTTTCACCCCTAATCAAAACCATGAAATAACTCATATGGGATGATATAGTAACCAAAAAAGTGCCAAAACAAAATATATTTAAGATATTAGATTTGTATAAGTAGCCACCCTTTCCCTTGATGACAGCTTTTCACACTGTTGGCATTCTCTTAACCAGCTTCACCTTGAATGCTTTTCCAACAGTCTTGAAGGAGTTCCCATATATGCTGAGCACTTGTTGGCTGATTTTCCTTCACTCTGCGGTCCAACTCATCCCAAACCATCTCAATTGGCTGAGGTCGGGTGATTGTGGAGGCCAGGTCATCTGATGCAGCACTCCTTCACTCTTCTTTTGGGTCAAATGGCCCTTACACAGCCTGGAGGTGTGTTTGGTCATTGTCCTGTTGAAAACAAATGATAGTCCCACTAAGCGCAAACCAAATGGGATGGCGTATCACTGCAGAGGTAGCCATGCTGGTTAAATGTGCCTTGAATTCAAAATAAATCACTGACAGTGTCACCAGCAAAGCATCCCCATACCATCACACCTCCTCCTCCATGCTCCACGATGGGAATCACACATGCGGAGATCATCCGTTCACCTACTCTGTGTCTCACAAAGACACCGCGGTTGGAACAAAAAACTAAACTCTGGATCTTCCTTTCCCGTGGCTGTACTCATGAGAGCCAGTTGTATCATAGCGCGTGATGGTTTTTGCGACTGAACTTGAAGAAACTTTAAAAGTTATTGAAATGTTCCAGATTAACCTCTAACGAGCCTCTACCCCGGGTCCGGATCATCCCCCCCACCCCCCACACACTGATTAGCATAGCTAGCATAGCTTCACAAGTAGATAGTAGCATCTAAATATCATTAAATCACAAGTCCAAGACACCAGATGAAAGATACAGATCTTGTGAATAAAGCCACCATTTCAGATTTTTAAAATGTTTACAGGGAAGACAAAATATGTAAATCTATTAGCTAAACACGTTAGCAAAATACACCACTTTTCTAACTCCATCAGTTCTTACTACATCAGGTGCTATCACCAATTCGGCTAAACTAAGATATTGATAGCCACTAACCAAGAAAAAACCTCTTCAGATGACAGTCTGATAACATATTTATGGTATAGGATAGGTTTTGTTAGAAAAAAGTGCATATTTCAGGTAGAAATCACAGTTTCAATTGCACCGACCATCACAAGACGACTAGAATTACTATAGAGAGCAACGTGTATGACCAATTTACTCTTAATAAAACATTTCATAAGAATAGACAAAGCATAGCAATGGAAAGACCCAGATCTTGTGATTCCAGACAATATTTCAGATTTTCTAAGCGTTTTACAGCGAAAACACAATAAATCGATAAGTTAGCATACCACATTGGAAAACGTTACCAGAGCATCGATTCCAGCCAAAGAGCGCTATAACGTAATCACCGCAAAATATATTAATTTTTTCACTAACTCTTTTCAGAATTCTTCCGATGACACTCCTGTAACATCATTTTACAACATACATATACAGTTTGTTCGAAAATGTGCATATTTAGCCATACAAAACCGTGGTTACACAATGAAAATACTAGGAAATCAAGCCTCAAAATGTCTGACGTCATCTTTCAGAGTGATCTAGTTTAATTGAAAGCTAATCATATACTTGACAAAAAAATACAGGGTTGACAGGAATCGAAAGACAAATTAGTTCTTAATGCAATCGCTGATTTACATTTTTAAATTATCCTTACTTTTCAATACAGGTTGCGCCAAGCGAAGCTATAGCAAACAAGATGGCGACATAAACGTTTAACATTTATCGACAGAAACACGATTTATCATCATAAATTGTTCTTACTGTGATGTTCTTCCATCAGAATCTTGGGCAAAGAATCCTTTCTTGGGTCGAATCTTCTTTTGGTCGATAGATCCTCTGTCCTTCGAAATATCCACTAACGATCGAACGGACCCCAAACGTGTCCAAAGTTTCAGAGTGCACGACAAAGAAATTCCTCAAAATCGCACTAAACGGATATAAATTGCTATAAAACGGTTCAAATTAACTACATTATGATGTTTTTAACAACTATAACGACTAAAAACATGACCGGAGAAATATCACTCTCTAAACAACGATTTGGAAGAGAGGCAGGTCTGATGTCCATTTTGCGCATACGCATGCAGGAGAGAGCGGTACTTCTACGTTTTCGTGTTTTATAGTGGCTCTGATTGCGCAATCGAATCCATTCAAAACGTGATGACGTACTGACACCCAGAGGAAGACGTAGGCAGTGTCGGTTTCTCTATAGCATCTACTGGCACCTTAAACCGATCCCAGATCAGGGGTAAAAATTCTTGAAATCTGACTCCCTGTCAGGAAAAGTGATTAGAAGTAGTTCTGTACCACTCAGAGACAAAATTCCAACGGCTATAAAACTAGAAAGTGTTTTCTATCCAATAATAACAATAATATGCATATTGTACGATCAAGAATTGAGCACGAGGCAGTTTAATTTGGAGACCAAAAATGCTACATCGGAACGCACCTCTATAGTTGCAAGAAGTTTTAACTGACCTTCATGTTTTAAAGTAATGATGGGCTGTCGTTTCTCTTTGCTTATTTGAACTGTTCTTGCCATAATATGGACTTGGTCTTTTACCAAATAGGGCTATCTTCTGTATACCACCCTATCTTGTCACAACACAACTGATTGGCTCAAAGGAATTAAGGAAAGAAATTCTACAAATTTACTTTTAAGAAGGCACACCTGTTAATTGAAATGCATTCCAGGTTACTACCTCATAAAGCTGGTTGAGAGAATGCCAAGAGTGTGCAAAGCTGTCAACAAGGCAAAAGGTGGCTACTTTGAAGAATCTCAAATATAAAATATATTTTGATTTGTTTAACACTTTTTTGGTTACTACATGATTCCATATGTGTCATTGCATAGTTTTAAAGTCTTTATTATTATTCCACAATGTAGAACATGGTAAAAAATAAAGAAAAACCCTGGAATGAGTAGGTGTGTACAAACTTTTGACTGGTACTGTACTTGTAATGCTTATTACAGTAGTTATCTGGTTGGCTACAGAGCCTTTTTTCATCTCCATTACACTATCATTTTGCACACGTGTGTTTTGTATGCCCTGCATGATACAAATTGTTTGTTTGGGTGGAACATTTACGAAGGACTTTGTCCTGTAATTTGTCCCGATCTTCACCAGGACATTAATTGGTTTATTTTACAGAAACACAGGATCCAGCCAAAGCCTCAGGCCTGTGGGTCATGAGTTGCATCTATAATGATCATTTACTACTCATGTACTTACAAGCTCTGCCCGCACGGAGGGCCAGTATTGGTTGCGTCAAAACAATTAACTTGCTTCATGTAGAATATCCATTATCAATGTTATTGATGTTCTCTGATTTCACACACATATTGAAATGGTGTTTGTTTTGGGTCCAATTCTGTTAAGAAGGATCGGACCCTTTTTTTCAATTTTTGCCAAAAATGACATACCCAAATCTAACTGCCTGTAGCTTTGAAAGGAAACACTTTGAAGTTTGTGGAAATGTGAAATGAATGTAGGAGAATATAACACATTAGATCTGGTAAAAGAAAATACAAATAAAAAACATGCATTTTTTGTATTTGTTTTGTACCATCATCTTTGCAAGTGAAAGCCATAATGTATTATTCCAGCCAGGTGTAATTTCGGCCACTAGATTTCAGCAGTGTATGTGCAAAATGTTAGACTGCTCCAATGAACCATTGCATTTCTGTTCAAAATGTTGTATCAAGACTGCCCAAATGTGCCTAATTAGTTTTTTTATAACTTTTCAAATTCATAATTGTGCACTCTCCTCAAACAATATCATGGTATTCTTTCACTGTAATAGCTACTGTAAATTGGACAGTGCAGTTAGATTAACAATAATTAAAGATTTCTGCCAATATCAGACATGTCTATGTCCTGGGAAATGTTCTTGTTACTTACAACCTCATGCTAATCGTATTAGCCTACGTTAGCTCAACCATCCCGAGGGGGACCCACTGATCCTGTAGAGGTTTTTAAGGTGAGTTCAAACTTATTTTTGCTTTGAGGTAGGTGGTGGTACTGGCAGTGTTGATAAAATTATTATTTATTAAGTATTCCTTTCTAAAAGTTTTGAAGCAACATATTTGGAAGAAAAGCTGATCGGGGGGGCATTTGATGCCTGAGTGCCTGCATTTTTAAACTCCAGCAGCTATTTACATAAATAATGTTTACATAAATCATTTTATACTCGATAATACTGATTTGCTCATACCCTGCAGTTTTTTCCATGCCTTGATTTTCCATTTGTAGCTTTTGGGGATGGCAATCCATTGACTGAAGCTTACTATGTTATAAAATGGAGGAACCGTTGTATGGATGAATAATTATCACATATCCTTACAAACAATAGGGCTGATATTCGTTTGCACTGTTGTGCGTTTAGAAATGAGGTTGTCCATATAAGATATAATGAACAAAAATATAAACACAACATGTAAAGTGTCAATCTCATGTTTCATGAGCTGAAATAAAAGATACCAGACATTTTCCATGCGCACAAAAATTATTTATCTCAAACACTGTGCACAAATTTGTTTACATCCATGTTAGTCAACATTTCTCCTTTGCCAAGATGATCCATCCACCTAAAAGGTGTGGCATATCAAGAAGTTGATTAAACAGCATGATCATTACACAGGTGCACCTTGTGCTGGGGACACTAAATGGACACTCTAAAATGTGCAGTTTTGTCACACAACACAATGCCACAGATGTCTCAAGTTTTGAGGTAGCGTGCAATTGGCATGCTGACTGCAGAAATGTCCACAAGAGCTGTTGCAGGATCATTTTATGTTAATTTCTCTACCATAAGTCACCATCGTTTTAGAGAATTTGGCAGTATGTCCAACTGGCCTCACAGCCGCAGACCTCGTGTAACCACGCCAGCCTAGGACCTCCACATCTGGCTTCTTCACCTGTGGGATCGTCTGAGACCAGCCACCTGGACAGCTGATGAAACAGAAGAGTACTTCTGTCTGTAATAAAACCTATGTTGGGAAAAACTCATTGTGATTGACTGGGCCTTGCTCCCCAGTAGATGGCCAGTCTCCCAAGTGGGTGGGCCTATGCCCTTCCAGGCCGACCCATGGCTGCACCCCCTGCCCTGTCATCTTAAATCCATAGTTTAGGGCCTAGTGAATTTATTTAAATTTACTGATTTCCTTATATGAACTGTAACTCAGTAAAATCTTTGAAATTGTTGCATGTTGCATTTATATTTTCGTTCAGTATAAATATTTGCCACAATGCCTTAAGCAATGGGAACTTCATTATCATCTCTGGCACTTCTGCCACACTTCCATTTCAGTTGCATTTGCCCCATGCTGCATATGACTGAACTCTTCCTCACGGGTAGCATGAGAATACATAGAGCAGTGTCTCAATAAACTGGGATATTGTCCTTGCTACACTCCAAGAAAAAAGGGTTCCAAAAGGGTTCTGCAGCTGTCCCCATAGGAGAACCTTTTTTGGTTCCAGGTAGAACTCTATTAGGTTCCATGTAGATTCCACCCTCTCTGGAAAGGGTTTACATGGAACCCAAAAGGGGTTCTTCAAAGGGTTATCCTACGAGGACAGCCAAATAACCCTTTTTGGTTCTAGATAGGACCTTTTTTTCTAAGGGTATCCCATGAGCTTTGTTCAAAGAGATGGTCTAGTTGGACTGCACTGGCCAGTAAGGTTACTGACCACGGGTGTTGAACAAATGTATACCTCACAGCGCACAGATCAGCTATTTAGCTCACCCTAGAGGCTGGGCTTGATATACTGTATGTACCTCGCTGTGCATTGGGCAGCAGTCTGATAGGGTATGTGATTCAACTGTAGATGGTTATGTTACTTTCAGTTAAAAGTTATCTGGTGCAGAGTAAGATATAATATTTTATCCATTTATTATTTATCAAAACCTTTCATAGTTCTCCAGCTACAGTGGTTATTAAGACATGCATTTCCAAATATGTTCTCGCGTTCGCTGAGACGGCATTAACGTTCAATGCTGCATATGTCGGACTCAATAGGATATTAACTTTAAAAGACCCATTTGCTACTAGGTGCAATTGGAGTGAATCCGATCGCCCCTTTTTGGCCAGGCACCTTTTAAAGGCAATGTTCCCGCATTCGTGGAGACCACATTCACAGTAAATGCTGCATATGTCGGCTTAATCGGAGAATACCTTAAACCTTTTCTCAATATAGGGGGTGCTGTTTCAACGTTACCATTTATCGTTCCCAAATTAAACTGCCTCGTACTCAATTCTTGCTCGTACAATATGCATATTATTATTACTATTGGATAGAAAACAATCTCTAGTTTCTAAAACCGTTTGAATTATGTCTGTGGGTGAAKCAGAACTCTTTCTGCAGCGAAATTCATGACAGGAACTGCGAAGGTCTGAAAACGAGGCTCTGTTCTCAGATCAGTTTAAAGCTCTGTATGTATCCTATGGGTCGACATGAACTGCACCCGCCTTCCCCTGGATGTCAGTAACCAATGAGAATTGGAATGGAGTTTTTACGTAGATCTCAGACCTTATAAAAGGACATGGCATGGGGGGAGCGCTCCTTTCGACGTTCGTCAAGACGCAATGGAGGACCTCAGGATGGCATGCTCAAAAGCTCTCGTTATAGGCCTAAGTTATATCCGTCTGTGATTTAATTCGATATAGGTGTTAGAAACATCATAACGAAGTTATTTTAAACCGAGTTATATCAGTTTATGCGAGTATATTGCTATTTTCGGAATTTCCTTAGTATTGCGTTTTGAGGATTTGGGCATGTCTGCGCCACATAGCTATTGTTAGCTGCTAGTTCCAAAGTTGAAGACGACGTTTTACAACCGAGCAACGATTCTTTTGGACAAAGGACAACTTGCCCAAGATTCTGATGGAAGCTCGTCCAAAAGTAAGAGCTATTTATGATGTGATTAAGTATTTATGTGGAAAAATGTAAATGGATTTGTCCGCCATTAATTGCGGCACTAGTCTGGCTGTAACGCACACTGTATGTCTAGTAACGTTAATTTTAAAAATCTAACTCAGCGGTTGCATTAATAACTAATGCATCTTTCATTTGCTGTCCAACCTGTATTTTTTAGTCAAGTTTACGAATATTTATCGATTAGATTAGGTGCCTTTCCAAGATGGCGCCGGCCAGAATGCATGAACTGTTGC